>NC_134710.1:278050775-278377025 GCF_043290135.1 Rhipicephalus microplus
TGTTGAATGTTTGCGACTATAATCCCTGGCTAATGTAGACACAGGCTAAGAAAGCAGTTTTATTGCTCTGTGAATGCGTATCACCACTCAGTCACCTCTAACATTTAAATTCAGCCTTAAGAGCATTGTGTCACAGCAGCATGCTACAAAAAGTCCATACCTCGGCAGGCTCCATAATAGTCCACATGAATATGCTCGTACTTTTCTCCCTTGCAACCTTCCTTTTCATCCTCGCACAGGCAGCGCATTTGATAGAGCTCACAGTCACTGTCCCATGTTTGGTTGTGGTTACTGCAGACCTGAACAAGATTTTTTTTAAAAACACATCATACAACCATCTTGATCTTGTCAAAGCCTTCTTACAAACAAGTCTCCTTGGTATCCACAAATAAAATACTGATCATGCTCCTACACCTCTAGGTGCATTATAATATTGCTACATGCATGCATATTGATATTCTAGGGGGCGACACGCGTGTGCACCGGATGAAGAAGATGAAAGGTTGTCTTTGCTCAGTCGCTGGTCAACCAGTTAAGCCGCTACTGCTGTTTGAAATATATCTCATTCACAGCCTCGTTGATACGACATCTCTTCTCTTACGTAACATATTTGGTGGAGATAGAACGTTCCTCGTCCTCGCCACGAAGCTTCGCAGTGGCCGCACCATTCAGCCTCCGGCCATGGCTACCAATGACAACAACTCGTCAGCATTTACATCTACAGCTCCATCCACTACATACCTGACGATTCCCTACCCCCGTGATCCCAGTACATTCTCCGCACAACCTGGGCTTGACGTCAGCTACTGGCTCGGCATGTATGAGCGTGTTAGCCAGACTCACTGATGGGATCCTATCATGGTGCTCGCCAACGTAATAATTACTTGGACGGCATCCCGTGTGATTAATTCGACGCCCATGAGACTGAACTATGCGACATCTTTGGGGACCCATCTGGTCGCCAAATGGAAGCGCGAAAAGAACTCACCACTCGTGCGCAGTCCTCAACCGAGTCGTATGCCTCGTACATACAGGGCATGCTCGCGTTGTGCTGGAAAGTGGGCGAGCAAATGACAGAGTGACAAGGTAAGCTACATACTTAAGGGCATCGCAGACGATGCCTTCCACTTGCTCGTGTACACCGTCACGACCGTCGATATAATTACTAAGGAATGCCGCCGCTTCGAAATGGCCAAAAGCTACCATATTCTGCCTCAATTTATGCGGCTACCAAACATGGCTATTACATCAACCTGCACCGATCTCGGTGCCGTACCACCCATGCAGGAGAATGCGACACGTATAGTTAGACGGGAGCTTGAGGCACCAAGTCCGGCACCGTTTCCTCCACTTCCACTCGACCATGGTGCTGCACAAACACCTCCGGCAGTCTTCGTTATTCAAGCCGTCGTGAGGCAATAAATAACAGCTGCTCCACTGCTCGTTTGCTGTCACCTCAGTGCCGCCGTTCCCCATCGCCCCAACCACGCCGCCATCTATCGCCGGCCAACTATAGATTCTCCCGGACGGAAAACTAGATCATGCAGCTCCGGGTGGTAGCGCTGCATCAATTGCGACTGATCTAAATCCTCTGTTGACGCTCCCCACTAATATGAACTTGATTGAGGTGTATGTGAACGGTCTTTCTTTGACGGCGTTAGTTGATACCGGAGCTCAAGTGCCCAGAATGAGTGCCCATCTGTGTCCTATACTCAAAAAAGTCCTCACGCCTGCAGCAACTAAAGCCCTCCGTGTCGCTGACAGTGGAACTGTGGCCATCACTAGAATATGTACCACTTGTGTTAGCATTGCCAGCCGCCATGTCCCAATTGTATTTATGGTGCTTAAAAATTGCCCTCACGACCTAATCTTCAACATGGACTTCCTATCGACGCATTGTCAGCCGCCATGTCCCAAATGTATTTATGGTGCTTGAAAATTGCCCTCACGACCTAATCTTCAGCATGGACTTCCTATCGACGCATTCTACCTTGATCGATTGTGCCGTTTGTACTCTCTGCCTAGAACTCGCTCTTCTTCCGGATTCTCAACCTGAACTCTCGAACAGCCTCTGTACCACTGACTTCTTCCAGATACCACCTAAAGCTCTCACGTTGAATTGGCAACACCATCTTTCGTGCTCGACGGTGATTATATCGTGATGCCGATTCCTGATGTTCTTCTGGAGCGTGACACCACTGTACCACACTCCGTCGTAACCATGGCCTCTAACCGAAAATATTTATCTGTCATCAATTTCAGTTTCGTAATGCAAGCATTACGTCAATAAATTTCAGTCGCCACGATAAGACCCTTAATCGACGACCACGTCACCAGTTTTGCAGCAGATGTATGTCCCGATCACTCATGTCACCTGCAGGATGCCAAATGCCTCGATGCAACTTTACTCGCCATGATCGCCCCGGACCTCACACCTGAGAAGTCAGCCGTGCTATGCCGCCTTTTGGCTTCATACTGCGACATATTCTACATCAACCGCTGTCCACCCAGCGAGACTTCACTCATCAAGCACTGCTTTAACACTGGTGATTTTCTTCCCATTCATCACCGACCATACCAGGTGTCTGTAAGTTAATTCAGCAAGAAGTCACCAAGATGCTAGCCAAAGGAATTACTGAACCCTCTTTGAGCCCTTGGGCCTCCCCAGTTGTGCTCTTTAAAAAGAAAGAAGACACGTGGCGCTTCTAGGTTGATTACCGCCATTTGATTAGAATAACGAAAAAGGACGTTTACCCTTTGCCTCGCATTGACGACGCTCTCAATTGTCTCCATAGTGCCCGACACTTTTCTTCTGTAGACCTACGTTCCAGCTATTGGTAGATTGTTGTCAACGAAAAAGACCAAGAGAAGACTGCGTTTGTAACTCCAGACGGCCTATCCCAGTTCAAGGTTATGCCGTTTGGGCTATGCAACACCTCAGCTACGTTCGAGCGCATGATGGACTGTCTGCTACAAGGGTACAAATAGTAAACATGTCTTTGTTACCTAGGCGATGTTCTTATATATTCCCCAAAATTTGAGACCCACCTTTAGTGCTTGACAGCTACTCTCGACATCTCCTGCACTGCTGGGCTTCAATTAAACTCGTTGAGGTGTCACTTCGTATGCCAGTAAAATTAGTGTTGGGCCACCTTGTCGACGCATCAGGTGTGCAGCCAGACCCGGAGAAAATTTGTGCAGTCACCAATTTTCCTGTACCCCCAGTCAATCAAAGATGTCGGGAGTTTTGTAGGACTTTGTTCCTATTTTAGAAGGTTTGTGAAAGATTTCGCAACCGTTGCTCGACCCCTTACTAAGCTTCCTCTCACCTAACGACGCTACTGACGACTCTACTATATTGGCTCACCTTGACCCATACGCTACAACAGAAGTCCGAACTGATGCCAGTGGTCATGGGATCGGAGCCGTCCTATCCCAGCGCCAACGGGGTCACGACCGAGTTATCATCTACGCTAGCCGCCTTCTCACAGCTGCTTAGCGCAAATATTCTATTACAAAGCGTGAATGTCTTGCTCTTGTTTAGACAGTCTCAATGTTCTGCACATATTTATATGGCGAAAATTTCTCTGCAATAATTGACCATTATGCACTATGTTGGCTTACATCACTGAAGGATCCTACTGGGTGGCTCAGGCGCTGGGCTCTGCGACTGCAAGAGTATACCTACACGCTGATGTACAAGTCCGGACACCTACATCAGGACGCAGACAGCCTGTCCCGCTACTCGGTCGCTGAATCGAGCACTATGCCTGACAACGACACCGACCTTTGCGTTTTTTCCCTTTCGCAAATGACATGCATCGGTGACGAGCAGCACCGTGATGCGTCTTTTCGTGCTATCGTCGAGCGCATCAAATCACCATTTTCCAATCAGTCCCATCGCTCATTCGTCCTCCACAATGGTGTATTATACCGACAAAACTTTGAGCTGGAGGGACCTGCTCTGCTGCTCGTCATTTCCGAAACACCTTCACTCGGAAATTCTACACGAACTTCATGCCCTTCCAACTGCCAGTCACCTTGGTGTGTCACGCACTTACGACCGAATACGCCGATGATTCTATTGGCCAGGGCTTACACGCTCAGTCAAAAGATCTATTGCGGCTTGTGAGAAACGTCAGCGCCGCAAAACACCATCGATGCTTCCCATCGAACGCCTTCAATCATTTGACATTCCGTTAAAAGCGTTTTTGCGCATTGGCTTAGACCTACCGTATTTTTCGGTGTATAAGTCGCGGTTTTTTTCTGAATTTTTCGTGGGTGCGTCTTATACAACGATGCGACTTATATACATTCAAAATCGAGTTGGATGCCACGGCTTGGGTGGCGCTGTTTACGTCAAGCAGAGGTTATCTGATTGGTGGCTAAAGTCAAGGCACGAGTGAAAATTAAACCCTTCACTGTGAAGTACGAATCCTCAACTTCATTATTTAAAGAAAAAAAAAGAGATAAATGTAATGATTAGTTCACTAAGTATTTTGGCTAGGTGGCGTTAGCCGCCGCCCAATCTAAAGGGTACAGCCACATCCATCCATCCATCCATCAAAATAACGTCTGCGGCGCTTCACCGCAACCTTTTTCCTTCCTCCGCGGCCTTCTGCGATGCACAGAAACCACATTTAAAAAGAAAGTAAGATTAACGGTAAGTTAACACCCTAAAGGTAACGCAGCTATGTAGTTTTGCACAAAAAAATAATCAGAGGGGTGAAAATGTGGAGGTATTTTTTAAATTATAAATTATGAAAAGCAAGTTTGGATTTCAGAGCCACTTTCTTTACCGTCACTTCCGTCCGCCATAACGTCTTCATTGCACTCGCTGTGTCGCTGTTGCTGCGCGCGTCTCGTGTGTTGTGTTGTGCGTCGTAGCATAGAGCCGGTAGCGCCGTAGAACCTCGCGAACCATGGCGCCGCTTGGAAAGCAAAGTCGGCGAAGCTATGACGCCAAGTTCAAGCTGCGCGCTGTTGAATTTGCCGAAAACCACGGGAACAGAGAAGCAGGGAGGCAATTCGACGTCAGTGAAAAAATAATCCGTGACTGGCGCAAGGCCCACAGCGTCCTCCGGACGATGAAGTCGACAAAGAAGGCCAACCGCGGCAAGAAGGCACGCTGGCCGGACCTCGAGCGTAGCCTGCGCACGTGGGTACTGCAACAACGAGCCGAAGGAAGAGGGCTGTCAACAGTGCAGCTGCGCCTGAAGGCGAAGGCTCTGGCAGCGGAGACCAATGTTACGGGATTCAATGGTGGTCCGTCGTGGTGCTTCCGCTTTATGCGACGGAATCAGCTGGTTATGAGAGCCCGGACGACAGTGTGCCAGAAGCTGCCCGACGACTTTCAGGCACAACTGGACAACTTCAGCTCATTCGTGAGGGAGGAAGTAGCGAAGAAGAATGTCAGCGCGAGCCACATCGTTAACATGGATGAAGTGCCGCTGACATTCGACATCCCGCTTGGGAGAAGCATCGCCGAAAAAGGCCAGAAAACTGTCACGGTGAGGACAACAGGCCACGAGAAGTCCCACTTCACCGTTGTGCTCGCCTGCTGCGCGGACGGCACAAAGCTGCCTCCCATGCTAATATTTAAGCGGAAAACCTTGCCGAAGGATAATTTCCCTCCTACAGTGGTGATTCAGGCGAACACAAAAGGTTGGATGGACGAGGGAATGATGAGTGTGTGGCTTGACCGCCGTTTTTCCCGTCGACCAGACGGATTCTTCCACGTGAAGCCAGGAATGCTGGTAATGGACAGTATGCGGGAACACATCACCGATATTGTCAAGAAAAAGATCAGTTCAAAGAACTGTATGCCAGTGATTATTCCCGGCGGCATGACGAAGATGCTTCAGCCGCTTGACATTTCTGTCAACCGCACCTTCAAGGCAGTTCTGCGACGTTCGTGGGAAACGTGGATGTCGGAGGGAGAACACAGCTTTACAAAAACGGGGCGCATGAGACGCGCAGAGTTCGGCGAAGTGGCGAAATGGGTGAGTGACGCTTGGGAGTCAATTTCTGCGAAGACCATTGTGGCGGGCTTTCGCAAGGCCGGTTTGATCCCCTGCGCGGCCGATGGCGACGTTGAAGAATCCGATTCGAGCGAGTCGGAGGACGACAGTGATGTGCCAGCAGTACTGCAACCAGAAGTAGCTGCATTGTTCGTGAGCGACTCGGAGGAAGACGACTTCGATGGCTTTGAATAAACGTCACCAAGCTATCGGAATAATAAAGGTACTTCTGAAAGTATTGTTTTTATGTGTGTTTAAAAGCGCTCGCACGCGTGACTGCCGATAGCTAGAAACATGCAAAAGCGTTGGCCGTCGCAAGCATGCATTTTTGCAATGCATTGTCACGACGAGATACTTAAATGTCGGTGGTCGGATGAGCAAGTGCGTCTTCTACACCGGTGCGACTTATGCACCGGTGCGACTTATATACGTTTTTTTTCAGAAAAACTGCTATTTTGAGGGGAGTGCGACTTATACAAGGGTGCGACCTATAAACCGGAAAATACGGTACTTGGCTTTTTTCATTTGTCTTCCTCAGGCAACTCGTGGATAGCCGTTGCCATCGACTATGCCATGTGTTATGCCATCACACAAGCTCTCCCAACAAGCTGTGCCAGAAATGTCGCCGACCTCCTCTGAAAAGACGTGATTTTGCAACACAGAGCTCCACGGCAGCTGCTTACAGACCGTGGCCGCACCTTTTTATTGAAGGTCATAGGTCATCTTGCAGTCCTGTGAAACGAGGCACAAGCTGCCTACGTTATACCATCCGCAGACCAATGGACTCGCTAAGCGTCTGAATCGAACTCTTGCCGTTATGCTCGCTAAGTATGTTTCTTCCAACCACATCAACTGGGATCTTCTGTTGCCGTACGTCACATTTGTCTACAATTCATCATGCCATGACACTGTCGGTTATTCTTCATTTCTTTTATCGTTTGACCGAGAACTAACATTGCCTCTAGACACAGTCATCCCGTCCGCTGCAGTACCTACCGGTGAATATGCCATGGACACTATCACTAGGGTCGCTCATGCACGCAAAATCACCCGTACTGGCTTTCTGACCTCTGAAGAGAAGCAACGTCGTTTGTATGATCAACGACACCGCGACGTACACTTTTCGCCCCATATTTTGGTCCTACTGTGGTCTCCGACCTGTCAAGTTGGTTTGTCGGAAAAACTGCTTACTCGCTACACAGGTTTATACCGAGTCCTTCGTGCAGTTACTCCTTTAACATATGAAATTAGTCCTATCACCCCGTTACCTTCATGTGCCCCACAGGTTACTGATATTGTACATGTTGCGCGCATGAAGCCTTACCATTCTCCCAGTGACGTTGACATTCAAATGCGCCAAGACGAAGCTTCTGCCGCCGTGCATTATGCTATATGCATGCATATTGATATTCTAGGGGGCGGCACGCGTGTGTGCCGGGCGAGGAAGGCGAAGGGTTGTCTCCGCTCGGTCTCTGGTCTACTGGTCACGACGCTATTGCTAGTTCGAAATATATCTCATCCACAGCCCCGTCGATATGGCGTCTCTTCTCTTCCGTAACAATATCAAAGGCTGCTGCACCAATAAGAACCAAACTTGCTAAGCAATCACTACAGCACTTTCTCATTCAGCGTGATAGTAACACTATAAAACTGAAACATGAAAATTTACCATTTAAGTTAGTAGCGTTTCTGAGAAATCAACAGGTATTCTCCCCACTTGTTAAAGGGGCCCTCCAACACTTTTCCAAGTAATCATCGAATGGCTTCACTATAGGAGTTTATTAATTGTCTCATAAATCGACAGCCACAAGAATTTTGGGAATCCTTCACGTACGAGCAGTCACAGTATTTGCTGCGCTCTTTCAGTGCTTTCTACCTCTCTTTTCATGCCAGCGAGCACATTGAAAGTTACGCAGAGAGGAGGATGACAAACGGGTAAGATGATGTGCCCCTTTGCCAGCTTGATGTGCCCCTTTGCCAGTCATAAACTTGAGCACCTTCTTTTCATTTTTTATTCAAACACGCGGCTTACTTTCAGTGTGATTGAAAATAGGTGCGTGGGCACATGGTGACATCCTGCTATAGCCACGGTCACTATGCAGCTCACAATGGTCAAATCAGCCACCATCTGTGGAAATTGGGGCACGATCATTTGTGTTTATGGCCTCATTTCTCAAAAGAACAGCAAGCAATCTCTAGTCAACTTTGAGAATCAAATGCAAATTTCAGGCTGCATGCTGTGCTACAACGTTTGGCTCACATTGTTTTCAGAGACATTAAATACAGATTGGCAGTCTTTTTTTGAACATGCTCAAAAAGTTGCAAGGCTCCTTTAAGAGCTTAAAAAAATGTAAGCACTATCAATGACTAATTAAAATGAATCTAGGTTGGCCCTCTTGGATATATCACACTCAGTCGATTTACTATTTCTCGCTGGAAACATCCTTCAGATCACCATGAAAGATAAGGGAGGATTCAATTTTCCGTTACTCAACAGAATGGTGGTTAAAGGGACTATGACCACTCCAGGTTCTGAAGCAGTTTTCGTGCAGTCATTCATCTAAACATGAAGCAAACGTTAATAGCACAAAATGTTTACGAGCGGTCTCATGATACCTCGAGATAGCACACGCCAGCGACTGCGCTCTTCGAACGACACAGCCTCCCACCCCTCGAAACAAAGCAATTGATGCAATACCTTGATGCTTACTTTTTAATCATCAACTATTCACCATTATCAATGGGTGAACCACTAAAAGCAACGTGTATTAAAACCGAATAGCAGCTGCTCCAACCAGAGGCATACTATTATTATTGAGGTGACATTAAAAAAAACACACAAAAATTGAATTCGCACCCTAGCACTCACGAGCTCACAACAGCAGGGTCTTTTAGAGGCATTTACCACAACAGCGATTACACACACAGATGTGCTGGCGGAAGGAATTACAAAAAGCTCTTCTGGATGAAGTTCCCCGGATAAAAGTATATTTGAGGGAAAGTGTCAATGCATTCCCACCATTGAAATGTTCTTTTGTGAAAGCAAAGCATGGAAAATTAGATGGCAATGTCCAGAAATAGGCACGACAGACATTCTGGTGACACAGGGGCAGTTACAGTTATTGGTCAAAAATTTCTTTAATTACATGCAGTCTTCAAACGAACTATCAGCAGTGCCCCTCAAAGAGATGACATCCGCTGAATAATTGCCGCCCCAGTAACATATTGCCAATTAAAATACAGTACAGTTTGAGCCCCTAACTGTGGAGAGTGTGTTTGCCGTTTAGCGAATTTGCACAACAAAAGTTGTGTCAGCACCAAGCATATGGCATTAGGGATTACTTGGCACACATGTGTGACCGCTGTTTATTCCGCGGCAATAATATAGGTACATGAAGATCACTTCGGTGCCCTCGAGAACACGCTGCATACGTTTTGACGCGCCAGTGTGTCCATTGCCGGTAACAGACACTCCCAAATTCGACTATGGCGCCGTTTGGCGCAATTTCTGTTGATATTATCAGGATAGCGCAGTAAATCTGATCTGGCACAGTCGGTGCAAAAGTGGAATCATTGAACGAAATTATGAAACTCACAGGTATACAATGAAACCAGCTCGCACAAGTCGGGATGTGCTGGATATCAGGAGAGGCCTTCTTCTGGCAGCGTACATAAATAGGCTGATGATGATGATAGCGTATTTGATATTCAATTTGATATTTGAAGACAGTTTTTTGGTTTGTTCATATTAGATCCATATTCATACTTCAATATTTATACACCACTGATAAATATTTATTTCATGTTAAACAGACCAAAAGTGCACGCACGCATGGTACTTGTCGGACAGCATGTAACAGCTGTTCTAGAAGGCATCCATGCACTACATGTGCAGCTCAACAGCCCAGATGAGAGTAAAATTGTGTGAAATACAATGCAATGTGCACTACCATCTGTAATGATCCCAGTCCACATCAATATTGCTCATTTGCTTAGTAGACGTTCAGTAATAATCATGATATGTTGTTTGTGAAATGGGGGTTATTACTTGTATTGGTCCCCCACAGCATCTTTATGAAAACTGTCCTAATAAAAGTCCGTGCCATAAACGCCAGGCCCAGACAGTGCGAATGCTATAGGTACAATTGTTGGCTGATGCTATGTGAATTTTCACTACTTTTAGTATGTGCCAATCAACATGCTATGGTTTGTAGCAAATATGTATTCTGAAAGAATCTTGCGTGTAAGCATGCTAATGCTATTTTCATGTTGCATACAGCTGCAATATACAGTGAGAAAGTAGGCATGCAGAGCTTCTGTGACTTTTTCAATGTCCATTATTGAACAATGAGGCATTTTGTTGTATCCTGTATCGCACAAAATATATTGCCAAACACTGCAAATCGAGCAGGCAGCAGCCGCAGTAAGCAGAGTGCTGGGAAAGTAAAGAGCTGGGTCAGGCTTGCCTTTCTCCTAGGATCAGTCTCTGGTTGGCACTTTGTGACGCACTCGCATGTGGCGGTCAAGTCTTCATGGATGACGCACTCCCTGCCAGGGCCACACCGAACCTTGCTACAGGGATCTTTCAGGACACCTGTGACCACACACCACAATGACGAAACCATATAAAGGTAACAGATACTATAGTAAAAGGCAAGTATAAGGACATTATTATCAGTTCTTGAATTAAGCGAGGTAATATGCTTAAGAATGTACAAGGGGTCTCGTTGGTTCATCATTACAGCATGTAGCAGTATACACTGGGTGAAAGAATAAAAGCTAATTATACAATAAAAAACAAACAAAAGAGGACAAAAAGCAACTTGATGCTGGTGGGAACCAAACTCTCAACCATTGCATTACAGGCAGCTGCTTCCCTTGTCTACTTTTTCTGGCCATTTATGTATACGTAAGTTTGTTTTTGTTCGATTGCCTGGAGCATGTGCATAACATGCTCGAGTGTCCAACTCTTATGGACTGAAACACCACATCAAAATTTTAGCATAATGACATTGACTAGTATGCACAATATTGCTTTAGATAAGTGTGCCATGTTGCTATGCATCTGGCTGCTAAAGGTGGCTCAGACATAAGCATTCGAGTCGAAAATTGCGCCGATATGACATGAACTAAAGAAGTAGGGTAAGGAAGTATTGCCTGCATGGATTGGCCCTAATTTATGACATTTCTATCCATCAGCACAGTATATACTGCATGCAAGCTTATTTTACAAAAGATTCAGTCACAAGTTAGCACGTGTGATATGTGTTACACAATGTTGTTCTCAGAGCACTCTAGCTGGTTTCGCAGAATTGCAGTACATAGCAGAGTTTACACAGTTGTCCACAGCATTATTCTTACTCCTTGTGTTATCATCTGTTCTGATTTTAACATCTTGATCAGAGTTAAAGGCTCTTTCTTGCAGCAGATCTATCATTATATTTTTTTTTTTACTCCTTGTGTTATCATCTGTTCTGATTTTGACATCTTGATCAGAGTTAAAGGCTCTTTCTTGCGGCAGATCTATCAGTACTTCTGGTGAAACAAACTTAAAGTACATACGGAATATATTTTTCAAATCAGAGCGTACTATGCGATTTGTTGAAATTTAAGAAAGCACAGCACAATTTGTGCACCTTTGTGGAAAAAAATGTGAGAGTTAAAAGTTCAAGAGATGTGCTACAGCCTAACATCAAAGGAGTCGTAAAAACAGTGATACTGCAGTTCAGCAGCTGCAATCAAAGGTGTGCCCACGGGCAGGGAAACAGTCGACCCCCCCCCCCCCCCTTTTCAGTAACCTAACTCTTTTAATACAACGCCTATTCAAATCGATCACTGGTAATCGACGCTTTTCGGTCATCGTCGATTTTGGCATGTTAAATTTCTCTCTCGTGCACTCAACATTTTCTAGTAGTTAGTTCAGCCACTCAACTTTCAGAATTTTTTTGAATTTGCCGACTTGGGCAACATAGCAATTTTTTACAGACTTTTGCACGAACCAATGTGCCTGTGTAGTTGTAAAAATGCACTAGGTTGGCGAACTTGACATAAGTGTGCGCCCCTCGTGATAATGCAACAGCAACATCTAAGTTCTGTAACGAAAATAAACTTTGCAAGCCAAATATCGAATTGATGTGTTAGCTTTGCGATTTGACCGAGTTGAGCAGTAATAATTGCTGAAAATTTATGCCAGCTAATCAATAGAGAGCTGTTGCTAAAAGTCAGAGAAAATTAATTCCACAAAAAAATATTTACCAAGGTCCGCCACATGTATAAAGTGTGTAGGTGGCTCTCACAGCCAGGTTCTAGCCACTTTGGTTTTGCTTGTATCGTTATATCAGGCACATAGTCACATCTAGTGCCCCTAGTCACTCGTATTACGTGGTCGTCACGCGCGCATGGGTGCGCATCAGCGCTGCAAAACACATGCGCTGCTTGAAACTGTCTTGCAACCCCACTTAAATTGAGTGAGAACGAGCTGAAATTTTGCAAATGACAGCACCTCAGCTTCAAATGTTTTGCGTCAGCCTGAGACATCCGCAGCCGTTAATGGATTTGTTTCGTTTACATCCTCAAGTTATTACCTCCGCCGCAAGTGCATCGTATAGCCTCTGACTTTTGTGCATAACCTTATAGTAACTCAGGTTACGTGCGTAATCCACACTTTGCTAGGGCACGGTGTGGTGGTGCTGGCTGCAAAGCTTCTTCTAACCGCAAGAAGGCCCCCACAGCACATCTTGGCCCAGGCTACGGAGCAGTGCGAAACATTTTGAAGCTGCGCACGATATTGTCCTTTTTTTTATTGCGACATGCGCAAAGATGCAAAGAAATATGCTTGGATGCACATATTAGAACGCCAACCTATGCGGAGTGAGGTGGCTCATGGAAAGGTGACGCTAGATGAAACAGCGAAGTTCATTGGACATCTCATTTATAGAGGGATTATTCACATCACGCGTATCTATCTATATTGGTATACCTGGAGACTTATCGCAAGGCAATGAAAATTTACTAAGAAGAGTGTACGAGTACACTTGTGTCTCATGAAAAAATTGAGGAGCCTAAGCTTCGCCTTTAAGAGTTGAATGCAAAAGCGAAACCCGGCCTCTAGTGTGCCCTTTAACAGCTAAGTGCATACTTATTAATATGTTTTGTTACACACGCATGTACACCCACACGCACGCACACAAACGCGCGCGCAAGCGCGACGTATCTATATTAATGCAGTGACTGTGCAGTGTGGCCACTTTGCTCTGCTAGAACGGCACTCTGCTGTAGTCGAGACATGTTTCTCACAATGTCTCACAGATGGTACACAGACACACACACACGTGCACGTGCGAATGATACATACAGGTTTTTGACCTAAAGCAAGAGTTGCATGGCCTCCAAGATACCCGCCACGCGTTCACCATCGCGGATGGCCGTAAAGAGTCTCACAATGCCTCACAGATAGCAGCACATTATCTAGCATTTGCTGTTTGCTTGATCAAGGCGTCTGGAAAGGCATGATATGTTTTCCGCTAGATGGACATAGTTGTCCGTTTTTTGAGCTGTTTGAAAGTTGTGTTTTCAGCGGCGATAGCTGCACTATCTCGGCCTTTTTCAACGTAGTTTGGTGGCCTCCCTAATGCGCCTACAAATCGCCGAAAGGGCTCATTTTCGTCGTGACACCTGTGGAAGAAAATGCGTTAAGGAGACTCTTTCCGCTACATGGGATTTATGTAGTGTTTTTCACTTATGTAGCTGAAAGTAGCCATGTGGCTTTGTGGTAGGACACCTGCTAGCCACACGAACGGCCCGGGTTCGATCCTCAATGAGACTGAAAATTTTATTCTTTATTTTATTTGCTTCTTTCTTTACTTTTCGCTCACGGACGATTTTTCCCTTACAACCAATGGTGCTGATGCCGATGGTGGAATTTATGCAACACGAGCTCTCTAACGCTATCGCGTTAAGACCATGCAAAGCTTCACCGCATGGCATGAGCAATGAAGCAGACCTTGATTCTGATTTTCTTTGTCTATGTGAACAGAAACATTCTGTACAACATTAATTACTTTTATACTGTTCCTGGATCATTTATCCATAAAATATATATTCTGAATTTTCTTTCTTTTGAATATTTTTGCATATATAGTGCTTTTATTCTACTGTTTACCAGCTGGTCATGAAAAATTTCACACTTTTCACATTTTTATTCATTCTAAAATATTTTTGTTGCTCTACAACATATATTTTTTTTAATGAGCATTTCATTCTGCAAAGTTTGGTATGCTGTAATGCGTGCTGGAGTACTTTTTAAACTGGCCAAAAACAATCTTCCTGCGACATATAAAAAATAACCATTCTCACGCGGTAACGAGAAAGCTAAAAGGCAGATGGGTCACAAAGTTTGCCCTTTACATTAACTTATTAGGGGGGGGGGGGACACTGAAGTAAGCATTCGCCCCTCTGAAGGGGAACTTTGTGCATGCTTATGACTGCGATAACTACCTTTTTTTTTTCGAGGTCAATCTTTAAAAAAGGATGCTTAAGCCCATGGGCTGCAGGAATAGTTAGGTAAGTAAAGCTGTATGTCCAGTTTCACCACTTTTATTTCATTTTGCTTCATTTACCCTGTTCTGTGTTCTGAGAACGTGGCAGCTCATCACAGGTATGAACAAAAAAAAGCTAATGTATGCATTTATTATTTAGGATTCTAGAGAAACAAAGTGTGTCTGTGTCATCTCCATGTCTTCATCTTCTCGTGATGTTATTCATTCACCACGAATCAGAAGCACCACTCACCAATAGCCTGAACCTGATAAGGGCAACGTTTTATAGTGACACTTCTACATTAAACTCTTAATCGGATGTAATACTTAAAACGGCATTATATTTTCATAATGGTTCAGTTCGTCTTTATGAAGAATTATGATAAACAACCGACAGATAGCAATGCACAGGCATGAAATAAAGCACTAACTAGCAAAAATAAAGAAGACTAATAAACATTTCTTCAGAACAATGTTTCCATCTATTTTGTCAGTTATTGCAAGAAAAAGTGACGACCCAACTTGACATCTTGAATTTAGCATAAAACCCAAGCACTACTGTACCAGTGTGTTGAATGAAAGAAATTTGGTCGCTTAGTGTAAAACGATGTAAAAATGGAGAGCAGAAGAGCAATTTGAGCAGCAACTTACTCCGCTTCCTTCCCTTTTTTTGTTGGTTTGTGCTAAACGACCAGTTTTTTTGGTCAACACAAGTATTAACCGACTAGCTCAACAGAAAGTACCTTACCTTTGAATTACTGTACCAAACTATTGCAACAAATTTAAGAACTATATCGTAATGTTTGGGTGATTTCTGTCCATTGGATAAGCTCTGTAAGTGTGCTAGGTTGTGAATTCAGTTCCTTCAGAATCTATTTTGTCAAATTAACATCATGGCTAGCTAATTTGAGAAGGTCGGAATTGTGCACCACAACCACTTTTTCATTTTTGCATCCGTGTGCCTTTCTTGCTCTCGCAGAAACATAAAGCATGTTCCTCTGCACTCGATCCATAACCACCCCAAAAAAGCATGACAATAGCAAGAAATACTAAACATGCTTACGTTCGGCATCCAGCTCTGCACTTTTGTCTTTCAAAATGCTGGCATTCTCATCTTCAGCAACAATATCAACAATATCCTTAGGCTTCTTTATGAAGTGCTTCTTTCCGTGCTTCGATGCATGGTGCTGTGAGAAAGTAAACCACGAGTGAATTTATGTTTAAATCCTAATATTCTTATTTACAGTGTTTTTTTTTTTCGAAAAGTTAATTAGAGCGCAAAAACTTGACACGATCACTCACACACGCACACACCCATGCATCAAACACACAGCGCATGGGTGTGTGCGTGTGTGAGTGATCGTGTCAAGTTTTCGCGCTCTAATTAACTTTTCGAAATGATCTACCAACTAGCCCAACAACAAGTTCTCTTAGAATTATTTACAGTGACTTGGACGTTTTTCCATGACTTGATCTAACATACTGAATGTCCCATACAGTGCAGTAAATATTAGAATCCAAGTACCTCTCCCATGTATGCAAATGCTTTTCAATTCTGCAAAAGATAAAGACAAAGAAATCATGATGAAGAAGATTGTCTTGAGCTTGGCACCCACTACCAAGTCTTGCAACTGTTTCTGCAGCGTCCCATTAAGGATTTCCACCATCTTAAAATATTGTGTAGAAAGTTTTGTTTTCATAAGATGTTATTTTTCCGCTTGTGCTAGTGAAATGATGAAGTTGGCAAGGCATTTGCAAAAAGAAAAGGGGGGGGGGGGGGCTTAATGCTGTGCCTGATTTTTTCATGCTAGAAGAAGGTAGCGGATAGACATGCTTATTATTACATCTAATACACAAGTATATCACTCCATTTTCAGCACAAAATGTTAAACATTTGAGATGGCCTTTTTGAAAGATCATAACAGTTTTTATAAAAGATTATTGTAAAAATGAAGCTAACTGCAAAACACAGTCACTAAAGTCTGCACTAGGCCTGTTGGCTTGCTATATTCAGAGGAGGAGGAGGAGGAGGAGGGAGAGAAAGGACAGGGAAGCTAGCCAGTTCTCAGATTAGCTGGTGACTCAGTGCAAGGAAATAGGGCAAGGGAAAAGAGATGACACAAGAGAGCTGTTACGAAGAAAAAAGAAAACATTAGAGAATAATACGATAAAAGACACTGGAGTCTGCCTCTAAGATCAGTACTCCGCAAGAAACAGAAACGCTTACTTAACCAATGTAGATTTAAAAAATAATAAAATAAAAATCCTTTTGCAGTAAGGCTCCTGTTGTTTTCACAAATGAACTTCACGTTGAGGCAGAAATACTTTGCCACAGCTAACATCACACTGTAGAACTAGTTAACAAGACCTCTTTAGCTGACTTTTAAATTAATGATTGAGGGCAAATTTTTACCTTACAAAATTGTAGTGCCTGCCGATTTGTGGCATACCAATTTTTTAGAAACTGCAAAAGTTGCCCATAGTTCAAAATATTTCTAATCGAACTTGATAGGCAAAATCAAAACTGATTGTGCCCAGCGTGCGGCAAGAGTAGTGGAACACAGCAGGCATGACGTGCGACAAAAAAGTGATGAAATTTCAATCAAGGTGAGCCATAGCAGAAACTCGGCAACATCGGCAAGCATTTTGAAATATGCTAGCAGACAGCTTCATGTTTGTATGTGACAGGTGGTGCAAATCTGTTGCTTAAACTCTTTCGGCTGTCTGCAAGAAGAAGCGCTGCAGTGGCTGCCCCAGAGTTTTATGCTTCTGAAACAAAGAAAAGCTTGCTATTCCCACTTTTTTATGCATAGTTCAATAGAAAGAGATAAATACAAAACATTACACACAAAAGCAAGGTGCCAGCACAAGACTTGCAGCTTTTCACGAAAGCATATACGGGCACGGCATACCGTCATTCAAATTTTCTCACTCCCATGTGACGGGTAGATTCGGTCTGACGTAACAGAACGGTTGCGCTTCGTGCACCTTGTGCGATCGGTTTCGATTTCATATGTCAAGTTTGATGATGAATATTTCAAACTACGAGTAACTTTTGGGATTTCCATGGGTATGCCATGAAGTGGCACGCACTGTACTTTTGTAATTTAAACAACTGCCCTTAAGTCAAACTTAAACATAATTAACAAGTTTTTATTAATTAGTTGTAACAGTGTCACGCTAACTACGACAGAGTATTTCAAATATTTCGGGAAAAATTTTGTGTGGCCTAGAAGGCGCTTCAAACTTTGGAAAGAGCAAAACTGTGCCATGCTGAATAACTTATTTAAAAAACTGGTTTGAGAAATTTTAATGAAAAAATTCTTCTCCTTATTTTGAGGCACTGATCTTTCAAGACTATGATAGTTTATTCATTTTTGTTTTAACTTTCATTATTTTTGGCTTTGAGCAAAAATAACAATATTCAGCAGTGTTTAGCATTTTTTTTTAGAAAAAGCACATATTTTTTGCGAGTAATAAGCTTAAATTATGGGTTTTACAGACTCCCAGAATAACTGATAAAAATACTGTGGAAGTGAATGAAGCAAAAAAGTTGGCACAATATTGTGACAAAGTTGAGGGAACTTGCATTTTGACCTCATTGCGGCTTCATTTTCACAATATAGCGGTTCAAGCAAAAATAGTGCTTTATACATAATTGTGTAGCATGCTTTGTCCGTATGACATACAGAAAGTTTGAAAAGAGTAGTTTTTGTTTTAAGCAAGAAAAAAAATCCAAGAGAACAACCATAATGTTGCAGGAAGTTTGACTTTGCCACGCCTTCACGTCTTCGGCGGAAATGCGGTGTTGTGGTCTTGCCTCCCAGTAGATGAAAACCAGCCGGGCGTCTTCGCGCTCCTCCTTATCATCACAAAGTGAAGCGGCTGCTTTTTTTTTATCCCGGCGCCCGCGTAAAGGGGGAGGGCTCATCAAACACAACGCCTTCGTCCTGGGTTTGCACAAACACACACACCCAAGCCCAAGCACTGAAGAGCACCCTGTCTGCTCTAAGACACATCGAGTCCATATGAAGCGTAAGACAAAACAGTACATATACATTACATTACAATTAAAACACGAGAGCAGCAATCATAATCTTTCTCTGAGTACTCAAGCTGCGCATTTGATCAGGGTATAAATGGGCAAACAGAATACGAGACTTCGAGTGAAGAGTCCTCCTAAACATCTTTATGTTGAAGGCCTACTTAAGCCATCAGCGTTACCGCTCATTTATCCTTTCCTGTACTCAACATCGAAGTTATACAGTCGAAACTCGCAATAACGAAACTCCGCGAGTACAAATCACCGCGGCAACGAAATATTTCCGGATCCCTGGCGAACGTTCATAGAAGCCTATGTTTTACGTATCTCGCGGCAACAAAATGTTTTTGGACAGCGATCCCGCATTAATGAATTTTCTACCACGGTGCGGGCCTAACTTTACCCTCCCACCAAAGGTTAACTGTCGAAAATATGCTTGTATGCGTGTTATGCGCACTCAAAATTTGTAAACGTCTGCTTTTGCTGTGCTAGCATGGGCACCACCATTTTTGTTTAGTTAAATCGGCGATGGGGTCCGTGTCCGGCAACATTCCTGGCCACATTGCAGCAGGCGATGGCAAATGATCATGCTGCGATGGCAAATGATCATGCTGCGATGGCAAATGATCATGCTGCAATGGCAAATGATTCGGCGATGGCAAATGATCATGTGGGCTTCACCACCACCGTGCAAGCATCACGCACGGATTGTGCTTCGGCCTCACCAGACAAAGATTTGGACGAAGGCGCACTTGACGACGAGAGTGGTGGCAGTGCAGTGCCTCTATCCTTGACCAACGCCTGGGGGGAACTTCGAGCTATTGACATCAATATCCCAGATGAACTCAACGTTGATGCCTTTGTTTGCGCCAATGACAACGTAGTCATGTACGAGGAAGTGACCGACGAGGCCATTATCGAAAGCGTGCGCAAAGCTGACGACACCGAGGACAAAGGAGAAACGCACGCGAAGAAACTCAACCGTGGGTTGTTTTGAATGCGCTGGACACCCTTCGCTCCTACTTCGGCGCACATGACGATGACGTAGCAATGCACCACTTTTTCTAGTGCGAAAGGAGAGCTTTGAAGTTGTTGCATGGCAAGGGTCGACAAAGTAAGTTGACCGACTTCTGGCAATAAATTTTCGTTCTGCTGGCTGTATCACTGTTTTTATGCCTCACACTCGCGGCAACGAAATTCTCGCGAAAACGAAATTTTTCGGTTTCCCCGGCGATTTTGTTATTGCGGGTTTTGACTGTACTGCTGAAGTGCCAGACTCCACCTGAATAAACGGCCATTTTTGGGCCACATGTTTTGCAGCCATTTGAGCAGGCAGTGATCAGTCTAAAAGGTGAATCGGGTGCCTGAAAGATAGCAGGACAGTTTTTGTGGAGCCCGAACTATGCAGGTACACTCTTTCTCGGAGGCACTGTATGCCTCCTCTCGAACAGTTAGCTGACGGCTAATGTACACAATGAGATGTTCTGCCCCGGCCTCGTCGGGTTGACAAAGTACCGCTCCCATGCCACGGTCACTGGCATCACATTGTACAATAAATGGTCGATCATAATCAGGTGACTGCAAAATGGGATGGCTGATGAGCGCAGACTTCAAATTTTGGAACGATTCCTGCTTTTTTTTATCCCATACCAACGTGGTGGGTTTCTTTTTTCACAGCGCATCAGTGAGTGGACTCGCCAATTCTGAATAGTTTCTTAGGCAGTGCTGATAGTAGCCCGTAAGCCCCAAGAAAGTGCGTACGTCAGTTTTCGTCTTGGGTCGCAGGTAGGATGCAACGGCCTCTACTTTTACATCAGAGGGCATTTGACCTCCTTGCCTGACTGCATCTCTCAGGTAGCTCACTTGAGCGCCACCCAAGTTACATTTTTCTGCCTTTATTATCAAACCAGCCATACTCAGGCGCTCAAGCACTTTCCTTAAGTGATTCAGATGTACCTCCCAAGAGTGAAAAAACGGCAATGTCATCAAGATAAGGCAAGGGAAAGTCGTTTAAACCATGAAGCACCCTGTCTATGAGTTTAGAAAAACAAAACGGGGCATTCTGGAGCCCAAAACTGAGAATCAGTGGATGGAAGGATCCAAAGGGTGTTACGAATGCGGCGTAGCGACTTGCTTGTGTTGTCAAAGGCACCTGCCAGTACCCGCGCGAGATCAAGAGTAGAAACGTACCGTGCCTTACTGACGGTTTCTATCCTTTCCTTGATGTTAGGGATAGGATAGAGCCGATCTCTCGTCTTGGAGTTCAGCCGCCCATAATCTATGCATGGACGCGTCTCCTTACCAGGAACTTCCACCATGATCATGGGAAAAGCGTAGTCCCTATCACTCTCTTCTATTACTTCGAACTCAAGCATCCTTTGAACTTCTTTTTGCATTGTATCTCGCTGCTTCAGGGATACTTCAGGGATCTCGCTGCTTCAGGCATGGTTTCGCCTTGACTGGCTCGTCGGATGTCAACTCAATATCGTGGACTATCTCATCTGTTCTTCCCGGTCTATCTGAAAATAAACCCTTGAACTCCTCGATCAGGTTCTCCAAGTCCTGAATTTGGTCACCTGTCAAATTCATGTGACTAACCATCTTCTTCAATTGCGCATACGCTGCTTCTGACTGATCTAGTTCTCCGAAATCGGGAGGACACTCAATGGGCATCTCGTCTTAGCTATTGAGCAAAAGGCACACGATGCCCTGTCTCTCAATGTACGGTTTCATCAAGTTTACACGATATATTTTGACGCCTTTCTGACGCCCTCCTAGCTTCACTGCATAGCTGGTGTCTGACAATTTTTGCACGACCTCGGCCGGGCCCTCCCACTGCACTTCAAGTTTGTTAGCCTTCGGAGGTCGTAGCAGCATTACATGGTCGTTTACTTTGAAAACTCTCTCTCTGGCGGTTCGGTCGTAGTACGCTTTGGCTTTCAGCTGCGATGAGCTCATACAAGCCTCCGCCATTTCCCGCGCTATGCTAATTCTTTTAAGCAAGCAGAACACGTAATCGACCACTGTCGTCTCTTCATCTCTTCCTGACCAAATCTCCTTAAGCATTCGGAGAGGGAATCGCAGTTCGCGGCCATATACCAATTCTGCCTGACTGAACTCTGTCGACTTGTGCGGAACTGTACGCAACGCAAACATAGCTGCGGGGAGACAGCGTACCCAATCGCGAGAGTTCTCTTTACACAAAGTCTTTAGCACCCGTTTAAGCACTGAATGCCACCTCTCTACACTGTTGGTCTGGGGATGATTTATAGAGCTGTGTATTACATTTATTCCACATCGCTCCAGAAAAGTTGTCGTTAAAGCGCTTGTGAAGACACTGCCTTGATCATTTTGGAGTTCTGCCGGACACCCCACGCGAGAGAAAATGCTCAGTAGCCCGTCAACTATCTCAGACGAACTAAGTTCTTTTAGCGAAATAGCTTCTTTTAGTGGCGGGACAGAGCAAAGTCAGTAGGTATTTGTGTCCCGACGATGTCACTGGCAGGGGTCCAACTGTGTCTATGACAACCCGCTGAAATGGCTCAGTTATTATAGGGAACAGCTTAAACGGTGCTTTCCACTTGTCATTCGGTTTCCCCACACGCTGGCACACGTTGCACGACTTAACAAATTGTTCTGCGTCGCGAAAACACCCCGGCCAGTAAAACTTCTGCAACACTCTTCCTTTAGTTTTCTTTATAACCAAGTGTCCTGACCACGAGTTATCATGGGACATGCGAAGAATATCTCCCCTGTATTTAGCGAGAACAACCAGCTATTTAAAAGATCTCCAACGCCTATCTTGATACTCGCAATACAAGACTCCCTCCTTCCTAAAAAACTTCACGTTCTTTCGGGCCACACCTTCCTGCGGATGGATATCGAGCCGCCTAATACTTTGGTCGGCTGCCTGCTCTTCGCGCATGGTACTGGCACTGACAGCTCGCAACTTTTGGAACGCGAGCGAGCTCGGCTCCACTACTCTCACCACTGCAGAACTTGTAGCTGCATTTTATGCCAACACCTCTGCGTTTCCTTCCTCAGAAATAATTTCTGCGACACCTATTATGCTGTCATCGAATCTGCTTGTGCGTGAGCTTATCTGCGATTTCTCGGGCCTTGGATCGCATGAGAGCCAAGACTGTCCCCTCACCGATTTCTTCGAAAATAGGTATGGGTACGGAAGAGGCAGGTTCTTTGACACTGGCGCTTCAGCCTCCAACCTACCAAAAGGGCCCTCGACAATTACTTTAGCAACCGGCAGACAGACACCCTGCGTCTCAACCACTTGCCTTATCCACGCGCATTCACGGGTGTAGTCGTCCGCGCTTACTAGGGACGGATGAATGACATCTAGAGTCGCCGCACAATCCCTCAGCACTTTGCATTCTTTCCCATTGACTGTCAAAGTATGCATATAGGGTGCTAACAGTTTAACGTTCTCTTCAGTGTCACTAACGTACGAGAAGACGTTGCTGCATTTTTTGCGAACAGCAGCAATGTGTCCAAGGCGGTAGCAGATGTAGCAAATCATAGCTCGCCTTTCCTTAAAATGCCTTCTGATTTGTTCCTTTTGAACCCCCGCGCTTGGTACATTATCCTGTTCTCTCTAATTTGCGGATACGTACTCCCCTTTATCCCGCTCTTCTCACGGGCCTTTCCCGACGGCGCCCCTTTTGTATGCTTTCTTCTCGCCCCACACTGCGAGTCCCTTTAACTTTGGACGTTCACGCTTGTTTGGCCTACGCGAGGCGTATTCTTCTGCTAACCTGCCAGCTGCCTGAATGGTCGCAGGAGTCCTATTTTTGATCCAAAAATTCATGCAATCCGGCCCTCCTTTATAGAACTGTTCCAGCTCTATTTACTCAATGACCCGATCGTGGTTGCCAAATGCTTCGGAACTTTTCAACCACTCTACCAAGTTGGCGGCTTTCAGCTTGTAAGCATAGTCCGTGTAGGACTCGCCTGTCCCAACTTACGCACTACAAAATCACCGCCGAAAGGCTTCAGCGGACAAGCGGAATGCTTCTAACAGCGCCTGCTTGACGTTTTTGTAGTCGTTAGCATCTTCAGCATTCAATCATGCAATGATGTCGGCTGCCTTGCATGGGAGCAACGTCAACAAAAACTGAGGCCAGGCAGCACTAGAACAACCAATTTTTACACAAGCCCTTTCAAAATTGACGAGAAAGAGTCTCATGTCCTCACCAATTTTGTAAGATTTCATTAAACCATTTATTTTAAAAGGAGCAGAGTTTACTGTGGTGTGTGGCACTTGCTGACCTTTTGTTAAACTGCTCACTAATCTACGGATCTCCAGGTCCATGCCCTTCATTTCTAGCTCGCGATCCTGTGCTTGTTTCTTTCACTCATTCTCTTCTTTCTCTTTCTGCTTATTTCCTTCAACGAACTCCCAGCACTCCCGTAACTCATCTTCGTCAGCATCTAAAACTTCTATAGCCTGAATAGGCTGAAGCTTTCTGCATAATCCACTTACATTTAGACCCAACTCTTTGCACATTAGTATAAGGTCTGACTTATTTATCTTATTCAGGTCCGTGATGAAGGCTGCTCTCTACTGAGAAAATAACCACAATTGCTATGCAGTTATAAATTATCGAGCTTTTAACAAATCTGGGCCAAGAGACTCGATATAACTCAGAGCAAAGCAAGGCACTCACCGTACATCGTGCGGTCTTGTGTTGCACTGATCTCACCGAATTCTGGGTCTATGGCTTTCGGCTGACCTCGGTCCACGTCACTTTTCGTCGCCGAGTTTTATCCCATCATCTGCCATCCAGTTGTTGCGAATGGCCCTTGAAGCAACGGAGATCCGGGATGAAGATGCCAAGGCAGGAGGAAGGGAGACTTGAGGATAGTTTATTTACATAGTATACATTTCGAGAGCACCTCTTCGAAGGCGTTGGGGGGCTCATTATATGGAGTACTTTCTCCCCAGATCCCTAAATTGGAGAATGGGTCCGGACCACGCTGTCCAATAACAGGTATTACAGACCTTCATAGCGTCATCATACCAGCACCGCCCTCAATACACACACATGCACTACACAAACACGCATATGGTCCCAGCGATACTGCCTCTTCCAGCGAAGCTTGCTTCAAGCGAGCTGGGTGCTCGGGTCGACCACCCATGCTTCCTCGGATGGCGTTCGCGGGCTCGACGTCTTCGAGAGCCATTGCCTAGACATCTGGTGTTGATTTGAGCGTCGGCGGCCCATCAGTCAGAGACGCACAGCCTGGTGGTCCAACTTCCGTCTTCGGCGGAAACGCGGTGTTGTGGCCTTGCCTCCCAGTAGATGAAAACCAGCTGGGCATCTTCGCGCTCCTCCTTATCTTTACAAAGTGAAGCGGCTGCTTTTCTTTGATCTCGGCGCCCGCGTAAAAGGGAAGGGCTCCTCGAACGCAACACCGCCAAGCTGAAGAAAGTGAGGACCGCCTGGGAAGGACCCGAAATCTGTACAGCGGAGGTCACCTAGTTACGCCGACAGGAGTTTGAACAGCAATAGTCACCCTCAATAACCGAACATTTTCTGTGAGCTTCGTAATTCTACAACATGGTTCCAGGTATGTGATACTTGGAATGGACTTCCTAAGTCAACACGCCGCTACTATTGACCTGAAGCGTGAGTCAATAATGCTATCCTCAGAAAAAGCACTGCAGTCACGTACGCCGTCAAGAAGGCACACCTTGAATGTGCTGAAAAGACCACATCACCATTTCTCCTCGCTCAAGTGTCGGCATTTTTGTCGGCACTCAAGAATTGAGAAAAATGCAAGGCATCGTTGAAGGCGACGAGCACCTGTTGATTAGCCGCAAAATTTGCGTCGCTAGAAATAGTCGAGCTGCGAGGAGGGAACGCAAGAGAGAGCAAATGCATGATGGTTGCCTACATCGAAGAAATATTGGAAGCCAGCAACGCTTTCATTTTCACCGAGTCTACTGAAGTTCCTACGACAACTCAATCTATTCAGACAGCTTTCGACGTTAATCCGAGCCTTCCGATGCATGACCAAGAACAGCTCAGAAACATGCTCCTGAAATACAAGAACTGTTTTTCGTCGTCGTAGAATTTGACAGACCTCTGTCACGAAACATCGAATCATAACAAAAGAAAGTGCCAGGCCACTCCTTCAAATCAAGTACACAATTTTGACGCGTGAACTTGAAGCCATAAAGAAACAAGTCGACGAAATGCTGTGCTACGACATCATCCAGTTGTCAAAGAGTCCATGGGCGTCACTGGTGGTGTTAGTGAAGAAGAAGGACGGAACTCTACGCTTCTGCATCGACTATCGCCGCCTCAACAAAATCACGAAGAAGGACGTCTACCCGCTCCCACGAATAGACGACGCCCTAGATCAACTCCACAATGTGAGGTACTTTTTTTCAATGGACTTCAAGACCGGCTCCTTGCAAATCGAAGTCAACGAGAGAGACTGAGAAAAGACTGCCTTCATAGCACCGGACGGCCTGTTCGAGTTTAAGGTCATGCCCTTTGGCCTTCGCTCTCCACCTGCAACTTTCCAACGAGTCATGGACATTGTCCTGGCTGGCTTGAAATGGCATACTCGCCTTGTTTACCTGGACGACGTCGTTTGTTTTCCTCGAGCTTTGACGAACACCTCCAGTGCCTTGAATTTGTACTTCAAGCAATTAGGACCTGTGGACTCACTCTAAAGCTTAAGAAATGTTGCTTTGCATACAAGGAGCTCCTGTTTTGGGTCACGTGATCAGCAAGACGGGAGTGTGTTCAGACCCGTAGAAAACAGCTGCCATCGCCACCTTCGCACCACCCACCGACAAGAATTTCTCGGCTTGTGCACTTATTACAAATGCTTCGTCAAGGACTTTTCACAAATCGCCGAGCCACTAATGTAGCTCACGACGACCAATGTCGATTTGAAGTGGGGAACAGCACAAATTGAAGCATTTCAGAAAGTGAAACGACAGCTGCAAACCCCTCCCATACTTGCGCATTTCGACAAATACACCAATACGGAGATCCACACCGACACAAGTCGCATAGGCATGGGCGCTGTTCTCGTACAGAAGACTAACGGAGAAGAAAGGGTTATTAGTTATGCTAGCCGGTCGCTATCCAAGGCAGAAGGCAACTATTCCACAACAGAAAAAAAATGCCTTGCCATCATCTGGGCTACCTCCAAGTTTCGCCTCTACCTATAGGGCAGGCCTCTCAAAGGTGTGAGCGACCACCATGCCCTCTGTTGGCTAGCTAACTTGAAGAAACCTTCAGGTCGTCTCGCACGGTGGAGTCTGCAACTTCAGAAATTTGACGTTACCATCGTTTACAAGTCCGGACAAAAGCACTTTGATGCCAACTGCCTGTACCGTGCTCCCGTTGACCAACCACTGCAGAATGACGAGGACACTGACTACTTCTTAGGAACCTTAACCATCGATGACTTCGCCGAACGACAGAGAGCCGACCCTGAAATTAATTGAGTTCAGGGTCAACGGCACCTCAGCTTTGCCCTCAAGGTATTCCACAGGACCTTGTGGAATACACGAGGGCAAAGCTGCCGTCATTCCAAAGGTATTCAAGCGAGGACTGTCGTCGTTTTCCTTGCGGAACGGCATCCTCGCCAAGAAAAATTTCTCGCCAAGAAAAATTTATCGCCACATAGGGTCAACTACCTCATAGTAGTACCTTCGGCGTTACGTCCAGAAGTTCTGGATACTCTGCATGATGACCCGACCGCTGGACACCTAGTTGTTTCGCTTACGCTGGCGAGGAAAGAAAATAAGTATTATACTGACCCCGCCTAAATGCCGACATAACCCACTATGTAAACACATGCGGAGACTGCCAGCAACGTTAAAACACCGCCAACAAGGCCAGCAGGCTTTTTTCAGCCGAGTGAACCACTTCACTGACCGTTCCAACAAATTGGGATGGACCTACAGGGGCTGTTCCAGACAACGAATTCCGGAAACGAATGGATCTTCATAGCTACTGACTACCTCACCCACTACACCGAAACAAAAGCCCTACCCAAACGTAGTGCCGAAGAGGTAGCCAAGTTGTTCGTTGAGAACGTCCTTCATCACGGCGCCCCAGAGGTGCTCAGCACCGATAGAGGTACGGCCTTTACTGCTGATTTGACTAGGGCGATCTTGAGACATAGCCAGACAAGCCACTGCCTACCACCCACAGGCAAATGGTCTCACCGATCGGCTAAACGTGACAATCGCCGACATGCTGGTCATGTATGTCGACGTCGAACACAAGACGGGGAACACCATCCTTCCACAGGTGACCTTCGCATACAACACGGCCGGGCAGAAGATGACGCAGATGCCGCCGTTCAAGTTGGTCTACGGAAGGAACCCGGCAACGACACTCGGCGTAATGCTCCCCAACATCGCTGACGAAGAAAACCTTGACGTCACCCTCTATCTTGAGCGCGCTGAAGAAGCTCATCACTTCGCCCGCCTGCGAATCACGAATCAGCAGACGACAGACCGCCGCCAATACAATCTTCAACAACGCTTCGTGGAATACCAGCCCAGTGAACGTGTTTGGGTATGGACGCTCGCTGGATTTCGTGCCAACCGGTTGTGCCCTCGCGATCTTCGACGACAGTGCAGCTCTGGCCGACTGGACTCACCCTACACTATCTCCTGACGCCAACAAGAGCTCTTGTCAAGTGGCGCCCCGTCCTTAGACTCCTGCGACCATGTCCATCTTTCCTATCTCCTCTTTACTTTCGTCGCTCGCTGTCCCTGCACTTCGGTCTCTCCTTCTTCTCTCTATATATAGCTTTTAATCCTATCCTTTTAATCCCTCCTTACCCCAATCCTTTGTGAGCTACTGTTGAGGTGTCGCACTCTAATGCAGACAGTTACGGGGCTCACTTTTCTCTTCTTTTCCCTTTAAAAATCACCTAAGAAAGCCGATACACTCGACGTACTGTAGACTCAGTGAAAAACTTCTGCGACGATACTTCATACCATGCAGGGTAGTACGATGTCTCGGCCCACTAGACTACGAGGTTGTCCCCGACCGCATCACGAACTGTCAACGGCGCCAATCGCGATCTGAAGTCGTGCATGTCGCGCGTCTCAAGACGTTTCATGCACGTTAACAAACTGAAAAGTGTATTTTGTTGTTGTTATTGCTGCTGTATCGTAATTTATTGCTCGTAATTTCCTGCATCATTATTTTACTTTCACCTTCAGTTTTTTCGAACGGAGGTAATGCCACATTCCTTCCACAAGTTTTGTTATCACCCCGTTACACTATACGTAATTCTCAGCGTAAACTGCGCATGCACTATTCGAGAAACTTCAGGACAGCAGTAGATCATTTCGTTAAGATTACGCCCATTTTGGGAACATTACAGATTATTCTGGAACGTGCGTGGCCGCTAGCGATAATCCTAGAGTATTCGACGGCACATGTATAAATGCCGACGAGCATCACCACTTGTTATTTGATCGCCAGCGGATGCTATGTTTACCGTTATCAGTGTCCGTGTGTTGCTGTAATCTGACCTTCTGTTTCTTGGCCACAAGTTCGGCCGAATAAACAGTTTCATTTGAACATCGAGTATGCTGCCTCGCTTCACATCATGACCCCGTGACAACTTCCTTAACCCTGATTTGTTCCCTGACCCACTCTGTTCTCTTCATGTCTCTTAGGGCTAGTCCTGTCATTTTCATTTCCATCGCTCGCTACATCGTTTTCAATTTAGGTTGAACCCTCTTTGTAAGCCTCCAAGCTTCTGCCCCGTAGGTAAGTATCAGCAAGATGCAGCTGTTATATACTTTCCTCTTGAGGGCTAGTGGTAGATTGCCATTCATGACTTGAGAATGCTTGCCGAATGTGATCCACCCCATACTTATTCTTCTAGTTACTTCACTCTCCGAGGTTACTACCTAGTCCTAAGTAGATACACATATTTTTTACCACTTCCGACGACTCTCCATTTATCACAAAGCGCTGTTTTCTGGCAAGACTGTTGCACATTACTTTAGTGTTGCCCATATTGAATTTCATCGACGACAAACTATGAAAACCTCAAATGCAACAGACAAATTGAGCTAGCAGAGCTTTGGAAGTTAATTAATAGGCATAAGGTAGCCGACATAAGAACATATAATATGGAGAGAATCAAATATGCAGTAAAAAGCGGGAAAAGCTTGAAATCTGCGAAGGCAAGCTTGTGTATAGACAAAAATCGGATGTATACATTAAGGAACAAGGAAGGCATTGTCATAACCAAAATGGATAGGATAGTCGAGATGGCGGAGGAGTTCTACAGAGAGCTGTACAGAAGCCAAAACAACCAGAATGATATTGTAAGAAGTAATAATAGCCCAGAGCAATTCCACATCCTATTAGTAATGACAAGGGAAGTATTGAAAGCTCTAGAAGGAATGCAAAGAGGCAAAACCGTTGGTGAGGATAACATAACAACGGGCACTCTTGAAAGATGGCAAAGAGATTGTGTTGGGAAAACTGCCCACCTTACATACGAATTGTCTCTTGGCGAGAAAGGTACGCAAATCTTGAAAAAACGCCAAAATCACCTTAATCCATATGAAAGGAGGTGTCAAGGACTTGAAAAATTACAGGCCGATCAGTTTACTGTTCGTTCTCTACAAGCTATTTACAAAAATAATAGTTAATAGAATTAGGGCAACATTAGAATTCAATCAACGAAACGACTAAGCAAGATATTATACCGGGTACTCCACAATAGACCATATTCATACTATCAATCAGGTGATCGAGAAAGCGCAGAATACAACCAAAACCTATACATAGCTTTCATAGATTACGAGAAGGCGTTTGACTTGGTCGAGACATCAGCAGTAATGCAGGCACTACAGAATCAGGGCATTGAGGAACCCTACATAAACATATTGGAAGAAATGTACAGCGGATCCACAGCCACCATAATCCTCCATAAGTAAAGCGACAAAATCCCAATAAAGAAGGGTGTAAGGCAGGGAGCCACAATCTCTACAACGCTATTCACCGCGTGCTTACAGGAGGCTTTCAGGTACCTAGATTGGGAAGAGTTAGGGCTAAGAGTTAATGGAGTAACCTAGCTACGATTCATGGATGGCATTGCTTTGATGAGTAGCTCAGGGGACGAATTACATCTCATGATCATTCAGTGCTTGTGCATATGGATAGTGTATCCCAACGAGCAATCTCTGCTTTTATGTGTGATAGTGGCCAATGAGATATTGAACAGTAAATTTTCCCATCCTCCTCACACTTACGTGCTCCGCATATAATACCATAATACTACCAAACTGCAAGTTATTTACACACGTACCTTTTTTGCCTCCACTGCCAGGACAAGTCCCACAAGCAGCAGGATAACGAAGGCCTTCATCGTGTTGACTCCTGCAAAAAATGTTAAAAAAATTGCATCGATCTGTTTCTCAACAAATGCATAACCACAAGTGCTGCAATTGTGCGCCAAATGATGATGAATGAAAGGAGCAGTATCACACAGTTATGTTTTTCTACCTCCACCTGAATCGTGACATAGTGAAGGGGCGAAAAGATGAGGCACACTATACAATGCTGAGTGTCTCTACTATGTTTGCTTCTCTTTGTTTCTGTCGACATTTACACCGTTGTCCTTCGCTATGTTCAAGCAACAAGCCCAAGTGAACACTCGGTAATTCGACAAAATAACTTTCTGCATATTTATAAAAGGGAGTCTTTAATCACACAATCTCCAAGATAAAGTGCAACAAGTCGATAGAAGTAATGATCGAAGTAATTTTTCCAGAGAACAAGCTGCACGATCTAGTAAACTTGTCAAGAAGCACAGACTAGGCCGTGAAGGTAGTTTGGTGGCTTGCGTACCTGAGCGCTATTAAAGGGGAAAGTCAGACATATATAGCATGCTAATGTTCACGTCGCATATTGCTATGGGAGCTGTTCCTTTTCGGCCCGAGACAGACCTCCTTTATTTCCATCGTTTCCGCCGTTTATTTGCTTTACCAACTTGCTTAGGCTGGGGCGATTCCGTCGGCCAGTAAGCAGGCAGTCTGGCGGAAGCCGCCACCGGGCGCGTTTACATTGTGCGCTCCTAAGAAAACAAACCGGCAGCTTAAAGCGGGCGCTTCAGTGTCAGCGGAGGAAGGGAACAGCGCAGCAGAGAGCCACCCGGTGAATCCAGAGCACAGCTGATCCAACGGCGGCCTCGGCGCAGCTCTCTATATTTAGGCGGAGCCACACGGGAGCATCAGTTAGAGAAGCACGCGCCGTGGTTCGATGTGCTTTCGCATCAGCCGCTCCCTTTCCTCCAACGTCTGGGGTTTCGGCACAGCCCGTGGTAGCCCTTCCCCCCGCAACCGAAACCCTCCGCCGGGCTCGGCATCTTCCATTGGCGCATCCGGTCGGCCTCGCGGGGGGCATCTGTCCCGTGATGCGATATACACAACCCGCACGTCCAGCAGCAGTGGCTGCACTTCGGGCGCTGAGCAAGCGCAGATTCAGATTTGGGCGTCGGGTATCGCTAGCGCGAGCTAAACGACCAGTGAATGGATAAATAAATAAAAAGCTTGCGACGCCTGCACGTCGCCGCGCCCGATCGCCTTGGGCCGCGGCCACGCTGACAGCGCGTTGGCCATACGAAACCGCGCTGTTCGGAAACGCCCCACGTGCGGAGGTGTCAACGCTGCGTGTGTCCATAGCGTGTCGTCACATTGAGTCGCGCGGCTCATTTCGCATATCGATAAACGGAACGTAAGGCCAGCGCAAAACACTCGCGGAGCACACATTGCGATTTCTACACTATATCCAGTTTTGCTAATTTCTCAGATTCGAGCGCAAGCGATTACAAAAATAGATAAGGAACACCATTCAAGCATAATGCACGTGCCCACCCTTTGGGGTTTACCGCTCTGGATAACGCGTTTCATACTTCCTACGCTCACCGCTGCAGGAGTACTAAGAGACTACAAATCGCAAAACAGGGTTCGAGACGCTAAGCCGCGGTTAACGCCTAGGCATTGCGCTAAGGTTTATGCACCAAATTCAATTGATGGTGCACGTGCTGTGTGCACGGTACACCCCGCCGTCCGGCGGCGTTTTTCGCGACTTCCGAAGCTGCACCGGCGGTGACACTAAAAAAGCTGATAGCCCTCGATTGTTGTTCAGCTCGCTAACATGGTCAAGCATATGGTCAAGCAGATCTCGAGTGGCTCGCAGGTCCGACAGTAATCAGCGCAAAAGTATTTTCCAAGTATTCTTTTTTTTATAAAACAGGCAGAACAAAGTACGAGGGTATAACTGCCCGTAAAATAGGTTTCCCAATAATTTAATGGAAAACATGTCTTTTTTTTTTTCGTTGAATAATAGCTTTTTTTTGGGGCCTCCTATTTAGCGACAGCCCCGCGGCCGTGGTCTAGTGTGGCGGTACTTGGCTGCTGACCTGCATGTCGCGGAATCGAATCCCGGCTGCGGCTGCTGCATTTTCGATGGAGGCGAAAACGCTGTAGGCCCCTGTGCTCATATTTGGGTTCACCTTAAAGAACCCCAGGTGGTCAAAATTTCCGGAGCCCTCCACTACGGCGTCTCTCATAATCATATGGTGCTTTTATTTATTTTACTTTTAGGGCCAAATGGTATTACAGAGAGGGGTGGGTTATTTATATATAAAAAAGATGTAAATGACGAAAAAAAACTGCAGTAGATACGGTTAGATCGTGCAAATAAATATCTTATAAATACAATAGCCGCTAATACAGTATATAGTAATACATATTAGCTAATCCAACATAGAACCTATTTATACAATGTTAGCTATTGCAACAAAAAGACATAATAAAAGATCGCTAGTAGCAACAATGCCACCGAGAAGTCTGTTCTTCTCATTTGACGTACGAGGCAAAAATGAATTGAAGAAAGTTTTTGTGTAGCATGAAGAAATGCCTACTTTGTGATGGTGGTCAATGCGGAGGGATATGTGCTGTGGACGAAGCAGTAGTTGGTCATGCAAGAAGGTACGATGGTACATCTTTTAAATAGCTAGTGCTAAACGAGAGACTTTTCTGCGAGATGTTAAAGAAGGGAGTGCAATATTTGAAATGCTAGCGGTTCTATTATAATTAGACAATATAAAACTAACGGAGTTATTCTGAACAAGCTCAAGGGAAGTTACCAGATTATTATAGGTGGGGTCCCACACGGTTGTAGTATGTTCTAGTTTAGAGCGTATTAGTGTTTTATAAAGCTGTAGTTTTAAGCCATATGGAGTGTTAAAAAAGTTACGTCATAAATAGCCAAGCATGCGGTTAGAATTTTAATAATGTATTCATAATGAGGTGCCCAGTTGGGATTATAGTTGTTATGTGAACTCCTAGATACTTATAACAGTTAACAGAATTCAGAGGAATGTTATATTAAGATAGTAAAGAGGTGAGGTGGTGGATGTTCTCGATACACGCATGATTTTGCACTTCTTAATGTTTAGGTCCATTAGCCATTTTTCGCACCAGTTAGGTATAGGGTTAAGGTCAGACTGCAATATGTTAATGTAATTATCGCTAGTGATTTCTCGAAAAATAACACAGTCGTCAGCAAAGAGATGAATGCTAGATGATACAACGGAAGGCAGGTAAATAATATAAAGGAGGAACAACAGGGGGCGTAAGACGGACCCTTGCGGAACACCGGAATGAACTTCGCGAAAAGAAGAAAAGGGACGTTAAACTCCACATATCAATCATTTTTCGACATCATCACCGCAGAGACCAATGAATTTCACATGTGATGTACAATTAATCGTTATGCCTGAATAGTATAACTCTCTCGCCGCACGGCGATGAGAGCTTAAAAATTTTTCTCAGCTCTTCTCCGGTTGTGAAAAGTGTCCCACACGTGTTACATCAATTCAGGGTAAAAGTGGCAGTCAATTGGGGCTATCTTGACTGTAGCGGAGGGTGTGTGACAGCATCTCGTCCGATGAAATTTGTTGACGAGATACTTTGTTACACGGACGATGTGCGGGCGAGTGCTGCGCTGATACGCACTTACGCACTTTCTTCGTGATCCTGCGTCCAGTGGCGTAGCCAGGGGGTGGAGGGCGCACACCAGTCCTGTGCTTCTCTCACCCGAAAAAAAAAATTCTGCCTAAGCCCCTGCCTGCGTCTCCTCTTGTATTGAACAGCACGGATAAAGTTCTTGAACGTCTCACTGTATCCTTCCTGATTGATTGTTGTACCGTCTAGCATGAACATGAATTCGCACAATGACCTTGGTTAAGAGGGGGACGTAAAGTCTGCTCCATGCATGGACTTGACGTGCCCCCCCCCCCCCCGCCATTGAAAGGGAAACCTGCGCATGACGATGCACTTCGCGGCACACCCCATTGCCACGTCTGTGACATCGCTGGTGGCATATTGTCAGCGATCTTTTTGCTAACGTCCTATTCTTGCGTCTTCTCATATCCTGCAGATTCGATGTGCGGATATATATATATATATATATATATATATATATATATATATATATATATATATATATATATATATATATATATATATATATATGCGGCATGGTGCTCACACTCCACAATAGGCCCCGGAAATGGAGTACTATCTTATATTTCCTTTTATGCAATACGATTTTTTTTTTCCTTCAGGCGGCAAGACAGTGCATAGGCGTGCCCAAATTAACAGCTCCAACTTTCTCGCACCCACCATGGCAGATACGAATTGCGTGACGCCTCGCACGCTCCTTGCGACACACGGGCGAGAGTGTCATGTTCCAGAGTGGCACGCGGGCTGAGGGTAAAGCAAAAACGAAAATCTGCTTGAACTCAGATAGGAAGGCGTGCAGTTCCGCCGAGTTCTCCAGTCGCTCCCCTCGAAACGCGGCCAACTAGGCATCCCTCACTCGAGGCAGAGTCCGGAACGCGCCGGCCCATATGCGTCCCACGGTTCGTGACGTAGCTGGGCTTCATATTCGCCGCTTCTTAACGATTGTCCAAGGACACCAGCGGCGCGACGAAGAGTCCTTGAAAGGGGCCGGCCGAGGCTTGGCCGCAAAACGCCTACGCAGCACAGCGCGATAGAGAGACGCGCTGCTGAAAATCCGTTTCCAGCGTGTCAACTGAGAGCGCCATTTTTTAACTGTCGGTCAGCCTTGTGCCGCGAGAGATACGTCACCGAGGTCCATGGCATGTAATATATAGGGCAAGACAGTTATCGAAACACCGTGCGCGGGCAATGGTGGTTCACAAACTATTACGATAATATATGGCTCAAGTGGCTCTCACGTTTCACCTCAAATTTTCTTTCCAGAGATGATATTTTACGATTTTTTGTTGTCTCCAGCTTCTGTCGTCAAATTCTTGTCGTCGCACCCGCGCATGCTGCACGGGCCCCGTACAACTTCGCTTGCGTCAGAATTGCATAGAGTGTCAGTCAGAAGAGTACAGAAATGACTTATCAGGGAAGCTGCAACCTCTGCACATTCACGATAACGTGACGAGAACGAGATGTAGCAGGCACGTGTGGCGACATATGAGAGTTTTCTGGAAAGGTTTTAGTTGAATCAGCGGATTTTCTGCTCGTGGAGACCTGTCTCTATACTCGTGTCAAGGCCAGTTCTGGCCCATTGCGGCACCAGCGGTGCCATGGGACAGAGCAGATAAGGGTTCGTGGAACCCTGTCACAGTGTCACACACTCGCTGACGAGCACATTCACGGCGAGCGTTATTAAATTTCTATTGCGGGCATGTTTCGTGTATTCTACCATACACAAGGGAAGCTGTCAGACGTGCATTCTGTTTTCAGCGACGTGCAAGTGACTGTAAACAAAAAAAAATATCACAGCATATCGACGGAGTGAATGATGATAAGTGGGGCGAAGCGTCCGTACGTGTTTCTGTCCGTCAGTCCCTCCGCGCATGCGTCCATGCGTCAAATCGCGCTCGAGAATGCAGACGGCGCGCTAGTAACACCAACGAGACGCGAGCCAAGGAAGCCGAGCGCAAGCGTCTTCAACGCGCCCGCCGCTCTGCTTCGTCCACGCCCGACCTACGACCCGCCACGTACGGCAACTATTGAAAAGACTGAGGGAGGCACTCCTTCCTCGCGCACCCAGACACAACCCGCACAGCAGCCAATCGGAGAGTAGCGTTTCAGCGCCATCTAGAATATCCTCTGAACAGCAGTTTGTATGTACTTCTATGAGACAGCACCGTCTATTACACTGTTCGAGAGATACTGCCCTCCTTTTTTTTTTTGTCCCCCTTCGTCTCTTCACTCGGTTATGCGTGAAAAAGTTAGACTAAGATGAGCTTCGTCCCTAAAAGAAAAAAAAATGCATTAGTTGGAGCTTGACTCGAGAACTTATTTAATCAAAAGCGCGATCACAAGTAACCTAATGTAGGTCCTGCTAAATGATAGTACCGCGCACAAGATCGGGGTGTTTGCGATTCCCCTGGGGCCTTTGACGTAGAGCGACCATTAAGCGGTGGCCCGAACAGCCCGCACGCTTGTCAACTGGTGCGCTGCCATGTATGCACAGGCAGCTGGCGTGCAGGACCCATGGTGCTGCCACCTCCTCCGTTCCACCCGGAAGCCGCCATCGAATGGGGACCATGCAGATGCGGACGACAGCCGCTGCCGGCCGACGACTCGGCCGTCGCAAAGCGGTTCCTGCTCCGCGCCAGTCGCCTGTCACATGCGCCCATAACTCACGCTGCCATGAACGAAGGCCCTTTCAGGGCGAGCTATGGAACGATCATCTATAGGAGCAGCAAGACAGCTCGAAGGTCGACTGTTCTGCTCCTGACTGCATGTCTACAGACGCTCCCAACAGGACGCGTCTTATACCTGATCCGAAGATCTTGGTTTCAGTTCAGCTACTATTTTGGTGGTTTCCTTCTCTCGTTTCGATCATTTCCTTTCTTAGATCTTTTTTATTAGTTTATATACACATTCATCATAATGTTGAGCTATCTTTCGTCGTTAACCGAGACTAATCAGAAAGGGCGAAGGAAACTGGAAGAAAGGGATAAAGAACGCAAGACCAAAGCTTTAGAGTGTAATGGCATCCCATCTAATCGTGCTGATGAACACATGTAACCGAACGTAGTACATCAATGTATATGAACTAGCGTAAGAACAAAAATAAAACGAATTGAAAGGGTGCACTTAATTTATAACACAACCCACAAAAAAGGCTCAAGATCCGAGCAAGCAATATATATATATATATATATATATATATATATATATATATATATATATATATATATATATATATATATATATATATATATATATATATATTCATTGCAGTAGCTGCCCCATAGCAACAGACTCTGCGAGATTGGTCCTAATAAAAATGTAGGAAAAACATGAGGAAGCCTATATTCCAGTAAAAGGGCGGAAGGTTGCATTCAAGGAAAAAGAAAAGTTGAGTGCACGGGAATGACACTTATGTAATCCATGAGAACGCCAGGAATTAATGTAAACGTAAAAAAAAATGAGAGTGGACGTAACGAAGTCGGTTTGGAGGCATAGAGAGCATCATGATAAAAAAGTAAAAAGGAGGATACCGTCTCTTTCAGTGCACGATCGTCCATCTCTTTGCACGCACGCGCACACACACACACACACACACACACACACACTCGCACAAACGCACAGACAGACAGAACGCGTTATTCGAAGGTCGTAGGTTCGATTCCTGCTCACGGCAAGTAATTTTTTCACCCACTTTTCTTTCTTCTGATTTACATTACGTTGGTTCTAATAGTTTCCCTTATACATTCCTTGGCGTTATTGTCTGTTGGATCTCGTTAATATTGTGTCAAAACACGGAAAAACGAGCCCTTAGGTATACACTTCTTTCCTGATATATATATATATATATATATATATATATATATATATATATATATATATATATATATATATATATATATATATATATATATATATATATAGTGTGTGTGTGTGTGTGTGTGTGTGTGTGTGTGTGTGTGTGTGTGTGTGTGTGTGTGTGTGTGTGTGTGTGTGTGTGTGTGTGTGTAGGGGTGAATGGTCTTAATCGAAGACATCTCGTAAGCTTAAATTTTTGAATGGCTAAGCAAATGCTTCCAGTTCTCTGTACAAACTAGGAACGCTTATATACAATTCAAGGCGACAAAGCTGCTTTTCGAGAATTCCATAGTGTAAAAGAAGGTGATTTAAATGGTCTATGTATCGGGGAACATATAGAAAAAAAAGAAAGAAAGAAACGTTGCTTCGCGATCAGTGACGAATACAGGGGGACCCATCTCCGCGCAACGATGCGGCTGCCCAGCACCGCCTATAGATGTTGCACGTACCCGCGGGGAGCGCGTCATCACTGCGCCGGCTCCGCAGCGCACTGTAGAAGGAGACCGGTTTTGGCAGTAGTCTATCCGGCGAGCATGCTCGGGGCGCAGCATCACATTGTTTCCGCGGCCAATGGCTCGGAAGAAGGATGATGCGACTGCATTCCACGCTCGTCAGAAGCCGCTGCTCCGACTGATGCCCGCGGGTCAGGAGGAGGAGCGGGTGCGCCACGCGAGAAGTTATGTTATTGCGAGAAAGGGAAGGCGCTGATCTGTACGTAATGATGGGACGTTACCCGACATGTTCATTCCACTTGTTGGCCCTTCGCTGCGGTTACTTACGTGATGCACCCTCTTTGGTACAATCAGGGTGCGAGAGCATTAAAAAAAAAATGAGAATGTTGAATCGAATGGAGTCCTAATCGATATGACACAATGTAACCGACGAACCGCTATTCTTAGGCGCCAGTTTTTTTTTTTTTCTATCAAGTAGTTTGCGCATATTTCGAATAGTCAACGGCAATGAAATCAACGAAGAAATGATGTGCAGCAAAATAAAACATGATACATATATTACGTAGTCATCATCGTCATCGCATGTCTATCTTAGAATGCCCCCATGAAGACATCTCCTAATGATCACCGACCGCACTGTCTTGCCAACGCGAACAGCGCGAACGATCCCATTTTACACCAGCAAACTTGACTTCGTCGCTCGACCTGAACACTTCTTTTCCCCTACAATTCTTTCCTTCACCTAAACTTTTTGTAGTTCCTCGGTGGCGCCTCTCATCTTTTTTGCATACATTGCCGCAGCTATCTGTCCTTATCATGACGTGATTTACACAGGCCCATTTATTTTATACACAGAAAACTAGAATATCGGCTACACCTGTCTGTTCTATGATACAACCTACTGCCTTCCCATCTCTCAGTATCAGTATATTAAATTCAATGACTGTACAATCTTCCCTTTAGCGGTAGTGGTAAGTTGCCGATGATGAGTTGAGAGTGCCTACCGTATTCACATCCACTTATTCTTTGGTTAATTTCTTTTAGATGAGCGCAGGCTCGCTTATTAGTATTTGACCTACATAGATGTGTATATATACCGGGTGTTTCAAAAAATGTGTCCAATATTTTTTTTTTTTTTAATCTACAGAAAGGAGGAATGTGCGTGCTACTTGAGGCGATGCCTGGCCTGTGGTAGAAGGCATCTTCAGGTGTGTACAAACATTAATTGCGGCAATAATTATAGAAATTAACACAATGAACTTTTTAACCAGTGGTGATATAGCCGGTCGAGTCAAATGGGTGAATTCAAGCCCTTCCTACGAATAGTCCATAGCCACTTTGAAATTTTGGAAAAGCGGCCACTGCTAATCACTGCGGAGCGACGCAATGAGCCGAATTTAGTCGGAGAAACAGAAACCGACGCACCAAACAGCGCATCTACCACTCACTTCGACTACATCCTCAATGACGACACGGTTTCTCTCGCATTGGGGAAGAAGAATAAGCGAGCGCCGATAAGCGGCCTCAAAGCGAAGCGTATAAATTGACGGTTGATAACGGCGAGGGAAACAGTGTCGACACTGAGGATGTTGTCGAAGTGAATAGTAGATGGCTGTTTGGTGCGTCGGTTTCTGTTTCTCCATCAGGATAACCACTAGAAATCAGACGGCGATACCCTTGGTTCAGAAGATAAGAGTCCTGCAGGTCTCTGGATCGAAGCCAGGGGAACCAATGGGGAAGCTATCACGCGCCTGCAAAAGAAAGTCATGGCGGCCGTTAGGCTAATACAATGAGTATCCAATAAACGAAGGGGCATTAAAGAAAGAAACGTTGTACGACTCGTCCGGGCCTTCGCGATCAGCCATGCATGTCGCGTTTATGTAGCGGCGTTCGTCCACTGGAACAAAGTCGAGAAAGACTAAGTCGACGCGCTGATTAGAAAAGCGTACAGAGCTGCGCTGGGTCTACCGCAATACACAAAGAACGAAAGGCTGCTACAACTCGGAGTACATAACACGCTGGACCAGATCGCTGAAGCACAAAGGATAGCGCAACTCGAATGATTGTCTGGAACCATGGCGGGTAGAGAAATTATGCAAAATATTTCCACTAATCACCAGGAAATGAAAGGTCCCAACACGCAGATTCACCCAGACGTCCGGTCCGCGATAATTACGGAAAACATCCCCAAAAATATGCACCCTGTACACAACGTTGAGAGACGAAAATGCCACACAAAAATGATCCTTAAAAAGCACGGCGCGCAGGAGGGTGTGCTTTTTGTAGACGTCGCCCGGTATTCCCGAAATAATAATATCAGTAATAGGGTTGTGCATGACTCCTTCTTCGCAATGGCGGTCATAGACACAAAAGGGAAGACCGTGACCGCGGGCTCCGTAAGGACCAGATCGTCGGAGGAAGCGGAAGAAATGGCCATTGCACTGGCCGTAGTCAATGGTCGAAGACACGACAGATTAATAATCAGTGACTCCAAAATGGCCATTAGGAATTTTGCAAAGGGATGGGTCTGCACCGAAGCAGCCAAAATTCTAAACCGCAGAGCAGAAGACTTCCGGGACGGCAAAATTGTGCCCGAATATCTCAAGTGGATCGCGGCACACATGGGGGAATTAAATATCGAAGACACGACCATCCCTGAAAACTTCAACGAGAAGGCCCACCGAACCGTGCGAGAACTCACCCACCACGGCTCGGACAGCGACGGCCCGGCCCCCCGCACCGACCACAGAAGGGGGGACAACTCCGGTGGAGGCGATGGGGACGATGGAGGTGACGACAGTAATGAATATGCGATACAAGACGACAGAGGCAGACTGGTCACGTATCATGACATATTGGCACACTATAAGCGACAACGAGAAGAATATCCGCCACCACACAAACAGCTAGACAGATCTCAAGAAACAAATTGGCGAAAATTGCAAGCCAGAACCTTTTCAAATCCAGTACACCTGAACAGAGTGAATTCCAGACAATACCCACAAACAAGCTGTACCCTCTGTAAGCACGAACATGCAGATATGGCATATATTCTATGGCAATGTACAGAGGTCACAGTAATATACCGAGAGGACAATATAAAACCGGACCTTCTCGAGGAGTGTTGGCTAAGTGCGCTGACTAGCTCAGATCTGCACGACCAACTGTGGGCAATCCAGCGGGCCCGGACAGCGGTGGAAAGGCTACGCCTCACCGCACAAAACGTCGGTGTGGCCTGTGCTCCGGGCCGGTAACCCTGCAGGGTTTCTTTTTAAAAATTCTTTAATAAAGTTTTTTCGTCCGTCCGTCCGTCTGTTTGTCCGGCTAAATTCGGCTCATTGCGTCACACCGCGGTGATTACCAGTGGCCGCTTTTCCAAAAAGTGGCTATGGACTATTCGTAAGAAGGGCTTGAATTCACCCATTTGACTCGACCGGCTATCACCACTGGTTGAAAAGTTATTTGTGTTATTTTTATATTTACTGCCGTAATTAATGTTTGTCTACACCTGAAGATGCCTTCTGCCACAGGCCAGGCATTGCCCCAAGTAGCACGCAGATTCCTTATTTCTGTAGATTTGAAAAATATACACATTTCTTGAAACACCCTGTATACCCCTTCTAAGGATTCTGCGTTGTTATATCACTCTTTCGCCGGAATACCTATAATGATCTTATTTTTCTGTAATATTCATCTTCAATCCTATTGAAACGCTCTTTCGGTTTAGAGTTCTTCAATCATGTTTTGCAGTTTGCCCTCGTCCTTGCCGAATGATGTTGTCTGGAAGATAGCTGTGATATATTCTCTGTTAATATTGATGCTTGTTTCTTCCGGATCAAGTAATTTAAATACTTCTTTTAAACATGCAGCGAATAATAATGCAACGATCGTATCTCCTTGCAGGGCTCCATTCTCGTGCGGGATGGGATGTTCCTGTATTTGAAGAGAAGCAGAGTAGCTGTGGAATCTCCGTATATGTTTCAAGTACTCCTTGCCAACGCAATGCCTCCTACACTACCGGTATTCCTAATGAAAAAAGTTGTAATCTACGAATAAATATGTCTTTACTTTAAACTCGGCAGATTTCTCAATTACACTTTGCACGTACTACACGGGAGCGATCAATATAGAGTACACTAAGTGGTGCAGCAGCCGCTGGTGGAGCCAGACCTTGACGGTTATATCAACGACTATCCGTGCTGTCTGACGAGCTTTGTGCGTGCTTTTTTTTTTTCTTGAAGTCAGCCTACTTGTTCCCGACAGGCCATTCGCGCCTTTAATATGAACATTTTACGAACAGGATACAGAGTGAAAGTGATTTCACATCAACTGTAAGAAACCTCAGTTCACTGACACTCCAATCGCTTCCGGCTATGCGATTCGGTCTCAGAAATAACCATTCGCGCACGCCTGCTAATTACAGGGTTTACCACAATTGGAAGTCGCGCAGAGAAAGAGAGGGAGGGAGAGAGAGGGAGAGAGGGGAGGGAGAGCGGCCTGACTGAATGTAAGCGTTAATTGTCTTTCAAGAGGATACTGTGGCCTTTTGTGCCGGCGGGCCACGGAAGAGATCAGCCCGTTGACGGGGGCGCACTTCCGGGTGCGGGACTTTTTGGGATCCCGCCAGATGGGACCGGCTTGTGTGCCGGCCCCGTCGGCAGGCGCCCGTGAGACATCGGCGCGTGGGCCTCGCGCAGCGTGCGTGTAGTGGCGCTGTTTGGGCCCACGCTACAGGGCGAGCTGCTTTCACTTCCACACCCCTACACAACACAGCAGCCGTCTCAGAAAGAGAACCTTCAGATTTGAGGCGAAATCTTTTTCAGCGCGCGCGATCGGAGGTCACGATGGAGGCGGAAATGCTGTAGGCCCCGTGTGCTCAGATTTGGGTGCACGTTAGAGAACCCCAGGTGGTCGAAATTTACGGAGCCCTCCACTACGGCGTCTCTCATAATCATATATGGTGGTTTTGGGACGTTCAATCCCACAAATCAATCAATCAATCGATCGGAGCTCATGCGAGCTCGCAAATTCTCATTATTTTATATATGATAAAGCACGCTGTGCCGACGGATCTCGTACCAAATTTAAGGAGCACTGGAACAACGCGACGGCACAGGGACACCACGAGGCTCTGTGCTCCTATATTGCGTGTCCTTGTTCAGTGGCGCTGGTACGGCGTAGTACGAATTGTTAACCAACTAGCCTTCGACAATGCGTTACTGATGGACTCGGGATCAATTCTGATATTCCAAAGTGAGCGCACAATGTAAGGTTAAAATATACGCGAGCGTTTTTTTTATACTACCGCTCTCGTATGATATCAAACCCGCGGCGTCATGCTCCGCAGCGCTATATAAACAGTGAAGCGGACCATCATGCCTGGCGGCTGTATACATTACGGATGTGTATGGCTGACTTGTATAGCGCGTAATAAAAAAACACGCAGAAGCGAGGCGCACGCTAACGCAACAGTTGTTAATTGTTTAGTAAAGACAAACGAAAAGGGCGAAACTACAGAGAGCCATCGCACTCTTTCTGTCATTAACTTATTGAGACAAGTGTTTCGAATGGCTAATCTAATTCAGATGTTCCTTGCAGAGACCATAATTAAATTAGCATTTGTGTACTGCAGCTATTGACGGCGCGAAAAAGAAACTTGAAACTGCAGGCAAATCACTAACGAACACTTCGAAATGTTTTCAGCTGCGCATATTAGGTTAACTACTTCTGCTCAATATTTCAAGAAGTAATTTGTTAGACGCGTTTGCATGGTTCCGCTGTATGCCAATGATCCAGGCAGCGAGAGGAGTAAAACTTATTGACCAAATGAGCGGCAAGGGAACTTGAAGATCATGCGGACTTTTTTGTATACTCGGGATGCGTATTGAGAGTGATGAAACTGCAGCTTGAGAATCAAATACGAAATTCGAATTAAGCGCCGTCAGAGAATAAGATTGAATGTAGAGAAAGGCAAAGACATCTCGCGCTCGAGGGCAACTGAAAAGCCGCTCTCTTGTTCGCTTTACGATATAAAATGTTCGCAGTATAATCGACAGCACATACAAGAAGCTTCGGTAACCTCTGTCACTGACGTAGTGAGTAATACATTTCACCAAGAAGAAAAAGCGTTTCTATACTTGAGCTCCAATTCTGCGACCATGCAATCTATAGCGGCGGTTAAAGCAATGGCGAACTATTAATTTTAATATTTTTGCTTTCGTTTTTTTGCAGCTGTGCCACCGCTTGACGCGTAATAAAGTGCGTACATCGAACACAATCGAGACTTCAGGATAACTTTCGTCAGCTATAGTACAGGCGGCCCTAACACGTGGCACGAAATGTATTTGTATCGTACAACGCACGTCTGAGGTATACCTGTGAAGCGAAAATGTGAATTTTATCCTGCCCGGCAGCGCACGCAGAAGAAAATAGTAAGTTTTCACCATCGCGTCTCGGGACATTCATGAACAAGACGGACGACCTCGTATTACTGCATGCGGCAGATCGTGTACAACTGCAGCACGGCTACTGAGGAAGTCGTGCCGAGACACGCTGCATCGTCCCGCTGATCCGTGAACCTATATAAAATGGCGGTTTTTCCCCGCGCTTTCAGCCCAAAGCCGGCTCGCAGTCGCGGTCTGCAGCTTAGCCCGACCACCACACCCCTTTGCTGTATACTTATACATGGTCTTGATCAGCTTTCTCGCTGTTCCTTGTCCTCTTTTTATTTCGTTCCATATTTTTCTCATTCTGCAACGCAGTCATGTTCTCATAAATGCTTGTTCGGCTACCGAGGAGAGGTTAGGACGCTCTCCTCAGGACTCCTCGTTTTACCATCCTGCTTATACTCTTCATCATCTCGCTCCGCTCTTTCCCTCTATAAGCCATCGCTTTCGTTCGCGTCTGCCGTCGATTCCTGCAGACGCCTAGTTTTTGTACACACTATACGCGGATTAAATGCAATTCTAGCTCGGCTATTGAAAGTGTAATTTTAAGTTTCAGTTATATGACGTGTGCTTACTTCCGTCATTCTATCGCCCCCCCCCCCCCCCAGTCCCGCTTTGGAATCCGCGGAATTTATGATCGCTTTATCTAAGCCTCAATAGTTGGCGCTACAAGTGAAATAAATGAAAAGAGGCCTGCCGGCGGCACCGTGACTCGTTTCTCGCACTACAATGCTGCAAGTGAACCACAAAACCTATAGTCGGGAATATTTCTTGGTTCATTCACGAAAAATGCCTGCATGGTGTCAGTACATTTCCTCTGGTCAGAATGTGCGACGCAGAGTAAGCGCTGGTTTGCGGCGCTCTTTGGCGACGTTTACGTGACGAGGCCGAGACGCAACGCCATAAAACGCGCTTCTGTGCATTTACATGGAAGTAAAGCAGCAATAATTCTCAACGTGCTGTACTTCAGCTGAAAAGGAGGAAGAAAGCCCCACGCAGAATTCCCTTTCAGTGGTTGGTGATGCGTGGCGTTTTATTGTGGCAAACTGTGTGTTTGCGGCCTGGGACGTTAGCGTTGGACTTCATCGGTGTGGCGTCTTTCATCTCTATAGCGTTCGTCGGTGTTTGGGGCGGCCCGACGCAAGGCACATACCGCGACTACCTAAACGCGGGCTTCTCATTTAAATTTCTTGCACAGCCAGAATTGTCCTCATAGGTACTATCCTCCATATCGGTTTTATATGTTGCCCTATACAAAGAGCTTTTACTCCACAATCGTGAAAGACTTTGACAAAGCCCTCATAAAACATAGCTTCCTTACTTATTCTTTTTTTTTTTATCGACGATGAAATGTGTTCGTACGGTTTAATACATTCACATTGTAAAAGCGTTGGGCCCTGTCGGCGAGACATTCGTAGTCAGTGGGTGGGGCCCAAGGCTCGGGAACCAGCACCGCCAAAAAATATATCGTTTGATACATACATGTATTTCCTTATTGAAATTTGCCCTGCCAGGGATGAACGGGCGCACAGGGTCGGCATAGAAGCGCTTACGCGTTTTATTAAATATGACAGGCTGTGTGCGAGAGCTAAGTTTGAGATAAGCTGCGCCGTTGTCTCATGAATATGCTAGAGTTCCTCCGTATTTCATACAGGCTTGGTTTCCTTTCTTAACTCTGTAGAGGTACGAGCAGCGTCACCATGCGCGTCGTAGTGACTAAAACCAAAGCCGGCAAAGGTCTCATCTGTCTTAATTTTTGCCCGTCTTATATGAGGACGGCCAGTCAGGAAAATGTAATGGAACCTCACGACAGGTCACGTTAGCTTGAAAGAAGTACGTACGCACACATGATCTACAAAAAGGCGACAGTGCTTTGCATAATGGTACAATGTGCAATGTTTCCGATATAAATCGGGAGGCAGATATAATTGTAACGAGAACCTTTATTGGTCATACGCACTGTGATTGCATGCTATAAGAGCAATCTCTTTACTTCTCCCTCTCTCTTTTTGTCCATTTTTTTCTATGAAGGATACGTATAACGAGAATATATAGTCATTCACTCTCAGGTCTCACCGATACCTAAAAAGCCAAGCTTGCAAGGAGGTGATCATGGCTGCTGCCCGTTCCTGGGCTATCGACACCTTGAGGCTACTATAGCACCCTTGTTGGGACATTCTTTAAAGGTTTATACATGGCCCCGCCGTGGTGGTCTAGTGGCTAAGGTACTCGGCTGCTGACCCGCAGGTCACGGAATCAAGTCCCGGCTGTGGCGGCTGCATTTCCGATGGAGGCGGAAATGTTGTAGGCCTGTGTGCTCAGATTTGGGTGCACGTTAAAGAACCCCAGGTGGTCGAAATTTCCGGAGCCCTCCACTACGGCGTCTCTCATAATCATATGGTGGTTTTGGGACGTTAAACCCCACAAATCAATCAATCAAAGTTTATACATGGGCCTCAGCGATATAAATATGCATAATCATGTGCAGGGCTCTCCTTCATAGATGGAGCTCAAAGCACTCGATTCCCTCCCTATTATGTCAATGTGTCGCGCTGACTTTGCGCGCCCCTTCCTCCCCTCTCATAGATGACAATAGTTATTTAAATCAATAGTTATTTCAATATTAGAGACTAGGGGAGGTGCGCCCCCCCCCCCCTGTCCCTCTTTGAGCTCGCCTGTGTAAATGTGCTGTTTTCCAGCGCCGCCTTTCGCTTCTGACACACACACACACACACACACACACACACACACACACACACACACACACACACACACACACACACACACACACACACACACACACACACGCATCACCTCAATCGGTAATTTTCCATCTTATTCGCGTCATCTCTCTGGCCAGTGAAGAGCGCTTTTCGACATGGCAGAAACTCGAAACTGGCTGCGCAGTCATACTTCGCTCTTTATCTCAACCAGCCGGGCTCCCTCACTGCCCCTCGTACACAAAGTTTTGACGCAAGCCAGATGGTGGTACGCATGACTAGCGGCGCGTGCATCAAAGCGGGCGCCTTTCCGTTGGGCAGCCTGTTTCACAGAGAAACGAACTCATCCGTTCGCCAAAGTGCGAATACGACCAAGATACGTGTGAGACTTGAGCGAAAACTGTGGACAAGCTGTGCAAAACGTTTTGCAAAGCTAGTCCACAGAGTTGAAACATGAACGGAACCTATGAATCCGAAAAACGTCACAGGAAACCCCGGCGAACCCCCTTTCAGTGCACGAACTCCGCGCCAAGCGAAGACGGGCGTTGCGCCGAGCGAGTGACGCGCGACCTGCAAGAGCGCCAACTTGAATTCGGTGCCTGTCACGGACGGGTGCCAACTTCCGTAAACTTATTTTTTCAAACGCAAATGCCGGGTGTGAGTATCAATGGGCCACCAGTTGTGGCAACGAACGGTTTCTTCTTAACCTGTGTAGTTTGATGCATATGACTGTCGGTTGCCACGCAGGAAAACTTTGTGCGCCAGAGAAAATGTTCTCTCGGTACGTCAGATTAATGCAAGTGCACGAAATTCGCGCTTCGGACAGACTTGCATTTAATATGTCATACGGCGCTCTCAGTCAAGAGGAATGTACGAAGTACAGCTCACACTCGCACAACTTCTAAATGTTTTTAGTGCACAGATAACAGGGTATATACATGCGATCTCCGTAGTGCTTGCGTAAACGTACGTATGTTTTTCGTATGTAGTGGAGTTTAACCAACCAGTATTTTAAAAGCAAAACATTCCGGTTGGCACTTAAATCGCATCTAGTGTCAGATAATAGTTCTTAAAGTTATCCTCGCTGTCGTGCTGAAAGTTTTCACAGGCAGAATCGCTTGCACACACTTACCGTCCCAGAGCAGCTGCAGCCTCCTCCAAACTTTGCCGCACCAAGCGATGCCCGAGAAGTGAAGATACACACAGTCGGTAGAGTGGAGCCAACTGAGCGGGCCGCGCCTTAAGGAACGCCCTGCTTTGCCATTGGTTGCGGCGCCTGCGTTGTTGCCAGATGCGGCACCCCACGTTCCTTCAGTCCTCGGTTTCGCTTCGCTCTCTCCCATCATCCTCACCAGTGAAGCCTTCCTTTCCTCTTTCTCTGTCTTTCCAGTTCTCTGTAGTTGGCCCGCCGCTTGCTACGGCTGTCGAAAAAAAAAAAAGAAAAGAAAGAAGGCCGACATCAAGAAAACGCAAAGAAGTGTATTCGCATGACACTCAGCATGCGGGGTCTTGACGGAAGGCCGCGGCAGATGGCAACCGGCAGCGAATCGGAGTCACAGAGCAAGCGTGCGGGACGGAAAAGAAGGCTTGTCAGAAACATGAGATGACCACCGAAAAATGAGAGGTCACCACTCACCATTATCGGTGTACTTCGAGTAATATTCTTACACACCACGCTGTGGCCTCGGATGGACAGACATTGTGCAATCGCTGCTCTGTTGTTCTCGGGACTAATTTTATTTACTATTTTTTAATGAACGTATTACAATTGCACAGCACCCGTGTGTGATCCCTTATACGTAGCATCGTAGGCATACTTGCCCGTTCCTTCAAAATTCAGAGGTATATTAGAGTAAACACAATCGCTTTTGTGGATCATTTTATATAATTTACTTGTTTACTTTGTGTAAGGCTATTTTCCTTTGTAGGTTTACTAAAACTATCCGGTATTAAGTTCTCATTAATGTTGTCTCTAACAAATAAAAAAGAGCCCTGAAACCTACACTTCTTCTGCCCCGCCGCGGTGGTCTAGTGGCTAAGGTACTCGGCTGCTGACCCGCAGGTCGCGGGTTCGAATCCCGGCTGCGGCGGCTGCATTTCCGATGGAGGCGGAAATGCTGTAGGCCCGTGTGCTCAGATTTGGGTGCACGTTAAAGAACCCCAGGTGGTCGAAATTTCCGGAGCCCTCCACTACGGCGTCTCTCATAATCATATGGTGGTTTTGGGACGTTAAACCCCACATATCAATCAAACCTACACTTTTCTTCCGATAGAAAGGTCACTTGAAAATCTGCGCATCATGTCAAGCATCAGTTTTTGTCAGCAAATGATTCTTTTTCATGTATTTCACCGACAAGCACAACAGCAACTCCGAGACTGATCACTGCTTCTTTGGCGCGGGTGCCTTCAGATTTGTATAACTCGGATACTTAGATGCACACTGAAGGTACCAGTGAGTTCATAAATAATTAGGCGTCCCCTGCATATGTTTCATTGTGATATTGGGATTTTTGTTATATATGGCCATCCCCATACCCCCTTTTTAAAAATTGATATTTCCGAAGTTTCCTGCAGAATACATCTAAAGGGCACTTAATTTTAGTCATTTCACCTATATCATTCGCTATCACCAGCCTTTATTTGTTTATGTTTTTATGGTGTTTATTATTATTAAGCTTTCAGGTCTGCTATGGCAGCGGGATAATTTATACAAAAATCGCAGACATAAAAACATCCACATTAAATTATTATTATTATTATTATTATTATTATTATTATTATTATTATTATTATTATTATTATTATTATTATTATTATTATTATTATTATTATTATTATTATTATTATTATTATTATTATTATTATTATTATTATTATTATTATTATTATTATTATTATTAAAAAGCAGTTGTTCGTGCACCAGAGGCAAGACTTTCTTTTTTTATTTTGTGCATAATAAAACATGGTGATCCAAAGTCCAGCGATCAAGGTCGGGTACTCAACCTTTTACAAGAAGGCGCCGAAGGGAGATTGAGTGCAGACTGCGAAGCAAGTCCTAAGCAAGTGTCACTGTTACAGTGGGGGGCCGATGATTGTGACCTCATAAAATGGGTACGGTACCCCTTCATTTACTTCGCGCAAGTTATATAGAACATAATATATAATATATAGTTATATAGAGTATAAGTTATACAGAATATCCTCAGCTGGCCGCATTTATTGCAGTTGATGGCACGATCAGGCCGATCATCTGTACGATTTCACACACAAATGAATGAATGAATGAATTAATTAATGTCTTTGCCTTAATGGGGTTGGCGAGGGTAAATTTCGTAAACAATCAGCGTGACATGGGAGTCCTGAGCAATTCAGGAATATTTTCTGTTCGTTACTACTACCCCCAACACGATTTCCGTTGAGCAGATTTGAAAAGGAGCTCAAACTCAAACTGAAAGTAGCCAAAGTAGCCACGCCATTTATTTTAGTGCCATATCTGTCAGCAAATATAGAAAAGCGACATTAGTTGTTATTATTCCGCAATAAATAATGTGATTTTGAACAAGCAAAAAACGGAGTATAACGAGTGCAATATTTCTCCCATTTCTTGGTCTCCAAGGTGCAGGTAAGTTGAAAATAAATAAATACACTATTATGCTTTCAGTGCGTCTGCATGCGATTTGTCTACGATACAGTTTTTGTAAAAGGCATTCTTAGGGAACACTTAGCGGGAACATCAAACATTGAAGCTGTACTCGGCTGCTGACCCGCAGGTCGCGGGTTCGATTCCCGGCTGCGGCGGCTGCATTTCCGATGGAGGCGGAAATGTTGTAGGCCCGTGTACTCAGATTTGGGTGCACGTTAAAGAACCCCAGGTGGTCGAAATTTCCGGAGTCCTCCACAACGGCGTCTCTCATAATCAAATGGTGGTTTCGGGACGTTAAACCCCACAAATCAATCAAACATTGAAGCTGCCTTTTTCCTGCAGCCATAAACCGGTGATTATAGAAGGTTAGAATGATGTCAGTAAAGCTTTAAGTAATCTTATCGAAGAACAGCAGTCCAGGTCCAGCATGAGGATCTGACGCCAGCACAGCCAAGTGTTTCCTTACAAGTATACGCGTCCCTTCGACGAAGGAACACTCATTGGGAGCCATAGAGTTAATATACAGTCAGTGTATTAACTCTATGTTGGTAGCCTTGATGCGCACAAGCCCGCTGGCGGGACAAGGACCAACACGACACAAAAGCTTGCAAACAATTGTTATTTTTTGAAGATTGGATTTCCCTTATATATTCAAACAATACGAAGAGGGAGCCAGTAAGTGGGCCAAAGTAGAAGTTTGAAAGTGGCGTCAACTTGAAATTTTTGTCTCCAGACAGGGTCGGTGAGTAGCCAATTTGGCTCAAAGTAGGAACGAATGGCAACCCTGACCACGAGTGTCCTAAACATCACTCAGTAAATTAGAAACAGAGCATTTTCCCCGCGATACATTGCCCCGTTTAGTAGTGATTACATCAGAAAGAATGAGATATCACGAAGACACACCCGGTGGCATCTGAGGGTACTCGAGGTCGCGGTGCACATACTTTTTGATTTGCGTCATTTGGAGGCCGGAGTTCACAAAACAGCAAGACGCGTAAATCCCCTCGATGCATTTCACTGTGTGCGGGATGTTCTCACCTTGCTGTGACACTACTTCTGATATGGGCACTCGAACACGGTGGACCGACCCTGTAGACCAAGGTGTCCCAAACACGCGGCCTAACAAGGACTTGGATTTACACGGAAGCCAAATCACAAGTTTTGGGGCTTGGCTATATAGCACTCACATTGTTTTCTCCCGTATTAAGATAATTAACGGGTAATTGGGACTGGTTTAGGGTAAGCGGGACTGGTATAAATCACTTTTTTTTTTCGTGAGGCATATACCATATGCGACGACCATCTGTTGAAACACCACCATGGAACAAATGAGCTATATTTATATATAGGCGTTTAGTTTTACTGTTGATATCAGCATCAGTATGTTGCCGGAAAACTGACGTCAAATACCACTCAGAAGTGACCAATATGTGAGTTACGGTGAATGCATACCTTCAAACGGCGACGTGATGTTCATTGGCATTTTATTCAAGTTCCCCACCTCTCAAACTTGCTTCACTGTCTCAGCATTTCCGGGACAAAATTTCGTGACTATGGTCGACTGGCTTAGGGGAAGTTGAGATCTATAATGCTGACACAAGTATACAGTAATGTGCCCTTTCCTCGGTTATAATACAACCTAACTGCCACACCAAACATCGTGGAAGCAGGCATATATAGTTTTGCTTTGATGAAGGAATTTTGTTCCTTACGACGTATTTGCTGCAGTTCAAACTTTCGAAGTCTGCGGCATTTACTCCTCAAAGGCGGATGCACACAAGCCTGCACCAATGAGAGTGCACCACAGAATGACGTCATGAGGCGAGCGGCCATTGACCCCGCCTTCGGAGAGCACCGCCCTGTCGCGTTTCTGTTGTTTGGGCGAGGCTTTCCTTCGTAAGTTGTTTGTTCAACAATAAAGCGCCGCCAGCACGGAATTCCTGTGCGTGCAGCTTCAACTGGAGAGTGGCCCCGAGAAAGTTGAGGGACGAAGCAAAGAAGCTTCGCTTTGAAAGGCTCGTGAGCTTCGATTTGCGGCGAAAATCAATCGAGAATGTTCTATGATGGCGTCTCTTCTCACAGTCCGGACACAATAATAAATAAATAAAACTATAAATTTAACAAAATAAACTGCGGCGTTTTCTCATGCGCAGTGCGATTGGCTTTTTTTTTGAGGATGAGCAGTGACATTGCACTACGTCAAAAACAAATGGCCTTCGAAATGGAGGGAATAAACCACGGAGGAAGGAAAAGCAAAAACTTTCCTTCCTCCGTGGAATAAACCGAGGATATAGGGGCCGTTGGGTCACATTTTGTGAAGCCGTAAGTAGGGAAGAGTAGAGGACTCCTGCTCGCAATGGTGGGCACGCCACCGCGGCTCGCGCATGCTCAACGGGTGCCAGCGAGAGAAAGGAGAGCCGCGCGAGCCGATTTCGGACGCGCCGGGCGGCACCACCGCTGCATATCTGATAGACGAGCTGGAAAAACGAAACCTTTATGCTGATTATGAGCAAACGTGCTGTATAGCGCCTGTGTGTCATTCGCAGCCTCGTTCACAATTCATGTTGTTCATCTGCAATACACTTGTAGCTTTGACGATTGATTTGTGGGGTTTAACGCCTCAAAACAACGATATGATTATGAGAGACGCCGTAGTATAGGGCTCCGGAAATTTCGACCGCCTGGGGTTCTTTAACGTGCACCCAAATCTGAGCACACGGGCCTACAACATTTCCGCCTCCATCGGAAATGAAGCCGCCACAGCCGGGATGCGATCCCGCGACCTGTGGGTCAGCATGCAGCCGAGTACCTCAGCCGCTAGACCACCGCGGTGGGACCACTTGCAGCTTTTCACTTCGTGTTTAATACGCTGAATGCTAGAGAGCAACGGTGCGAACCACGAGGATAATCGCCATGACAGGCAGTTTTTTTTAGATGCGGAAGCATCTTATACTCGCGCCTTGTAGTGCGCCGTCCGCGCCGTCCGCACCGCTTCTCGAACATTCGACAGCTGACGCGCGCGCATGCGCCGTCGCGCCGTCGCCCACTCTTCCACCATCTGTGCATCCCTTCCTCCTCTACACACCGCGCGCGCTTCACTCCTCCACTATCTGTGCACCCTTCCTCCTCTACACACCGCGTTCGACATCTACAATTCTCCTGATTCTCCAGTGGACGCGCATGTGGCGTCGCGCTTCGAGAACATTCAACAGCTGACAGTGCATGCGCCGTCGAGCTGTATATATACTCAAGGTCGGCGCTCGCTCGCTCAGTTGCCGCTCGTCGGTTGGTTTGTACGGCGCGTCGACGTCCAAGGTCGCGGTGAAATGAATTCCAACGAATCCACAAACACAATGATCGACGTCCCTTCGACCAGCGCCGCCCTTTCGCATACGTGTGTACGTGTTCACTCATTTAACACCCCCTCCTACAACCACGTTAACCAATTTAGCCATCGACCCAAGTAAGTCGCACTTTAACACCCCGTTAACCAATTATATGCTCCGCATCCTCCTCAGTGTTCCCCCGAGGGAAGCTGCGGGCAATTTTTTTTTTCTGCAGCAATGTAAAGTTCGGGGTACGGAACCTAATGTATAACAGTGAAATGTTATTTAATTTGTCTTGCTATTTAGTTGGGTGAAGCAAATACGAATCATTCTTTGCCATGTGTGTCACGATACGTGTGCCCGAGTACCGTTCGCAGCAGCGTGGGTCGGCCGACTGCGAACATATCGAAAAAAAAAAAAAAAACTTGGCCAAAGATATGAGGTTACTGCGTGCAAAACGTAAACATGGAGCGATAATTCAAACAATAAATCCTGTTATTGTACCAGGCACGCGTAATTCTTGTCTCGGCAAGCTATAGTGAGAACAGTGCGCACACTGATTTCCGATAGTTGTGACCGTCAAACACGAGAACTGCTCACCGCCGAGAACCGTAGACGCGGCTGCCATTCTCGAAGTGGTCGCGAGCTTCGAAGACGACCTCAAGCGATATAAACTAAATTCGCAACCGTGGAGACCAACGCTCACTGTAGGCTTCCAACTCATTGCATCATCTTTGAAGTGCGACAGCTGCATAAAACTGCACATTCAGAAGTCAAGCCGCCTATCAACAACGCGGTCACACGAGGGGTGATGCAGACGACAGGAGTCGCCGGCGTGCCCACTTATTCCCATAACCCCCCTGCAAAGTACTGGTGGCAGTGGTTAGAAGATGAGAAAAGGCACCTAATTTCTGCAACCCGGTCGGGAGCACGGCGCAGTGCCTAAAGCACTGCAGCACAGAACACCTATACACTACTGCAGCTCGCATTGCGAGGGCCTCTCCCATGGAGGAAGGAAAAAGTTTTTATTCCTCTTTAGATTTCTTTTCCGCTCCATGGCCTTCGAGATTAAAACGCACACAGTAGTCGAAAAACGCGAGTTGGAAGGCCATGCAAAACGCAAGTTAGAATACCACATAATAAAAACGCACGTAGCGTCATGACTGTTTCTACTACAAAAAATAAGCCAGGGTGCAGGTAGGTAGGTAAAAACTTTCTCAGAGCACATGTTAAGCCATCGCTTGCTGTTGGCACTCGAAACTGAAACTTGAAGAAAAAAAACTTTGAAGCCGACGCAAAGCAATCCAATCCTGTTCAAAGTTTGAGCGCGTTGTGTTGGCCGCGAGTAAGGTGCGATTAGTGACATGTTTGTGATTGTTGCGTAACTAAACCAGAGACTAAACTTCCAGGATGTACGAAAACTTGTATTCTACTATATTTGGCAACGATAGAGACAGTAATCACACAAGTGGAGCGATTGTCGCTTGCGATATATCACCACAGTTAGTATCTGATTCTCCTGACACTGTGCCTGAAATGCGTGTGTCGGCGACTGAAAGAAACATTCGCGTCGGCTACGTCCATAGTGCAGCTCACCTGTTTGAGTGCGAGAGGTTACCGCGCGTTCGTCAACGTTGTCTTTTAGTTCACGGACTTCTAAAGGGCTACAATCTGCTCAAGTCCTTGCGCACCATTCATCCGCTGGTGGCCAGTCGCGAGGATCTTCGCCTGTTCCATTCTACAGACTACATCAACTTCCTAGAGTCTTGCGAAGCGGAAAAAGACCTCGAGAAGGAAGACATCATAAGTCGTGCCTATGACTACAACCTTGTCGATGACTGTGCCCCTACCAAACGGCTTCTTACTTTAGTGGGGCACATCGCAGGTGGCACTTTAGCTGCTGCGAGAGCCATTATGGAGAAAACTTGCGACATCGCTATACATTGGGAGGGTGGTTGGCACCACGCACACAGAAGCGAAGCAGCAGGGTTCTGCTACGTCAATGACGTCGTCCTTGGGATACTGGAACTTCGCCGCACGTTTCGGCGAGTTTTGTATATCGACCTGGACGTTCATCACGGCGACGGTGTTGAAGAAGCCTTCGCGGGCACTGACAAAGTCCTGACCGTGTCGGTTCATCAGTACGAGCCTGGTTTCTACCCTGGTACTGGGGCAGCGAGCGACGTAGGCTTTGGTTTGGGCCGTGGTTACTCGATAAACTTGCCGCTTCGGAGTGGTGCTAGCGATTCCACATTTGTGCGCGTGGTAACGACCGTTGTCGATGAAGTCAGAAAGCGGTACAAACCCGACGCTGTCGTTTGCCAGTGCGGAGCGGATGGATTGTCCGGTGATCCTCTCGGAGCATGGAATCTGACCCCAGGTGCATTCGTGCAGTGCGTTCGTCTTGTGCAAAGCTGGGGGCTGCCGCTGCTACTTCTCGGTGGAGGAGGCTACGTGGCTGCCAATGCTGCTCGCTGCTGGACGACAATTACAGCGGCACTTTTAGGGCAGGATCTGGAGGAAGACATTCCTGAGCATCACTTTTTAATGATATACGGTCCTGGCTATGAGCTCAGCCTGGAGCCCGGCTTACGTCGTGACTTGAACGATGTCGCTTACGTCGACGACCTGCTGCAAGTTGTGATGAAGCAAGTGCGTCAAATTGGAACTACTTAATAAGCTTGTTTGCTCTGCTTTCGAGCCAATTTACTGCTGTGCAAGCCTTAACTAGAGAGTGATGTACCTCTTGGTAGATTTAATGTGTTGTTATATGAGACTTTAACTGCCTCTTCTTCCACTTCATTCAATGCCTCCCAAAAAGTGGCAAGGTAGCCACCGTTACTTCAATGTACGTAATATATCCATTATCGAAAACATCACTTCTCAAAATAAAAATAGTTATTTGCAATTACAAAAATGACAATCTTGTATCTGCTATTTTGTCATGGTCTTGCTCTTGACATTTTATATGGTAATCGTTTAAAGGAAAGTGTTGTTTGAAATGATTAACTGGTTCGACCAGTCACCCAGTAAAGCCTTGAAAACACTGCCCCGCCATGGTGGTCTAGTGGCTAAGGTACTCGGTCGCGGGATCAAATCTTGGCTGTGGCGGCTGCATTTCCGATGGAGGCGAAAATGTTGTAGGCCTGTGTACTCAGATTTTGGTGCACGTTAAAGAACCCAAGGTGGTCAAAATTTCCGGTGCCCTCCACTACGGCGTCTCTCATAATCAAATGGTGGTTTTGGGACGTTAAACCCCACAAATCATTCAATCAATGAAGCCTTGAAAACTTGCCTGAAGAATGGAAAATGGTGGCAGCCCTTGATATTGAATTTTCGCTGGTGTAGTGCTTCGAAAGCTGTGGCGTGTCTTGTTCAGACTATCACAACCTCCGCATGTCTTACCTTTATTGATACTCGCGTATGCAAGTTTATTTACATAACAAGCGGCAATGGAGCGCCCCAAAACTTTCCAGGCCACTGCTTCTAAGGGCAAAAGATCAGTGCCCTTCGACAAGAGTAACGAAAAGGAATGTAGGCTCGGTGTACGCTTCCAAAGGGTTTCTATGTATCCCCCTTTTACAAATATGATCTAGTTTTTACAAGAGAGCTCGCGGCCAACGTGAGCTGAATGAGATTATGGATTGTATTTTCAACAGGATTCGAGCCTCTGACCTGCATCTCGGGTACTGGTAGTGTAACCTCTCGGCTAACTTGCCAGCATCACTTCTTTGCCCAACGGTGCTACTGACAATCTCGCAACCTTCCAAGGACAGCTTGGCGGAGTATGTTGTGGTTGTGCAGTGACAGTTCATGCACAACCTAATTCAAGCAGCGTAGAAATCAGCCAGTGGCTTATAGAACATTTCTGCCTCTAAATCTTGAACTACATCGCGGATATACTGGCAAACAAAATTAATGACGCCACGCAGTTTAGCCACACACGCCTGTTCGCTAACTAATACCTCTCACACGGCCACCACAGAACTCCCTTTTCTTCCGCTCAGCATTCAACTCCCTAATGGAGCTTTACAAGAATAGAGTTGTGACGGTGCTACACGGCTCGGCGCAAGCTTTCGATGGAAGCTGCATGGGGCAGAAACAGCGCTACGGGGCATGTCGAAACGTCCTATTTTTCACGTATGTAGTCACCTTTAAAGCAAAGTATGTATGTTTTGTTTTGTGTCTGACACAAAATCTAGCAAAATTAAAGGTGGAATTATGCGGATGTTACTGCAAGACTTGTGTTCTCCAAGCATGGAGAAGTTGTAAGCAACTGTGGCTGCAAGGGTAATGCGTGGAAAGGCGCAGGCTTTCCATTTATAGTGGTAATTCAGGGATTACAAGAAGAAAATAAACCTTCAGCTGATCCCATGTTTTGCTGCTTCAGGGTTGTCCCATAGGGGTAGATTATTTTTAGAATATTCGGTATTTCGTATATGCGCCGATCAGTTCGACTAGCAAATTGAATGGAATGCTATTTGATTCAGTATTCACATATTCGCAGAACCCTAGTAATGGTACCCCACCACTCGCCTACCGTCTTTTTGAGTGAATGTGATTAGGCATCTGTAAACATCACGGAAGCTTTTTTTCTCTTTTCTTCTTTTTTTGTGCTGTATCCGTATCTCATTGATTACACCCTTGCACATTCCTCAAGGTGCATAAATTGAAAAAAAAAAAAAAAAACGTACCTAGCTACAAGTGATGCCAATTTGTGACATGAAATGGGGATTAAAAACCGCCAGGCCTGCGCAGAACGTGCAGCACAGTCACAGCGAAAGTTGGAAGAGCAGCCTTTCAGAGCCTTTTGTGGAAAGAGCTACAAGCACACTTTCTGGGTACCCACTACGCCATAAATAATCATAATTTCTGTGCAGTAGGCCAGCATTCAGTGTGCTATCCTTCGTCATTCTTCGGAGAAGCGTGGTATCGGCTACACACTTGGAAGAAATTTTATGCAAATTTTTTATGTAGTGGCTGTCAACAATGAATTGGGCTTGAAGTGGGTATGTGCCACAGTTAATATGTGATCAACAACAAGCTTTTGTAAAGGGTTAGAGTATTGGATGACTCACTCGTTATGCAATTTGCATTGTGTGATGCCTGGTTGTTCCTTTTCTGTTCTAAAACACTTTATTACTCATATTAACTGGATTTCTTTCCCAACATCAAGCCTGCGTAAAGCAAATTTTCAAACAAGTTCCAAGCACTGGTGGGGCTCAGTCCAGAGCTGTTCTGGAGTGCTGCAATGCGACTGACGCATGTGTAGCAATGCTTCAGTAGGATTTTGCGAAAGCTTTTGATCTTGTCTCACAAGATCTTCCGATGAGTGTCATATATTTTGTAAAAATAGGCTGCATTATCAAGGAGGGGGTGGATATGGTACATAAAAACTGTACAATGTGACTTATTGTTAATAAGTTCATGGAGGCACGCATTAACTTGCAATGCTCCGTGCATCAGGGCTGCCCTCTTTAACCATTGCTGTTCAGTCTGTTTTTAGAGTCTTTCTGTGTGAGTGTGATTAACAGCAGTGCTGTCCGTGGATTCAAACTGCATGAGAATTAAGTAAAATTACATGCATATGATGATGATGTGGCAGTTCTCTGTTCAGATTGTGACAGTGTTAACGAAATAGTCCATACTGCAAAAAAGTTTTGTACAGCCAGTGAGAGCTCGGTAAACTGGAAAAGATGCTTGGGATATTGGCAGGAGGGACTGGCCTTCCACTGCAGAAGTTTTTGCCAACATGCCATGGGTGAATCATCCTGTGAAATATTTTGGAGTCCCACTAGAATTTTATCGTGACAGTGAGCCGTATTGGCAACGGCATGTCACTTAAATTCGTGAAAAAGTGGATAAAGTTAGAGGATAAGACTTCTCGATTTTCATGCAGGCCACCATAAGTAATCTTTTGTTTCTTAACTCTGGTACGCATGACAGGTTTTGCATTGCTCCCGTATAAACGTGCAGAAACTGCACCGTGTGTTTGCAGTATTTAAATGGGAATCAGTGTGGGAACGGTCTAGTCGCACTAATCTTTTTCGTCGTATTCCGTTCGATTATCCCAGTCTGTCTAATTTGTTTTTAAGACAGGTTGTTAGTCGTTTTATGTTTCTGCGAGACACAGGAGACTTGTTTCTACGTGCAGTTATTCAGCTGAGGCTTAGAAGAGTTCTACCTTCACTCGTTGTCACCTCGGACTACGTGCATGGGGCGCTTTATGGTTATTTAAAACAAGTCGTCGGTGCATGGCATTTTTTTTTGGCACGTTTTTCCAGCGAATGTCTAGCGAGAGTAAAATGAAAAAGGTTATAATGAGACCTTTTCGACACTGTTTTACTGGTACCACTTTACAGGAGTTCGTATCCTGCTGGATGTGGCCAAAATGTACTGGCCTGAGTAAAAAAAATGGCTGTCCTATCGAGTTCAAAATCGTTTTTCTTTAAGCTCTATACAGGGACTCTAGAAGTTAAAACATGGATTCAAGAAAGAGGTCTGTTTGTACAGTGGCGAAAGCACCGTTTTCTCTGTCATAAGCCTGAAACCATCGAACATGTCTTTCTGGATTGCTGGGAAAGGGTGTTCTTCTGGGACATTCTGCAGAGAACTATCAAAGAAGATTTACCGATTGATGCCTACGGGATCAGGTTTTTACCAGTTAATGAAGAAGACGATGGAGTACCTTATGATACTGTTATGTTGCTCAGCCTTCACAGTAATTGGAAAAAGTACATGGCAGTCCGCCATGGCGACATCAATACACTACCCATTCCTAAATATTTCCGCCAAATGATCAAGAAGTTTATTGAAGAGTGTAAAACTAAAGGCCCGATTCCAAAGTGGCTTTAACATCTTGAGCCACTTATCTGTATAAAGGAATTATAGTCACTATGTAACCATTCCGTTCGTTACCTTTGTATGCACTCTTTATGCACTGTAATATTATTGTGTAATGTGCAAAAGCAAGTAATAAAGAAAAAAAAAAGACTGGTGTGGCTCAGTGGTAGAATACTGGGCTGGCACACAGGGGAGCTTGGTTCAAATCCCATTGTGTTCTTGGTGTTTTTCATTTACCGAGTTTTCGTTTCTTATTTTGCGCAATAGTGGTTACGGACATCGGTGGCAGCAGACAACTACAGCTGTCGCTGTAAAGCAGAAGTGTAATGGGGGAAGATTGCTCTGAATCTTGTCCAGTAGCAAGAAGGATCAGCTTAGAGCACATCTTTTTTACTCTTGGCTTACATCAGTAAACTATCATGAGCATGTTCATGTGTACTTACTTGTTTATTATTGTATTATTTGTGCAATAATTATAAAAAAACAAGGTCAGACAGCGCAATCAACTCTGCTGACATAGGAACAAAATTAACCCAGCAAATTACAAAAAAAGTACCTTTTGCAATTCAGCACTTGCCGGGCTAAAAATGCAGTGAGTGCCAATACATTTGGGCAAATCTTTCCTAAATCAAGAGAAGCAGCCTGGCTAAATGATGAAATGCATTTTCTGAGAAGCTTTTGAAGCATCCATTTTCTGGCTCAAGTTGAGTCAAAGGCCTAGATACTCTGGGTGATTTTTTGCAAAAAAAAATAAAAATGAATGCAAAATCTCACATCAACATTTAAATTTTTTGCTGAAACAAAAAAAAGAATGCAATATATTAATTGTTTTTGCCAGAGAATTATACATATGAAATTATTAATTAAGGCTGTCACAAGATGTGCTGAAAATGAAAAAAAAAATACTTGCCATTATAAACTGCTTGGCGAGTGTGAAGTTCACACATCATGTTACTACACTATGTAATGTGAATTGCTATACTATATATTTGTCACAGCAGCAACACATGCAGCACAACACACGACCTTCAGATGAAACCTTCACATGACCTTTGGGGATGAAAATATCTTTTTACTTGGGATAAATTTAGCATATAAATGACAAACCTGACAACTAAGTATGTGCATAATGCCACGTGTGTTTTATTTATTTTGAATAAATTGGGTTTCACCCAAAAAGACTGTAAGCAACACTCAGCGCAGGTGGGGCAGCAGGGTTTGAGAAGTTTTGGGATAACTTTAGATCACACTGTTAAGTTTATGGATAGGACACGAGTAGTCTACGCAGCCACCAGAAATAACCCTGGAATCCTTAATAGCACATGTAAAAAGCAGACATTCTGTACTGCTTGTCAGATTATTGATGGCCGACACACCGTTTACGGCTATCAGGGCAGACTATACATTACTTGCTGTCAGAATTTCCATTCCTCGGGCAAAGGCTCCCTGAAATAAAAAGTTTTGTCTCAAACCCGCCGACTACTGCAGTCTTAAATAGCATGACCACACGACAATATCAGTTTTGATGTCTCTCTATGAGATGTTTACATCTATAAATCGAGAAAGTTGAAATTTCATTTTTTAGAAATGAGACGATGTACAACTACAAAATTATGAAATGTAATACTAACAGCTATCTTTTTTTTGTTTTAATGTGAATCCATTTGGTGAAGCAGAGCAGTATACAAATGCCACTGTTAATGGAGACTACGTGACAAGGCCCATTAATTCTTGGAGCAGCTTGCATCTCTAGCTGCCTAGCATGTTGTAAAAGTGAAGGTTTAGAAACAAATGCCAAAATTAAGCATGACGTGCTTCTCACAATAACCTGCTTGTGGTCCCTCATTTTCTTGGATTAACAATGGTATGTAAAAAGCTCTTATAATAGCACAGCAGAAGTCCTTGTACACCATTATTGTTAAAGACCTACATAGCCATAACACTGCAGAAAAATTGACAGGACAGGCCAAATGGCTTACCCTATGAAATTTTTTGTATGTTTACAAATATCTTATCCCCATCAAAAAGCATTTCAATTCAAGGATTATGAACGTGCTAGAAATTGAAGCGGTTGCACAGTGGAAAGTACACCCAGCACTCAAAAAGTTAAAATAGGTCCGACTTTGCTTTCACCTTTGATGACAGACAGTATTGTGGTGTAACTGTTCCTTGAGATGATTTAACAGGATAGATTTTGCTTGTATTAGAATAAATGAAAGCGAGAACATCCAGCACTACAAACTTTATATGCAATTTTTTTTATTCAAAGTAAATATAAAGTCTTAATAGGAGCAGGTTCGCTCCGGCAATTCATGGGTTCATTAATTATTTTCAAAAGTAAGCAAAGGTTATGTTGCACAACAGTTTCTTGTCAAGAAGAACGAGATATTGTGTGTACTAAACACATTCAGAAAAAGTGTACAAAGGCAGATGCTGTCCTCATTTCAGTACTTGTGCACACTGAGACAAGCAGCACTACCTGGCAGCATTTCAGCTTTGGTCACCGATCCACACTGCGTCAGGTGCCAGTTTCTAAGTGGGCAAGGAAAGAACAAAATAGTTTTCAATTCCGAGTTTAGAAACCTACTGTCTAGTGACATTTTTACTTGTTTTTAGGGACAGTTGTATGTGAGAATAAAGGTGTAGAAAATGTCCGCACTGTTGAATGTGTCAACATCCCAACGCAAGCCATAAAGATGGTGTAACATTGAGTACAAGCACCAACAGCCACACAAGCGGTTCACTGAACCCAAGCAATAGAAGCATAGGGAGGTTTGCCTTGTTAAAAAAAAATGTGATCTCAATTACGAAGATCTTTAGCACTTGACTTATCCAGGTACTGCTTCTTATTTCGCTGTCTAGTTGGACTGAGAACGAAATCAATTAGGCAATCCAGATGGACATACAAACTATTACAATGACATGTATTTACTCATAAATGAACTGATGGAAATGGAAGAAGGGTTGCTGCACCGACACATTGCTACTCCAGAGACAAGACTCCTTCATCTTTTCTGCCTTTTCGGCATAAAGATACCAATCGCGAGCTTATGCTATTCACAAAATACATTGCTCCTGTGTTTGTACTGATATATGCATGGCCATGTAGGACAATGCTGTGTGACGGTGTGCAGCAGTAGATGTTGAAGCATGTCGAGACAGAGGCTACTGAAGGCGACTTGATAAGTTATGAAGATATAATTTCTAAATCCAATAAGAAAACAATTTTGCATTAATAGTGTGTTGTTACTACTACTGTGTCATTGTTGCACTGAACTTGTTAGAATCACCTTTGGCAATTTAAATAACTATAAATAAATCATTTGTAATTAAAGCAGTGGACACGACACTCAAGTAACAGCAGAAACATACATCAGTGGTGCAGTAAACAGTGGTTGAGTATCAGTTGGCGGTAATGCCTCTGAAACTTATGTTTCAATGACATGACAAAGGTAGCAAGGACGCCATTGGATGGGATGTTTTTGTGATTATACATACCCTTCACTCATGAATTACTGTGTACTGTCTGAAAGTGCATCAAATTCTTATGACATGCTTGCAAAGCACTCAATATTACATTCCAAGAAAAAAAAATGTATTGGTTCGTGCGAGTAACTGAATATATAATTATATTGCAATCAGTCAGCTTTAATTAGTGCCTAAAGTAATAAAATATTAAAAATTACACCCGAAATACGTGCACAGTTTGGTTTCCGGTGGCATTCACTTCAAGTGAAGAAAAAAATACTCGTGACATTGGTCCTGGTACATGGCACATCAAACGATCATAGAACATAGTGGTGTCTCCCACAAAGTGATCCTCTGCAGCAATATGCAGCACGATGAAGTTAAGTGAACGCTGTACGAACTTGCTCACTGAGTTTAAAGATATTTGAAGGAACGCGTGGTGCATGACGCACCTTCAAAGTTGATATAGACAACTGTTCACATTGCCTCTGAAGGGAATACAACAGCTGTGCGATCTCCTCACAAATTAACTGCACAGCTGAAATACATTAGTGAACATCTAGGGAGTCTCTGAAGCAAGCATTCAGAATGCACAGCTATCAGCGCTTTTCATGATTCGCTTTATCTTGCCTGCCTCATCTAGAGACCAGTTGATGAGCTTACAGAGAAAGAGCACTTAATTGGTGTAGCTTCTGAAAGTCTAATCCTTTCTCATACCCTGCCACGTAAGTGCTGCTCAGCAGGAAGTCGATGCACAGCAGGCAGGCCAAATATCTCTGTGAGAGTTGTAGCAAAATCCCACCAAGTAGTGAAATCACTATTATGATTTATATATCATAGTTTCGCTTCATCGGTCAAATGGAAGTTCACATTTGTGAGCTTTTTGCTGGTGTTCCACTTATAAGCATCTGGAGCGCCCTAAGACAGTCTTGAATAAGTCATCGTGAAAGGTTGTGGTAGTGTCTGGCTCCACAGTTCCAGCAGTTACATGGTGAGTACCAGATGTACGCTGTACCTCCAGTTCAAATGGAAGTGTTTTACAGGCAGGATTTGACCCGAAGAAGCACTGGTTTACGAAAAGGGCCAATTAGAAGCAGGCCAGCAACTATAGTCATCTTTCTCTTTTCTCTTGCTCGAGCCACGTGTCCACTGTCTTCATTACAAAGTAAATAAAATGCATAGTGCATTCCTCACATTAATATTTTGTTTCTGTTTTTTTTACACTTTATGCATGCGTATTGATGATTGATTGATATGTGGAGTTCAACATCACAAAACCACCATATGATTATGAGAGACGCCGTAATGGAGGGCTCCGGAAATTTCGACCATCTGGGGTTCTTTAACATGCACACAAATCTGAGCACATGGGCCTACAAGATTTCCGCCTCCATCAGAAATGCAGCCGCCGCAGCCGCGATACGAACCCGTGACCTGCAGGTCAGTAGCCGAGTACCACAGCCACTAGACCACTGCGGCGGGGCGATATGCATGCGTATTGTACTGGTTTGCTTAGCCTCTTTCAGGCTTATATACAGAAGTTCTAACTCAGAGAAACCATTAAAAGCTTTTCGTAAATGAAGTACATTCGAGGTAAAGCAAGTTTTTCTTAACTAGTGCCACTAAGTATGCCTGTCATTTATGGTTCAGGCAGGTTTTGAAGATTTTCAAGGGTGTAGAGCAGCATCCCAAGTAAATATCTTGCTATATAACTATGTTTGTAATACACTATGGGTAGATTTAATGCACTAGATATACAGAAACGTTGGTTAGAAATGTTCAGTTGTAATCAGGTCTCCAGAATGGAGAAAACTAGAATAAACACAACCGTTAGAACAGTTGTAGTATCAATAGAACCCTATCCTTCCATTTTACTTTTGAGCAGCCTTTGGAGAACTGTTCAGTTTACTCATTTTTTTAGTTTTGTAAACCACAACCATGATATTTCTACGCAAGCCGACTTCTTTGATTTTGTGCAACTGGGTGTCACCCACAAAAAACTGTCAGCACCACTCAGCGCAGGCCGCAGGGCAATGTTTGGGAAGCTTCACGATTGTTTCACATTGTTTCATTAAGACTACACACAAAATGTGACTAGCAATGTTTATTTGAGTTTATGTAAGTACCAGGGATAACTCGGGTATGTTTGATACCAGACGACACATTCTACCAATGATCAAATAATCGACGTGTGTAATCTTATCCCTGCTATCATCATACAGGGTGCATTGTTTGAACTTTGACTTTTTCAGCGAAATGAGATCACAACAATGACCATCTCTGGTGCCGTAGTTGTCTGTCGCCACTAAAATGCCATTGCGGGAAAAATAGGAAAATAAATAAGAGAAAAAAACCAAATGACAGAAAAATATATCTAATATGGAACGACACTCAAACCTGCATGCTCTCCAAGGCAGTGCAGTATTCTACCATATATCCATGCTAGTGCTTGAAACTCCTTTGCAAAAGACCCTATACAGGCTTCATATTAGGAACGAACACTATTAACACATGTAATACAGCATGATTAATGAGTACATTAACAACATGCACCACACAATGGAAGTTGTGCAACTAGTGGGTTGTTAGATGCTTCAGCCCTATAACAAAAGGCTCAGCCACAATTCCACGTCATTGGCCACAACATCAACAACTGGCACATAATGTCTCAGAGGTGTGTCAATCCCAGAATGACGAATAATGGTATATTGAATCCTTCTCTACTCCACAAAAATTATTATGATGATCTATAGCGTAGTGGGTGCCTCCCAAGCTTACTTGTACTAGTTGCCAAGGAAGCCCATAAGGCCCCATGATCTGTTTCCGCAGAATCTCAATTAGGGTGATTCTACGTAAGATCGAACAATGCATGGATGGTCAACCTCTTAAATTTCTTTGAAATTTCTATATATTATTGCCTGATGAGTATAAAAAAGATATCCGCAATTGGTCTTGCTGTAAAAAATTTTTTCCAAGCACAGTAAATCAATAATGACGAAGAGGTGGAGTGCCACGCTTACCTGCTCTGCTGTTTTTTTCGAATTTGGCAAAGAATCTCACAAAATATACAAAAGCTATGTACCTCATATTTCTTTAGATAAATATAGACATATTTGCGCTTACACTCAAATATAGTTCGAATCTCAGGATAGTATAGATATTTCTATGAAAACTCTCAAATTTGACCTAACATTTGTTTGCCTAGTCTGGAGGCCTTTATTTTAAAAAGGGCCTATGACACAGCAGTGAAAATTCTCCATTACTTTCTCAGCATGCTTATTTATAAAACTGCCAAAGCTTATATTATGACAATATATAATTACGCTAACTCCAAGAAAAGTGCCCCGCCGCGGTGGTCTAGTGGCTAAGGTACTCGGCTGATAACTCGCAGGTCGCGGGATCGAATCCCGCCTGCGGCCGCTGTATATCCGATGGAGGCGGAAATGTAGGCCCGCGTACTGAGATTTGGGTGCACGTTAAAAAACCCAGGTGGTCGAAATTTCCGGAGCCCTCCACACCGGCGTCTCTCATAATCATATCGTGGTTTTAGGACGTTAAACCCCACAAATCAATCAATCAATCAATCAACTTTAAGAAAAGAGCATGCAAGGAAAAATTCTGACGGCGATTAAAAAAAAAACGATTTTTGATAGTTTTTATACGTTCTCCACTTAATCTAATTCACATCAGCTTTCACAATCAATAAAAACATGTTGCAATATATGGTTTCACTTGCAGTTACGGTCCATCAAAAAAAGCGCCCTTAAGCAAAGATAGGCAATGGTAGATCAGACTTTCTGCCCGCTTCCTTCAGTTCTTTAAAGGGCCTGTGAACTACCTAGAGGTCGAAAGTCAGTTGTTGTGGGTAAATTGTGCACGAGCGTACGACAAATACGAAGCTGTGAGAATTTTTCGAAACGGTGCAGGAATAGCGGAGTTAGACGCGTTTGATTATCGAAAACGTGACGACCACGCCTTTCACTCTCTCCTGCGCTTCCCTCCGCTGGTATCCTTTTCCACGCCACGGAGGAAGGAAAGATACTCCGTGTTCCACGCTGATTTCCCCTCTCGCCGAGCTATGGTGGCTAGCCGAGATGCGGCGCGGCCGCTTTGTTCACTCCACTGCCCCCTTCTAGTACACTGTACTGCTAGTGTGTATGGTGGCTACCATAATGGGGCCACAGAACACCTATGGGGTGATCAGTTTATTCTATGTGGTTTATTCCATAGCCTCTTAGATTTCCTTTGCTTGCCGGATGAGCGCGAAACACCCGTCATTTATGGCAGCGCTACCTACGTAGGAATAAGGGCATTTGTACTTGGCCTTTAATATCGGCAATTTTGGCGTTTGCTAATTTTAGAGGCTATGTCTTGTATCAAAGGGGTTGCCTGCTGAATGAGCGCAAAGCACCTGTCAACTATAACGTCGATACTTATGTAAAGTTATTAATAATTACGTTTACGTCTTTTTAAAACTTTTTACGTTATTTTTGTTGCATATAAGCTTCAAAAACGTAAAAATTTCTTTGAAGACACCCTATTTAAGTGGCGCCATCACTATACTTCCGACGACGGCCACTCTTCAAGTGACCGTCAACAATCCGGCAGGCAAAAAAAATCTAGGAGGCTATGGTACAGTCACGCCACCTATAGATCGTGAAAGTAGTTCGTGAAAAAACTGGTAGGTGTTCTGTGACAGAGGCTCGTAACGCGCTGGTAGCGCTGGTAATCTGGTAGGTGTTCTGTGCTGCTATCGCATCGACAGCGACAACACAGGGCGACAACCGGCAAGTTTATTTTGCGTGGTTTCGTATAAGCGGTGGTCGCGCATCGTACCCTAACATATAGGTGCATAGGTGATATATAGGTGATATATACGTCTTTCCCGGCACTCCGCAACTCGTTGTTTTGCTTCCAGAAGGCCCTGCTTCTGTGGCCCTGCCTCGAGCGTGGCTCTACGATGAGGTAAGTCGCGCCCACTTGGCACGAAACGGGAGTTGCTTGAAGGCGGGCGTTTCAGCTTGTGTGTTTGGTCCACTGTTATAGTTGGGCACGCAGTAACTTGTGTGAGGTACCATGGTATTCAGTAACATCACCAATCCTGAAACTTAGTGTCTAACAACTGAGTTTCTTAACAGGTTATGGCCTGTCGTAAGGATGCTCTAGATGAGTGGCTTGCTTAGCGTATTCGCTTTGTGTAAAGGTAGGTACGTCGGACGTATGTGAAACCGAGAGCTAGATGCGTCGGACGCGTATACCCGTAACCAGGAGTCTAAAGATGCGTCGGCTGTCGCGCTTTCCCACGAGTTTGCACGCAAGTGACTCCAAATTCGACCTGCCCATCCCGCCGGTTCCTCGTTTGTTCGCACGATATACCTCGTGGACCTGCGGAAGTGCGGATCAGGGAGGCTAAAGTTACGTTGGACTCTGCACGTTCTCGCCTACTCAAGCTTGGTTATACAGGGTGTTTACCAACTTGGAAAAGTTGGGGAATTTCTGAAAAACCTGGTCAGGTCATGGAAACTGACAGCAGTTTTGTGCGACCGACACAAAAATAAGCATTAATCAAAGCTTAAAAAGCCGCTCTTTCAACTGTAACTACAGTGAGCTGCTAATTGATTCATTGATATCTGGGGTTTAAGGTGGTGGTCCCACCATGGCTGCAACCACTCCGCCTTTTACGCATTGTTTGCGGATGCACTGGGCTCGCTGAGTTTCACAAAGAAAACTGAATTCGGCTACTTCAAAAAGCTTATTATCCCCTCTTTGAAATGACATCTGATTTCAATGCCTGGTCCGAAGCGTTACTTAGTAGCAATGAAAAAAGTGTGAGCAACAAAAGTGTTTTCGCTGTACAAGCCTCCATTGTACTGCGAGTACGGCGAAACTATTCAATGTAACAAAACGGAATTTGCTGTGCCTCTAGACGAAGTGCCATTCAAGGTTTCTATGAAGAGATATTGAACATAAACTAATTAGTATTTTTTTACGTTACTGTGAAAATGGGCAAAATAATGAACATTTGTGTAGGAATATTTTTCTTTCTTTACAAAGCAGAACCATAATATTTAGTGGCTATGTAGACTGCATTAGACTTATTTTCCATGTGAAATCGATTAGTACTCTGACGAAAACTTGATGAATTAATATTGTGTCAATGGGGCAGTTTATGGGTGTACTTGGTCATGCATTACCGATGAAGCCACAAAGCTATACAAGCTGATACTCTGAACTTGTTTATAATAAAGTAGCAGGCCCCTTTCTGTGATTCTATGAAGAGAAAATTCGTTTATATTTATTAGAGAACCTACAAGACAGCATTGAACATAGCTAAATTTTCTGCTGCTGGCCAGTTTCATAGAAACTCGCTTTTTATTTCTTTTAGATGTCAACTACCAATGAGAATTGCACATTAGTAGATGTATATTGTCTTGTATCTATTTGCGCTCACTAACTTGACGACTCGGTGCTTTAAACTAAATATTTTCAATGAATGATAAATCCAACACGCGTTTTTTGGTGGTAGCTCCATCTATTAAATGAAAAATCAAGTTGTTTTATGCGAGTTCGAACATTTGCCAAATGTGGCGCAATTACACATAATGAAACGGGTAAAACAGGTATGGATTATATCTCCAGAATTCATGGTTTGGCTCACAAGGTAAGTCTAGTCACCACACATTAAAAACACCAACCATAAAAGTAGAAGGGCTGAGTAATGAATCCTTTCCACTCGCACCACATCCGCAGGTGGGACGGTGTCATCAAGGGGCAAATGGTTTCGGTTCGCCGTAAAATTGCACGTTTATCATGCGTTCGCAGAACCAGCGTTCCCCGCAGCATCTTTAGTAATGTGCAACCCTTCGTGGTTCGGCTGCTCGTGTTTTGCGCGTTCCTTTGAGTTTATTCATGTCTGTGAGGTTCGATATTGTGAAAGAAAGGACGCTGACATGCCATGCGAATGATATGTATGTAGTGCCGCTTCAAACGAAACGCGATCTTTTTTCTTTCTTGCCTTGCATATGGAGACTGTACAGATTTCACACACTCGACAAAATGCAAAAGTATCACAAAATACAATGAAAAATCATCAGCTCTGAGCTGACTATTGGTCAATAGTTTGGCATTCGTACCAATGGTTCGATGCTCACAGTCCACTCTGGTACATCCTCTTGTCCCTTCACCACTTCAAGAAACTGGCAGACTGATTTGCAGAAGTATTGTCTCACAGATTGCACTTCTACATCCCCATTTTCGGTGGACGTTCCCAAATCTTGTAATTGCCGAAAATTTCAGAGTAAGCCTGTATGGTCAACGAAGAATAACCTGACTTTGACGCCCATGAGAATGACCACATGAAAAAAATAGTGCTGATACATATACTGCACCACTGACGAACATTTTCAATGCGAAGCATTTTTTTGCGTACTGCGAACACTTTTGGCGTCTATGAGCGTATCTATTTATCTATCTATCTAGCCCCTTACGTTTGGGTGCTCTCGTGATCGCGTGAACCAAATTTAGTATAGCAGTATAATATAACTTCATGAATATGACGCGATAGTCAAGATATGAATACTTTCATAATATGGTATGGGCCACAGGTGATCGACACTTGGAATCTACCCAGCAATGACGAGAACTCATAGGAGCAGTTTCAACACGTCAGCATTAGGAAAAACTTGACATCGACAACATTGATCCGAAAATTCAAAGAATAAATGTCAAGGTCTCAGCTGGAATCGAACCCAAGCATTATACATGGCAATCAAGCATTCTACTACAAAGCCACGCCAGGTTTCAGACTACTTTTCAAATAGACCCTAATGTTTGTGAAACGTTAATTGTAGTTACCATGCTCGCTATCTCATTATATAATGATTACATGTGTAATCCTACGATACAGTCGTGTTGTCGGGTTAACGTCAATTCTAGTTGGGTGTCATGCGCTGAAGTCGATTTATGTAAGAGCGTTCAGGGGTACCATCCTCGTGAGTACCAGCGCTTCATATCAGGTTATCGCTTCTGGTGTAGCTAATACTCATGTTCCTTGTTGACATTATCACGCAAGCGCAAAACTACTATACAAACATCTGCAATGTGTGCCTGTGTGTGCAAGATTTGTATATATATTTAGCATCATTTCATGACATGTCGCGATATAAAAACTGCAACATGGTCACCTTCCGTACGCATGCTTCGTATAACGTCGATTATTAAGGTACGCAGGACATGCTGGTTTATTTTTTGAAAAACTGTTGTGGCAACCTAATTGCAAACTTGTCGACGGTGCCTGTAAGTCAATATAAAGAAAACCCACTACATTCCAGAACAAATAGTTGTATTCCTGCTGATTAGCACAATCATAAAACAAAACTGGATTCTGTAACTGTATCGCTCCCAGAAAAGTTATGCGTTCCGATTTCTTTAGAAATGCCGACATGCTCGTGCTTGCTAGAAAAAAAAAAGAAAAAAAAACAACCATTTCACATGGGACCTTTTCTCAAAAGCGTTCCATATGTTTACCGATCGGCCCTATCCTGAGATGCCACGTCATTCTCGCAGGCACACTATGCTGCAACGACTCTTTTACAATAAAACCGTATGGCACTGAAGGAAGAAGAAAGACGGAAATATTGCAACGCATAATTTTGAATACACTATATTCTCGTTGACACATGTATCTACGTGCGTAATAATTACACTGGCAAGTCTTGCATAATTGTAATACATCAGCTTTTTTTAGTGTTTATCGTACATTCAAAAATCACCGATGGAAGTGTATTTTGCTTTTTCCAGTGAATGGCAACCGATCTAGCAGAAAAGAAATAAATCTTGGATTGCATGTAATAGTTTAAATACGTGCACAATTTACGCTACACAAACTCGATAGTCAAGACAATGAGGAAAATTATCGAATAACTATACCTTATACAGCCAATGCATGTTCAGACTATATATCTTACTTTATAAGCACCCTTGAGTGACCCCAGGGTGCTACGTAACTCTCATTGATAATCTTAGCATCGCTGGCGTCATCCGGTGGACATACACGTGCGAAGGGTTCCCCTTCGAAGGAGAGTCAATGGTTAATAGCAGCGCCCCCCTCTCTATCAATGCATTGTATGGGTGCACATTCTAGGCACTATAGTACGAGACAGACTTGGCGTACCGACTATTAGGGGACAAGGGGGTGGGGTGCGCCCGCCGTGTTCCCCTCATGTGCACGCCTGATGCTGATAGATTTACCTGTACTCCGTTTCCTACATCAGGTGCAGCGCTGTGAAATCTATGCAAGAAGTTTGGTCAGAAACATGTGTGACTTCGTGAGTCTGGCGCCTAGCTTTCATTATTGTAAACCCTCGTGTGAGACAAGCACGAACCCGCCTGCAGAATGCCGCGAAAGGCTACAAGTAAAACATCAAGAAATAAGAACCAAGACAAACCTTATAACGGGGCGTTTTTATCTCGTAGGCACAAAACAGAAAGAAGAAGATAAATCATCATCATGTCTGAGATGCAAAAATAATCCTACTATTTCTTAGTGTGAATGCATTTATTGCGAAAATCCTCGCTAGCCTTCACAGCGTTGCACTTGATGTAGGAAACGTAGCATAAGAAAAAACATTCGTAGAACACATGACCATGGGTTCAGAGGTGTGGCTCTTATGCAGGTGCCGTCATAATCCCTTATGATTTTCGAATATGCATAACCCCCATTTCTCCCGCCCTCCCACTAAGTGCGACGGTGAGCTCGATTGAGCTGCTACTCGATAATCTTTGTGTTCATGTGATTCCGTTGCACTTGAAAATCTGCTCTTGGCGAAAATGATGAATTCCCTAGAGCAAACACTTCGTGGGAGCTTAGTTTACCACGATCTAGGTAGTAGCACACAGATGGTGAAAGTAAGACGGGAAACAACGTGAGCCAACTTATGGATGTCATCCCATATCCTAGGTGGTCCGCGTAATTCTCATAAAAAGTTTTAGAAAAACCATGGGCTCTAGGCGCTTATATAAGTGGAAGCCATGTGTTCAACTAATCATCAACAAGAAGTACTTTATTTAGGTAACCCTTCTATTGTAGTTGGAGAGGGTGAAATTTAGCAAATAACCTCAGGATCCTCAGGTCATCTTGTGCTGAAATGCGCCTGGCTGTTTTTGTAGCCTAAGCTACATTGGCGGAGGTTGAGTAGTTTCCCATAGCAAGAAAAAAAAATTACCGTGCTCGCCCGACATCAAGCCAGTGCCAAGGTCATTACATCAAAAAGGTTAGCGGTGATGCCAGTGTACTCAAACGCTTCAAAGCATTTGGTTGATGTCATGCTCAATCGTTATTCCATGGACATGAGTGAGACAGAGCGAGTGTGTGTTTGTGTATGTGCGTACGTGCGTATGTGAAACGACGCCGGTTTCAGTCTGCCAGCTGTCACTGGGGTACCTTTCGTCGTGCCATTAAAACGACTGCCACAATGGGCGGATAGTAGGTGAAAGATGCCGTCTGTGTTTGTCCTCCTTAGTTTTCATCGGGCAATTTCCGCCGCCTCGCACGACATACAAGACACGCGCGAGGCGACGCTGACTGTACTTGTGCGAGCAATTTGCAATTTTCTCGCTTTTTGCCAGTGTGGATGAGTGGCGTCATCTGGTGTCGTCTTTCGAACTATTGCGAGAAGGAGGGAGTAGAACCGCCACCTTAACGTCCCAAAACCACGATATGCTTATGAGAGACGCCGTAGTGGAGGGCTCCAGAAATTTCGACCACCTGGGGTTCTTTAACGCGCACTCAAATATGAGCACTTGGGCCTACAGCATTTTCGCCTCTATTGAAAATGCAGCCGCCAGAGCCGGCATTCGATCCTGCCACCTGCGTGCCAGCAGCCGTTTACCTTAGCCACTAGACCACCGCGGTGGGGCACAGTGAGCTGCTAGAAGGGGTGTGAAAAAAAAAAGTGCATAACTGTTGATTCTTAGTGTAAATGGGAAAGGATACACCGATCCACAGAACACAAAGTTTACCGACATTTCAGCACCTGATAAGGGAAAGAGCCTTGTTCACAATAAGAAAGTAAGAGTGTACCTATAAGTACACCTAAATACGTGACATAAGTAGTGAGAGTACATTGTCAGAAGCGTCCTATCACTCCTGTTCAGCGCATGCCCAGTCGTCTATCTGGATTCTAGGTGCTGGCTTGATGCAATCTTCTTTTAAGAGCGGAGCAGTTTATAATCTGCACCCCTACTTCGCATGCTCGCGTATCATGCCAACTGTAAACTTCAATTATTTTTCAGCGTCGCGTCCACAGAAGAGTACATAAATCAATGTACCCCCCCCCCTTAAAAAAGAAATGCTCTGCCGAGGCAAACATCTGTGCGAGTCTGCCCCCTTCTTTCTATTCAAAAGGTCTGCTAAGACTGAACGCTCGCAAGTATCTTAACAAATAGCACAAAACTTGTGACGCAGATGGCGGTTTGTCGTTTATACGAAAACTTGAGGCATGTTTCGCATGCGTGAGGGAGGTGACATGGCACGCACTTCTTTAAGATCGTTGATGTTAAGGCCTACACAAATCTATCCGAGAAGTTATCACATTTTCAGTTTTGTGTCTTTAAGGGGGAAGGCTACCCTGGAAACCGAACTTTCTTATTTTTAAGATATATTGATCAAACTTTCAGGGTATGTTTCACACCAATAAAACTAGAAAATTGCAAAGTTTCATAAAATTGTGTTCAGTGGTTCTAAAGTTCCTGAGGTATAACTGGGTGGTTCACCTGTGTGCCCAAGGAAGAGCCGGAAGAAATCCCTGGACATACCAGAAGGCTGAAATTATTTGTGGTCATCCCTGTATAGATATCCTAGGGCACTAAAAAGCTGTTTTTTTTTTTTCAATTTCCCCTCCAAAAATTTTATGCAACTTCAAATTTTATGTAGCCAGTAATGATGATTTCTATCAAAAAGTAATTGTTTATTAATAATGACATCAATTTTCAGAAAAATTAAGTTTCTTACACCCTGGCCAAATCATCTTGGAACAGAATAAAAAAATGGCACACAAACCTGGTAAGCAGTTCCTGAAAAATCGCTTTCCTCAGCACCATAACAAACTAAAAAATCTATTTTGAGAAAACAGGCTTTGAAAGTTCAGCACATTCCTGCAGGGGCGTCTGTGCAAACAGGCGTTCGGTGTGTAGGGACACCACGGACCTGAGGTAACGGTGGGGGGGGGGGGGGGTAGTTTCGACTAACTCCCACGCCCAGCCGTGCGTGGCTTTGCCGTGTCCGGGGAAAAAGGAATCCTGGGGGTTGAGCTGACGCTGCGTGCTTGGACCTTTAAAGCCCCCCAGCAGAGGCAACACACCCCTTTGGCCCCGGCTTCACGTAGACGGCACCTCTAGGCTGACCCACTCAGGGGAAATCGGCAGTCGCCTTTTCTTATCTCTCTCTATCTACATCTTCGTCTTTATCTCTCACTTTTTATCTGCCTTGTCATCTTCTTTTTTCCCGTTTACTTCCAAATTTTCTGGCGGCGAGGGTTATCCCTGTGTAGTTACCCAATCTTGGGTAGTTATATTCGGTTATAGCGGCGATGGATGGCTGGCGTCTCCAAGTGTTCACTATTCAACCTTGTAGCGTCCCCTTGTTGGGCTCGGTGGTGCGTGGCCACCATCGCCGACGAATTTAAAATACTTCTTATGGAAAACCATGTTCCCGCACTCCCTGATCGCCGCCTGAAAAGGTGGCGCACCGATGACAGCTTCTTTTCTGCACAGCCAAAACAGACCTTCCCCAAGTACCATGTAATTCACAGCCAAAATGAAAAAAAAAAACTGTTCGATCTATTTTATCATTTATTGTCTCGAAAATGCTCACAGATGCAATTGGCTCTGGCTATAAAGTAACTAAGATGGGGAATGGCGATCTCTTTCTAGAAGTTCGTGACAAGACTCAGTACGACAAGCTCACAAAACTCGTATCATTTGATAACATTCCAGTATCAGTGGGCCCACATAGGTCGATGAACACAGTGCGCGGTGTCATATCTGATGATGACCTCCTCGAGCTGTCTGAAAGTGAATTGCTCGAAGGCTGGCAGGAACAAAATGTAGTGAAAGTATTACGAATAACAATCAGGCGAGATAATAAACAGACCACAACAAAGCACAGCATAGTTACCTTCGGTACAAGCAACCTTCCTGACTCCATTGAAACTGGTTACTGTAAGCTTCGTGTCAGACCTTATATACCGAATCTTCGCCGATGTTTCGAGTGTCAGCGCTTCAGATACTGATCCCAAACGTGCAGAGGGCACGCTAGGTGGGCGAAGTGCGCATCTTGTGAGCATGTATCTGAAAAGTGCACTTTAGAAGCCTGTTGCGCTAACTGTGAAGGAGATCATGCTGCCTACTCCCGATCATGCCCTGCATGGAAAAAAGTGAAACAAATATTAGAACTTAAGGTCAAGTTAAACCTGTCTTTTCAAGAGGCACGTCAACTTTTTTCTACACACAATCATTCTGAACCTTCTTTTGCCGATGTGGCGCGTCGAGGCACCGTGCCACGTTTTTCGGCACCTGCGAGATTCACACCAAGTGTGACTGCGGTTGTGCCAAAAGCGCCTCCGGCTGGAGCAACCTGTACTGCTCCGCGTTCTGTTCAAAAGGGCCAGCAGACTTCAGAGTCTGCTGGACCTCGGACCACTGCAAGTGCAGTCACGTCCGAAACTGTCATGAACGTGCCTGCCAAGCAGGCACCATCCGGGACCTCAGAAGAGGTGATGGACACAAGCCATACTCCTCTGGCGCCAGAAAGGAAAGGCATAGCTCTTTGGAGCGAAACAAGAAAGAGAAACCCTGTATTACAGAGCCCCCAACGGGCCCTATAACCTAGGGCAACGTTTTCGTACACACAGCACTTAACTACATTAAAAATGGAGACACAAATTTTACAGTGGAACGTCAGAGGATTCCTGAGAAACCTTGACGATATTCAAGAACTTTTACATAAACAGTCACCAAAAGTGCTGTGTGTACAAGAAACACACCTAAAACCCAAGATCACTAATTTTCTACGTCAGTATATCATTTTTCGAAAGGACAGGAATGAAGCCATCACGTCATCTGGTGGTGTGGCCATTATACTCAAGAGATTGCATGTACTCATCTACCACTCGAAACATCTCTTGAAGCAGTGGCTATTCGCGTAGTTCTGAACAAACTCGTCACCATCTGCTCTGATTACATATCTTCACAATACCATCTTGAAAAACGGGAATTCCAGTCCCTAATTGATAAACTTCTGGAACCTTATATCCTCCTTGGAGATTTCAATGCACATAGCAATCTATGGGGTGACTCTCGCTGCGATGCTTGAGGTCGCCTGATTGAACAGTTACTTTTTACTTCTGGCGCGTGCCTTTTAAGTGGGAAAGAGCCCACATACCTTACCTTACCAACAATACCTACCTTACCAATACCTGCCTTACCAACAATACCTACTCGTCAAAGACCTCAGTATTGTCTCACCATCCCTCTTTCCTTTAGTGACATGGAACGTCATCAATAATCCTTACGGAAGTGACCACTTTCCCGTAACGCTAAGCACACCCATATCAAATGAATATTGCCTACAGGTTCCCAGATGGATCACTGACAAAGCTGATTGGGAACAGTTCTCGCAGATTACTCACTTAAGTTGGACTGGCCTATTTGGTTTTAACATAGATGCAGCTGTACAATACTTTTCAGCTTTTCTGACCGATTCTGCGATGAAATGCATCCCGCAAACTTCTGGACTGCCTGGCAAGCGACGTGTCCCATGGTGGAACCCTGAATGGCGCAATGCACGCGAACAACAAAACAAAGCGTGGAGGTTGCTACGGGACTCGCCGACAACAGAGAATCTTGAAAGCTTTAAGAAAATTAAGTCCCAAGGCAGGAGAACACGCCGGCTGGCTAGGAGAGAAAGCTAGAATAAGTTTTTATCAGGCATCACTTCATATACACAAGAAACTTAAGTCTGGAACATGGTTCGCAAGGTAGCAGGACGACACCCATCTTCACTGCCTCTCGTAGACACACAAGGGGACACCTTGGAAAACTAGGCGAACTTCCTCGATGCCCACTTCGAAGAGGTGTCCAGCTCATCGCATTATACTGAAGCTTTTCAACGACACAAAAGAAAAATTGAAAAAGAGAAACTACAGCGAAAATCCTCTAAACATGAGTCGTACAACAACCCTTTCAGTTTGGCTGAGTTACAAGTACCGCTATATGTTTGCAATAAATCAGCTCCAGGTTCGGACTGTATAGTATACGAAATATTAAAACAACTGCCTTCTGAAACACAAAGGACCCTGCGTTCCCTGTATAACTCTATCTGGTTTTCCGGTGAAATCCCCTCTGCCTGGAAAGAAGCCATTATTATTCCGGTTTTAAAGCAAAGCGAGAATCCTTCCTCTGTTAGTAGTTACAGGCCAATCGCACTTACAAGTTGCATGTGTAAACTTTTTGAAAAAATACTAAATCACCGACTTTTACATTACCTAGAAACAATCTGCTCGACCCATTCCAATGCGGGTTTCGAGAGGGTAGATCCACCACTGACCACCTGGTACGTATCGAGGCACAGATTCAAGACGCCTTAGTCCACAAACAATACTTTCTTTCTGTATTCCTCAACATCGAAAAAGCCTACGATACGACATGGAGATTCGGAATATTACGAGACCTCTCCAATCTTGGTGTACGTGGCAGGATGTTTACTATTATCGAAAGCTACTTGTCCAATCGTACATTCCGTGTCAAAGTGGGCAGCGTTCTTTCCTGAACATTGGTCTAAGAAACAGGAGTGCCGCAGGGTGGTGTACTTAGTTGTACTCTTTTTATTGTCAAAATGAATTCTTTGCATCATTCTCTCCCACAAAATATGTTTTACTGCACATATGTCGATGACGTCCAGCTTGGATTTGTTTTGTAACCTAGTAATTTGTGAGCGGCAGGTTCAGCTTGGCTTGAACAAGGTCTCCCAATGGACTGGGGAAAACGGATTCCGATTAAACCCCTAAAAAAGCATGTGTGTCTTGTTCTCTAGAAAGAGAGGCTCTTACCCCGACCCTGACATTCAATTGCATGGTCAGCGCCTGTCTGTTAATGCCGAATACAAATTCTTAGGCTTAATTCTGGACACCAAGCTAACCTTGGTACCACACACTAAATATTTAAAAAACAAGTGCATAAAAGCTATGAACGTTCTAAAAGTGTTGTCTCGCACTACGTGGGGAAGCGTCAAGAAGTGTTTAATGAATTTGTATAAAAGCCTCGTACCTACCCGCCTAGACTATGGGGCAATATCATATCAGTCTGCGACACCTACTGCCCTTAAATTAAAATGCTTGATCCTGTTCATCATCCAGGCATCCGCTTCTCTACGGGTGCTTTTCACACTAGCCCCGTAGAGAGCCTTTACGTGGAATCGAACGAATGGTCGCTCTAGCTACAGAGGTGTTACATATCTTTTAAATATTATCTTAATGTAAACGCAGACAAGGATCACCCATCACATTCCACAATTAATGATATGTCAAGCCTTGCCGTGTTTGAAAAACGGCCTTCTATGAAACAGCCCTACTCACTCTGTGTGAGGGGCCTAGCGAAGGAAACCGGTGTGCCACTCGAACACCACTTGATGGCTCCTGCAGTATGCCTGCCACCGTGGCAGTAGCAGGCGATAGATTGCAACGTGCCTTTCTTAGAGGTTACAAAACATGCACCAATCACACATGTCTAGACATACTTCCTTGAAGTACAACATAAATGCACATGTCCTGAGTTGTTTACGGATGCTTCAAAGTCTAACACTTCTGTCTCGTACGCAGCCGTCGGTCCATCCTTTTCGGAAGCCGGCTATCTGCACTCTGATACAAGCATTTTCACCGGCGAAGCTTATGCCATACTTGTGGCTGTTAAACACATTAAACAAATAAAAATACAAAAGGCAATAATATATACAGATTCCCTAAGCATAGTAAAAGCTCTTAAAACACCTAAAAAGCACAAAAACCTTGTCCTTGTCTCGCTTTAGTCACTCCTATGCACAGTGTACTCATCCAAGCAGCATGTTGTAGTCTGGTGGACCAGCTAGCTGGATCTGCCAACAAAACGGCTAGCAATACTTCAATACCAGTTCCTGCACTCGACTTGAAAGCCTTTCTAAAACGAAAGCATGGTGATTATTGGCAGAGCACATGGGGCACACGCACAGGTAATAAATTGCATGTCATCAAGCCGCAACTTGTTCATTGGCCGCCAGTATCAAGATCACGCCACACAGAAGTAATACTCACAAGGTTAAGAACAGGACATAGATACACTACACATTCATTTCTTTTGTCTGGTGGCGATCCACCTTTGTGTGAAAGATGTGGAGAAGCGCTCACCATACTTCACATTCTGATCCAGTGTAAGGAGTTAGACACGCTAAGAAGACAACACTTTCCAGTACCCTACCGACAGTAGATACCTCTTCACCCTGCAATGTTCATCGGTAGGGAACCACTTTTTACACATAAATCATTGTTAGCTTTTTTTAAGAGAGGTTCATACTTTTCATATTATATACCCGGGAGTTTTGTAGCACGACGACTCCTGAGAGGTCTCCGCTGCAGTGGCTACACTCAACAAAGCACTTGCCTCACGACCCTTGGACGCAAGGGTGTGAATGATGGAGGCACTTTTGCTAATGCCATACATGTCCATCATCGTTTTTATTATCACAAATTTTTGTCATGCAATAACACCACACACTTTTCACGGCATGGTCATGCTTTTATTACTTCTATGTTTTTACCCGCCTTAGAGCAAGGAAATTTATGGCCCATATACGACCGCTTATCACAATCATTGTCCATATCTCTTGTAACATGAACTGGCGCTCTTTGGCCATGAAATGGCCCTTGCACCACAAAACATCAAACATCATCATCATCAAGGATGCCCCATCGTCATTACTTTCTCGATACACGAGCCAAGCCATATCACCGAAAACATCGGCACTCGTATGCGTAGCAGTACACGTCATTTCTGAGACAAATTGTAAATAGAAAAACCACGTCGCTCCAAAATCTTAGCGACCCACAAACTGTGTGCTCAATTTTATGAGCAAGCAGAAAAATGACACAAGACGCACTAATGAGCATGGGATGATTATGTCATGCCAAGGCAGCACCACTTTAATGCGTGCTACTAATGCAGGTCTGTATGTAAATTTTTATGTAGTAATATCTTTTACTATAAAAAAGCAAACAATATTTCGATACTAACTGGGAAATTGTTCAACGTGTACACTAGTTTATGGTCGCATGACGGGGCCACGGCCGGGCTAGACTGCACCTGCGTGCCAGGGCACATCTGGTGGCAGTTTCTGCCACCAGGTGATGCCACAGGCTATTTTCGCTATTTTCAATGAAGGAACAATAATATGCACTTTTCACAAGAAAAATGGGGTTGGTTTCAGTCGCTATAAGGGGCAATATTTCTGTCCGTGCAGTCATCTCATTTCATGTTCTGGGCAGTTGTCGGTCCCTTCCCTTTAATTGCAACATATCGCTGGTTAGGTCTTGTGACCGCATGTGCAAATGGTGGTCGTATGTTTCACTAGCTACCTCGAGAAGGCACACTGAGCTGGACTCTATGTGGTGCGATCCTCAAAACACTGGCACAATTCTTACCAGTGAATTTTATGTGCATGAGGTTTCTTCCTAGTGTTCTTAGAATATCTTTTAATGTGGGAGCATTAAGGAGCTAGTTTCTGAGAAACTCCGGTGGCATTGGTCTACAGTATTTTCGCCTCTGTCGAAATTCCAGCCGCCACAGCTGGAATTCGATCCCGCGACCTGCGAAATTTCTCAATGTACAAGGTGCAAGGTTTCACAACTAGTGAAAGTTTTGAAAGCTGCAAGAAGTTTCCATAATTCATCTGAGGATAGGCAGACTCCCGTCCGAACGGAAGATTTATTGTGAACATGGTGATGCAGGAGAAGATGTTCGGTTTTTTTAACACGTACACCGCAGAATGGGTGCTAAGAAAATATGCTAAGTGGTACTAACGTTATTACAACTAGGCATAGACTCCGGGATGGGAACATGTCTGCGTCAAAGTGTGAGAAATGAAATTGGGACGTTTTCAATTCACCAAATACAGTGCACTTCACCGTGCAAGTTACGCCTGCATCTGCGAAGGATCTAAATGATTTGAAAGAAGTGCGCTTTCTCCAGCAGGAGACATTAAATGAATATGACTGTCATAAGCACTCGTGTAACATATTCGTTGAACAAGCAAAATAATACTGCTGCACACATACTATTTCGGAAATAAGAGATATTTCTCTTCATTTGGATCATATGTACAGGTTTATTCTCAACAGTCGCCAGGGATTATGTAGTCCTATACCATGATTTTCATGAAATGCTGGAGTGTTTTACAACGGCGTCGCAAACGCTAATGGGAGCTTCATGTGGGAGCACCGCTGATAGAAACGATTTCAACACAGTCAGAAAGTCGAAATGAACTCTTCCTGTGGTGCACTCACGGACGTGGCCTAAGCAGTGGCGTAACCAGGGGATGGCTCACCGGGCCTGTCCCCTACTCCCCAAAATTTTTCCCCATGCAGAGAGAAACATGACTATTTCAAGTAGGTGCCCTCCCCCAACCCCGAAAAAAGTTTGAACCTATAGAGACCTGTACCTATGTAATAACTAAACAACCTTCGCCCCGATGAGGCGACAATTGGTCTCGCATGTCATGTCCACCAACAGGTGAATTGCAAGGAAATTTAACATATGAAGTGGCTACCTGAACTGGTAGTTCAGAGTGCAATCGCACTGTTGCTACTATTCTGCAAGAAGACAGAATCTGACTGCAATAGAAATTTCCACACATAACCTCAAGCGCACTTAACTTGAACGATTTCGCTCAATTAAAGCTTCAAAATTATTGCGAAAACTAAACAAGGTATTGAGTGAGCAAGTACGCAAGAAAAACACACAACAGCGGCAGTGGTATTCTAGGGCGAGCGCCTTCCAGTATATGTTGAGATACTTGGCGCTGCACTCGAGCGCGGGGCTTGATACACTTGTGAAAGTACTGTCCGTAGATACGTAGATTTCTTCGGTACAAATTATTCCAGGGGAGAAGAAGCCTTGATATTCCCGAAAGAAATGACTCATGCACATCACAACCTTATAATCTAAATATGGTGCCTTAATTCCTTCTCGAAATCACATGATTATGTGTTAATGAGTTTGTTGTATCCAAACAAAAGCGTGTTCTTGATTTTCACACCTGTCAGAATGTGGCTGTCGTCGCCACGAGTGGAGTCCATCATCAGGGTTAGCAGCGAGACACAGACCTTTTCACTCCTCTCACATGGCTATACAACCCAATGCCGTCGCATCGCTACCGCCATGCATGAAGCCGTGCATAGGAGTGTATTGGTTCGTCTTTATTTCGTGTCACTGACTGTTCTTGTTAATTGCACACTAACTGTTGTTAAGTTCTTTGTTAACTCTGAAGGAGTGACCGTATCTTACCCACTCATTTGTTTTTACAGGTGTGCACTTGAATACAGCTCTTGCATCAAATGACACTGACGTGCTTGTGTGTCCCATTTTTATCTTTTTTTTTTAAATCGTGATATTTGTGTGACTCTAGGTGGCATGGTAGAAATACCTGCGATAGAGAGAAATGTTAAGTGGGGCTGTTTATCGGGGAAATATTGTCATCAGTGGAATAGCTGTATAGGCTGCGTATCTTCCGTTTATAGCCGAGGTTGAGCATCGGTGTCGAAGTCGTTGCAGTTTGTTCGCCTCACAAGAAGTGCTTTGAACATTTGTGAGTACCCGTGGAAGGTACAAAGTTCTTCCTGTTTATGTTTGCAAGACATAGAAGCCGCTGCTCCTTGTCAACAGGAAAACGATACAACAAAAACGATGCGCAGCCAAAAAAATTCCATGTCTGGTGATGCACATGTCATGTTCCTTCCAACAGCAGTTTTCTTTTTCTGTAGTTGTTACTGCACCCAAAAACAGCGCAGTAGTTCCCTGATTACAAATTCTTGGCTATCATAGCAATGAAGAAAAACAAAATCCACAGTTCGGCCCAATACACGGCAAATAGCTCGATAACACCACACATACCAGCATTAATACACACACTTTAAGTCATCCCCCGCACGCCAGAGAGGAGGAATGCGTTGGTTGCCAGACCGGACCTCCTCGGCCGATGCAAAGGTCTATAGAGTTTGGCCTTAAAGCGCCCTTCATATTCAGTATGGCGCACCATATGTGACGCTAACTAAAAGCGTGGCACTGCCAACGCAAAAGTAGTTTTCATTTTTTTGTTTGGAGAAGGAGGGCACATCCGCGCATGCGTCCGCAGCAGCAAGAACGACGGCAACTCCGGCTCGTGGGGCCAGGCCTGTCTGTCCGCCTCGTGCACACACGCGCGCCTTGGAGTTGCCGGGGTTGCAGGCGCGCCGCCTCCACCGCTCGAACTTCGGCGGCGGCAGGGCAACCGCAAAGATATGCATGGTCATGCCAAAACGGCAGTCCGGGAAGAAATTTCTAGATTCGCTATATAAAAGTTGCCTCCCTATGTTACTTTATTACATAGAGGTCGCAAATACATGTGCTTCTATGGAGTAATGGCAGGGAATAGAAAAACTTCATTATATTGAAGAATTCGTTATATGGAGGTTTGTTATAAGCAGGTATTACCTCACAGCTGCTTGCAAGTCTATGGCCATGGCTCATGAGTTGAGAGTTACGTTTGATGACATTGCTGTCCTGTTTCCTGTTCGAAAAAAACTTCTTGATGTGATGCGTGGGGAAGCGAGTCGCATTTTTGTGTGCTGACATTGCCGAGCGTTGCACTGGTGAGGTAATGATAGTTGCACCCGGTGGCTTGTCGTTTTTCAAACAGAAACTGACACTGGTTGGTAATAATGAGCCTGTAATTAATTATCTGTCACACGCTGCAGAAAAAAATGTGTCATGTTAGGACGAACAGGCCCCCAGGAACACATTGCAGCAAAAAATGCAAGGCCAAACTTTGTGTGCCTGCCCCTTTAATATTCTTATATTTGAGAAATTGGCACCAACTGTAGTCATATCATCAAAATACTACGGTACTGAAGCATGCTGAAGTGGATTACTCATCAAGTGAATGCAATTACCACAAAAATACATGTGTTGCGAGCAGTTATAAACTAATAAATATTGAGACATAGTGATATGACTGGTCACGCCAAATTAAGGCCAAGAGATCATGTCAATAGGTATTATGTTATTATTGTATTATTAGGTATTATGTTAGGTATTATGTTATTATTGTATTATTAGATCATGTTCAATAGGTATTATGAGTCATTTCAAAGTTGGTAACAGAGCGTTAATTTGAGGTCGCGCCACCGCGTGGATTACGTGGAAGTTTAAAGATTCTGCTGCATAGAGTGTGAGAACAGTATAGCCTACATGCTCCGTTCTCTCCCCCCCCCCTTCTGAATGTTTTGTCACAGCGTTATGAGGGACGAACAGCATGGTTTGTATCCCAAGACAACGCCAATTTTGGTTCACTAGAGAGCTTGCTCCCTAGTACCCCAAAAACTTTTTTTGATGAGCCCAAAATGGCAGTGCCCAGTTGTGCCATTGCAGAGCTATATATTTTGCTTTATAATATGCTTGGGGGCCTCTGCAACTATTCTCTCATTTCGGTTCAAACTATTTAATAAATTTTAGAAAATTGTTTGCTCCACATCCAAAGTTTTATTATTCGCACAACTCTAGTAAAAAGCGTTATTTTTCAGAGCACGCTCTTTGCCAGTACGTGAGCGCCAGTTTTAAATTCAAGTTGCTAGAATAAAATCATTTCTCAGCCAAACTGCATGCTGTTAGTGTGTTTCTCGAATTTCTACTGCGTCATCTGTAGGAACTCGTGAACTGGGCAAAATTGTTGAAGGTAGTTTGACTGTGACACACTGCGAAAACATTTTTTCAGTGTGAATGAGCCCAGCTCTTTTTAAGTGGGTTGGTGTAAGCAGTGTGGATGAACTGAGCTTGTATTTGGTAGAGTAAGAGTTTATCAATGACAGAATCGTCAGGTTTTGTAGAAGCAGAACAAAATAAAGTGGCAGATTCCATGTACAGTGAAAATCGATGATATGCGAAGCACAATGAGGAAGGTTGATGCACCACTTTAAAATAAACACGTTACGAGCCAGACGTAATTATGGCGTACATGATTTCAATGTCATGATTATCATGTTTAGACGTGTCATTTACCTTCGTTGTCTATTCACGTCACGTAATACCGAACTTGGTATATGTTGAGCTTGTGAAACGGCTGCAAGCACGCTATCAGCGTAGCATGTTGTGATGTTTTACATGACACGCATGTCATGATTATCATGTTCCTTCGTCATCCATTCATGTCCCCTAATACCAGATTTGGTATATGTGAAGCTAGCGAAACGACCGCAAGCGCACCGTGAGCGTGGCGTGTAGTCACGACTTACATGACATGTATCTCATGATTTCCATGTTAGAGTCTGTCACTTGTGTTCGCCATGCAGTCATGTCATACCTTACCAGTTTTGCTATATGTCATGTAAACGAAACCACTACAAGAGGAGCAACTCTATGAAATGTAAATCATGACATTAATCACATACATGTCATGATTTTCATGTTATGACTAGTCACTTATGCTCGTCATACAGCCATGTTATGCCATATCAATTTTGGTATCGATACCATTATCGAAAAAGCCAGGATAGCTACAAGTCGTAAGCGGTTAGATAGATGGATGGATGGATGGATGGATGGATGGATGGATGGACCACTTTAAAATAAACACGTTACGAGCCAGACGTAATTATGGCGTACATGATTTCAATGTCATGATTATCATGTTAGACGTGTCATTTTCACAACGTCATGGATGGATGGATGGATGGATGGATGGATGGATGGATGGATGGATGATGGACGGATGGACGGACGGACGGACGGACGGACGGATGGACGGACGGACGGACGGACGGACGGACGGACGGATACGCTCAAAGTCGCCGAAGTTAGCTAAGAAATGCTTTGTATTTAAAAGTGCTTTTGTGTTGTGTATTGTGTGAATGCCTTTAATATAACCCCACTCTTTACTTCTGTTGTGTGCCATTTCAGGAGGAACAAAGAGGATGGCAAATCTGATGCTGGTGTTGTTCCAGAGCATGTCATGCAGCTGTGCAAGAGTGTCTCAGACAAACAGTTGGTCTCAAAGTTAAAAAAGAAGGGCAAGCATCACAGCATCGATATGGTCACTGCCATTAATCAAGCTGCTTCAGAGTTGAGTCTGCCAGGTTTTCCTAGAACTGACACACATGAGATCTTGTTTCACGTGGTTCCATTCCTTATGTTGTCGCAGCAAGCCAACCAAACCAGTCCCTTGGATGCAGCAAAGTCACTGCACGAGCAATTCGAGGAACAAAATTCACTCCAATCGTGTAGCGAGCAAAACACTGATGATATCAAAAGCGCTGCATCAAATACTGGTGTACCTGTGCATCAAAAAAGTTCTTGCCAAAACTACTCTAGTTGGTCTGACCATGATGAAGTTTCGCCATCCCTGTTAAAGCCTGAGCTAAGTCAAAGTATGCAATTATTGCCACCTTGGCCGAAAGAGTCATGTGAGGGAACACATAGCAAGCGCCTAGGTGTTGGAATTGAAAATCCGGTGCAGGAGGAATTAGCGGACCAGCCAAAAAATAAGCACTTGCCCTCGGCCGCTACAAATCCTGATAAGAGTTCGCAAAAGCGACGCCGTGTGTCTGACACTAGAAGTGTGCATTTGCAGCATTCTCCGCAAGGCACTGAAAGGCGCATTGTCCATTCGGTCAGCCCTGTCATGTTGCATCCTCCAAAGAGGAAAAGGATGCGGTTTACAGCACTGCAAGAAGAAGCACTCGTATATGGAGTTATGAAGTATGGCAGAGGAAGCTGGAAGAAAATCGGTGAACACAGCTGGTTCGATGGGCGCCGTTCATCAGAGCTCAGTGATAAGTACAGAAACTTGGAAAAGTATGGCCATCTTCCAAAAGTCAAGCGACGTGTGCGAGATAAGCTTAGTGCTGGTGTGAATCCTCTGAAGGAACTGCGTGCGGTGGTTGATCAGCAGCGGCTGCGGCGAGCAACCTCACCAGTGGCAGACGAGCTGCTGCATGGCAAGCAGAGTTCTATGAGCCAGCCGAAGGAGTTACGAGGAACTTTGCCACTATGCGGCCCTCCCGACGAGGACAGCTCAACTACATCATCTGATGATGCCTTTGCAGAGCTATCACAAAAGCAAGCCAGAACTGGAGGAGCAGTCGCCTTGCCAAAGACAGGGTGCAGCAGCCCTTGCAGGCAGTCTACATCGCACGCACATTCATCTCCACAAAGCAGACCCAATTCAAGTTCCAAGACGGATGTGTCGCAGGAAGTTGTCCCAGTGAAGTATAAAAAGAAGCAGCGAAGAGTACCCTTCACGTCACTGGAAGAGCAGGCACTCGTGGCTGGAGTTATGAAGTTTGGTAAAGGGAACTGGTTGCGCATAGCGACAGAAGGTGGCTTCCTCGGGAGGACAAGCACTCAGTTAAGTGACAAGTATCGCAACTTGACGCTGTATCACCAGTTCGATGAAATTAAGAGGATCGTGAAATCTAAGCGTGAGAGGGGTGAGGACCCCTTGGAAAAGCTCCGAAGGTTATCAGCTGCTCACTGGAAGCGGTGACAGAAGGCAAAATAAGCATTTGTAGATGTTAATTTTTTTACCTTACAGCCACCTTTTCAAAATAATTTTTTAAAAAGTTTTGAGACAAGACTTTTAGTCAAAGAAATTTAAACTGTATTTTCATATTTTTGTGTTTGTGTTGAAGAATATGGCAATGTACAGCCACCTTTGTAAATTAAATGCTTTTAAAATTTTTTGAGACAATCGAGAGTTTTAATTAGGGCAATTTAAACTGTGACTTTAGGTTTTTTTGTGTTTTGTATTTACGTTGAAAAATATGGCAACGTAGTCGTATCATTATAGCATCAGACGCTCTACTTCAAAGGGCCCTAAACTAGCCAGAGTTTGAAACTTAGTTGTGGTGTGGAAGTTGTGGACGAATGTACAATGAAGAAGTAGCTGTGAGAGTTTTTTGAAACTGTGCCGTAGTTGCAGGGTGGCACTTGTTCAGTTATTTAAACATGGGGATCGTTCGTTCCTTCGCTACCCTGTGCTTGTTGGCAGGGCTCATCAACCAAAACCGTTTCGCTCATCAAGTGCTCTTCCCAAGGTAACGTGACATACCATAATCGCTGACGGGCTCTTGAAAATGGCGTGCACTTCTAGTTGCCGTGACTTCCTGAACATTTTTTTCCCTGGAAACGGTTGTAGTGGTGCCGGCCTGTGCTCTCAAGAGTTGGGCCAGTATGGACCCTGCGTTGCATTGGGCGTGTGCCTTCACAAGATTGGCAACATGATGGAGCCATACAGTGGCACGCTGTGCCAAAGCACACTCGCTCGAGATGAGGAGCAGTCTTCTATGCCTTCCCAAGATAGTGGCAATGGTGTGGGTTGGCACACTCTTTAGATTCAGTTCATGCAGCTTACTAGGCCACTGACATGCTTTGGATGCAAATGACATGCACACACAGTAAAGAAACACTAAACGACAAGCACAAGCGGCATTTCCAACTAGTTGGAAGTGCCGCTTGTGCTTGTCGTTGAGTGTTTCTTTGTCTGTGTGTTATTTGCAGCCAAAGCATGTCAGTAAGCAAGTACCAACTAGGCCAACAATCAGTATTAATACAAGCCACTAAGCGTGACTGTGTTCCTATGCTAGTAGTAATTTGGTAATTACGTTTCATGCTGCAGTTGGTGATCACAAGTACAAACACGCGGGCAGCATGACCAACAGCAAGGATCACGGGCGACTGTTTGCAGATGAACCAGACGGCGTAGGATTGAGTTTGATCAATCGCATTATCGCTTCCAGATTCATTCATAGATTCAACTTGTCAATCTCACACACATGACTGGGGAGGCCAAAAAATCCCAGAGAGGAGAAGGAGTTTCTTGGAATTCATGATGCACCCGCATCTTGTAGCACTTCTACGTGTGGTATCATTGATCGTGGTGGCATTCTGCACACGACATGCGTGTTTACTTGGAATTGTCGCAGAAATATCGTAGGTGGTTCAGAGGCCATTAAAGGACAACCGCAACAAAATTTTACTTGGGCAGAAACGGCCATAAATACGTAGTGTGTATACGGTAAGTTGCGATAACGACAGTGAAAAATCTTGCAGTCGCATATTTAATTTATAATTGGTGCTCTGATAGGCAGCAAGCAGACGATCCTATTGAAAAAACGTCCACCATAGGAATGGTAGATTTCGCCATCCACCATTTTGATGGAGTATGGCGGTGGAAATGGTGGCACATGGTGTATGGTGGCGTATGGTGGAGCAAATGGTGGATGGCGCGCTCCAGCCGGCAATGCTGGAGCGCTAAGCAGCGTCAGAACCACCTTGACGAGCTCCCTCTTAAGAAATAATAAAAATAATTGTATAAAGAAAGATTTAGCAAGCACCCGTAAAAAAAAAAGGTGCGCCAGCGCGAAATCAAACCTGGCACCTCCGAATTTTCAACTGCGCACACTAACCACTGCGCCACGCCGACTTTTTTTTTCTTCATTGCCTGTGTACATACAACATTCGCAAACATATATACATCAAACAAAGTAGAAACATGAAACAAAGAAAAGAGGTAAAAAGCGTCATATTTAACAGGCTTTTTAAATTTCCTTCATCTGTAGAAGGCTTTCTACTTGATGAAGCCATTCGGGCACCTCTTGTTGAACCTTTTGCGATTCCACAAACGAACAGACAGATTGAAAGAAGTATTGCCTAACCGGACGTGCATTAACATCAGCATGGCGCACCGCCATTCTAGATTGCCATATACCGTGCAGGCCCAGTAACATAACTAGGTCGAAAGGTATTCTTTCTTCATTTGATATTGGTAGAAATCTGATGCCATAGGCATCGAGAGGCAGATCCTTTTTCAATGTCCTTTGGAGAACATCCCAGAAAAAGACTGCATCCCAGCAGTTGAGGAAAACATGTTCGATTGTTTCCAGCTTTTTGCAGAGAAGGCAATCAATACCCCAAGGAACAAATAAGCCTTTTTCTTGCACCCATGTTTTCACGGGCAAGGTCCCAGTGTGCAATTTAAGGAAAAAGGATTTCGCTCCAGGTGATACCTCCATTTTTTTACACGGCTTAAGAAATTTTGGCCTGGGCCTACACGGTATAATGTTCTATATAGAGGAACAGAAAAAACTGTTTCTACTAAATTGTTGTATAACTTTTTACGCGAAACCGTACTGAGGTATTTCAATGAAAAACTCGTTTTTAGAAAGAGACATGAATCAACCACTTTATTTAGGAAACCTCTAATGCTTGCTTTCATGTGAACAGATGCTACCACAAATTCTGGCAACCGTCTTCCAAGCCTAAGCTGTATAACAGTCAGTATGAATGGGTCTCGATTATTACGGAAAATTATAAACCGATTAACTAACTGACGAAGATACAAATGACACAGACCAAGTCCTCCAGAGCGAACCTGTCTGTATAAGTTAGTTCTACTTGTTCGCTCCCAAGAAGAACCCCACAATAAAACAGCAAATATTCGATGAAGCTTCTGTAGATTCACACGTGAACAATGCAATACCTGAAGGACACACCAGAGCTTACTGACTGAAAATACGTTACAAAAGGTCGCTCTGGCGAAAATTGATAGCTGGAAACCATTGAGTTGTTCAGCTTTTTCTCGTAGCTCCACGGCCTGACGCCGCCAGTACGGTTCACTGTCACATTAATATTTTAATGGCACACCTAGGTATCGTACCGGAGTAGTAGTCTATGAAACACCAGCCACAAAATGTGGAGTCACAGGCCATTCGCCGTATCAGTAACCCAGGCACTTGCTCCAGTTTACCAAACTACCACTTGCATTACAATAAAGATTTATAATTTTTATGGTTTCAGCGATACTATCATAATCTTTACAAAACACAGCTATATCATCTGCGTATGCCAGTACCCGTACTTCAGCTTCTTGTAGTTTGTACCCCACTATGTTACTGCTTTTCATGACTTTTTGGCAAAATGACTCTATATAAATTAAAAATAGGAGGGAAGACAAAGGGCAGCCTTGTCGTACAGAATGTCTGACATTAATTCGTTTCCCAAGAACTTTGTTGATGATTAGCCGAGTTTTACATCCAGTATATGCCATTCGAACTGTATCTCGAATTACTTTGCCAACATTGACATACTCTAACAAAAGAAAAAGAATTTCGTGCGGTACTCGGTCAAATGCTTTTTCTAAATCTATCTGGATCATCGCGATGTGATCGTTTGTGGCATCGCAGCAATACACTTCGTGCCCTGTGAATGTTTGTGAATATAGTGTACCTTTTAATTCCACATGTCTGGTGGTCGCCTACAATGTTATTATTAACTGTCTGCAGTCTCCTTGCTAACACTTTCATCAAAATATTCTAGTCGATATTTGATAGACTGATTGGCCCGTACGATTTCACTTCACGTAATTTAACTGCGTCCTCAGTTTTTGGTATTAATATAGTATGAGATAGCAGAAAAGAAGGTGGCAGAATCTTTATGTTTAAGGCTTCGTTAAAAACCGCTGCCAGGATCGGTGCTAGTTCGTGTTTGAATCCCTTATAAAACGCGGCTGTTAACCTGTCAGGTCCTGGGGACTTTCCCAAATGGAAGGCAATGATTGCTTTTGTCACTTCCGGTTCAGAAATAGGACATTCTAAGCTGTCTTTCCTGCAGTCCTCAACCTTTGGCATTAATTTTAAAAATTCATTCTTGAATTCATCTACATTTACATTTATCAAATAAAGTGGTGTAGTACTCGTTGAAAGCATCCTCTATATATCTCTGTTCACTTGTAACGTTACCCATGTATCCAATCTGATGTATAACATTCCGCTGAGCGTTTCGTTTTTCGAGACCAAGCATTCTTTTGGTCGGCTTCTCTCCTACGGTCATTTTCTCTGTCCTTGCCCTTATTTGCGCGTCACGATACTTCTCCTCATCAATTTGTTCTAATTTGGACTTTACTGACCTTATATCATTTGTGAATAAGCCTGGCGTTTTGCTTTCCTCTGCTAGCAGTTCATTCAGATTTGAGCGTAGGGTTCTTTCTTTTTCACTGTTTCCGTGTTTTATTACACATGAGCGTTCTATAGCTTTCAACTTTATATTCTGTTTAAATTGTTCCCACTTCACTCCATATTTTTGACCTCCACTGTCCATGTTTTCCAACGCCTCTCGAACACTGTCCATAAATATTTCATCTTCCAAGAGATTAGAATTTAGCTTCCTGCGTCCCAGTTAAATACTGGTCTACGTCTATTTCTTTTACCTATTACTAATGATACTAAGCAATGATCACTAAATAAAACAGGGAGGACATTGTACTCACTGATAATCAAAACTAAATCCAGTGACACGTAGGCCCTATCTAGGCGCGCATGACTGGAGCCTTGGAAATGCGCATACAGTAATGGTCCTTTACCAATACACTCTGCAACATCCTCAAGGTCTAAGTCAGAAATTAGATTCGTTAACGCGACTGTGCTTGAGTAGTTGAAATTGGATGTACTTGTTTTATCATCGGCATTGATCACACAATTAAAATCTCCCATAAGGAAGACTTATGCGATCGCATTCACAATAAGTACGAATTTCGTCGAATGTTGCACACCGTTCATCAACTTTAAGAGGTTCATATAAACAAATCATTCGCCAATTAAGAGAAAAGAATGCCAAATCAGAAACAACAAACCTTCCGGAAGTATAAGACGGGATATTTTGAACAGTGGCACCTTAACTATCCCGCACAAAGATAACACACCCTGCCGACCTACCAACTGCATGACTGACGCTGGCGGTGTAGCGTCCGGTGAAACGTTGCAGTAGGCTCTCGGTGGTGTCCATGCTCTCCACTTTGGTTTTCTGAACTGCAATAGTGTCCAGGTCTTGGTCAATGGCTAGCCTGTAGAGCTGAGTCTGTTTCTTTCTGGAAGCCAGTCCTCGTACGTTGAGCGTCGCTGCTTTCACGAACCCGCTCAGCGACGTGATCGGTGAGCGGGTCCAAGCTGATAGCCCTGCACGTTCACTTATTGGGCTCTCGTCGTCCAGGGTGGATCCATGTTGTTCACCTTTAGTTTGAGCGGCCATCGTCGCGTTTGAGCGACGATGACCGTTGTCGGGCAGCGTTTCGTTTCTTGCCTCCACTGACCACCTTCCACTGCACTTCCGACTTTACTTGCGTTTCGTCTACTTGAGCGCCGTCGTCTGAGTCGCGACGGTGTTTTTCAGACGCCGATTCCAATTCCATCCTTAAGGTATCCAGGTCACCAGGCAAATCCTCATTGTCGTTGTTTCGTTCACCAAAGAACACTGTGAAGCCGACTTTAGAGGAGTCGAAGCAGCGTTGGCCTGGGACGCCGGCGTTTCAGGACGCGTTGCTTGCAGCTGCGACGCGGCGTGCATCGCAGGCGCAGAACGCGTCTATTTGCTCGTCGTTGGGACCGCTGGATTTCCCATCTTCCGCCCGGCGTTCGTGTCTGGGGCTGAAGAAACTTACTTGCTTTTGTTCAGCACCAGCGCGTCTTCCAATGTGTCGTTAACATGCATGGCCTGCAAGCTACCAGAACACGTAATCTACTCCCACAATGCAACTCATCTGGACCAAAATTCCTTCTTTTTTTTTTCTAACCAGCACGGGTTCCGGCGTGGACTGTCGTGCGAAACACAACTTTACGAATTTTCTACTGATCTTCATTTTAACCTAGACTCTTCTTTTCAAACAGATGTAATATACCTCGACTTTTCCAAAGCTTTCGACCGTGTTCCCCACCGCCGTCTAATAAGTAAACTTTCTTGTCTCAGTATATAGAGCCCTTAGCCCTATCTTGGATTAAAAATTTTCTAACCGGTCGTGTTCAGTATACTGTTGTCGCGAATAATCAATCAACCTGTGTTGTAGTTTCCGGTGTACCGCATGGTTTCGTTCTTGGCCTCTTTTGTTTATAATCTTTATTAATGATATTCCAGACAAAATTTCATCCACCATCCACCTTTTTGCAGACGTTTGTGTGCTTTACCGTCGCATCTCATGTTGCACTGACCAAATTACACTCCAGAATGACTTGTCTAACATACATAATTGGTGTTCGCGGTGGCTAATGCAGCTTAATACACAAAAATGTAAATTTATGCAAGTTTCGCGCAAGCGCACTAACTTTTCCTTCCAGTATTCTGTGAACTTCCAACCCTTAACTCAGGTCGACTCCTATCGTTATCTTGGCGTAATAATAACAAGTAAACTAACATGGTCCGAGCACATAGAACAAGTATTCACCGCTTCAGTAAAATCACTTGGCTACATTAAAAGATCGCTTACGTCCTGCCCACCGCAAATCCGAAAATAAGCTTACGAAACCTTCACGTGTACTAAACTTGAATATGCTTCTGCTATTTGGAACCCTCACCAAAATTACCTAATCGACGCATTAGAAGCAATTCAAAATCGCGCTGCCAGATTCATCACCTCACAATACAGTTCTCGCTTAAGTATTACCAGTATCAAACTATTCCTCAACCTCCCTCCTCTAGAAATTCGCCGCAAAGTCACTCGGCTCTGCCTTCTGCACAAACTATGCTATAATTTCCCGTCGCAACGCAATACCGTTCTTCTACCTCCCGCCCGTTGATCGCGTCGCCTCTTTAACTCCCTATGTTTACAGCGCTTACATGGTTCAACTAACGCTTTCAATAAATCATTTTTACCTGCTGCCATTGAAGGCTGGAATAACCTGCCTGAATCCATAGTGCACGAACAAAACCCCTTAAAATTTAAACAGCTAATCACAAATCACTTGATATGTTAGTTAATTTACAATTGTTGCCGTTTTCTGCCACGTATATATATATATATATATATATATATATATATATATATATATATATATATATATATATATATATATATATATAATTTCCTTCTGTTGAATTGTTTTTGCCTCCCCCTTATGTAATACCCCGCAAGGGGCCTTTAAGGGTTCAATAAATGATGATGATAAATGATGATGATGTCGTCTGCTTCTGTGGTGTCGCAGGCAAAGACGCTTGTTCAGATTCCTCCTCATCCATGAGAAGTTCACTCTGTTGAGTCTCTGGTCGTCGCCCTGCAGCTCGTGCGTACGAACGGTTGCACTCGTCCTGCTCATGACCGAAAGAGTAGCATTAGCTGCACCTTGGGACCTTGCAATCACGTCGCATATGTCCGTGCTTCAGCACCGCATGCACAAAGGCCGTCTTCCCGGCACCACAACCAGTGCAGTACTGCTGCTAATACGCACCTGATGGGGCAGTTGATCCACAGAAACGCTGTCTCGTAGTTGCATGCGTATTACACGAGTTGTCGATTCAACTCCTTCAAAATCCTCGACTCTCCATCGGTCACCTCCTTGACGTCGCCGTATTCATAGAAGGCACGTCGAACAGCGTCTTTTGTAACATCGAACGCTAGCCAGTGCAATTTCACCTTAACCTCTTGCCGCGTCGGGTAAATGACGAGACATACCCGGTCTTTGAGAACTTTGAGAACGCCTGCGTCTGTCGACGCTTTCTTTGCTTGCTCGGTCTTCATGTTCAATAACCACACGTGCGACATCTGATATGCTCCGATGCCACTTACTTGCTGTATGACGCCTAAGTCCTTGAGAGGTTTCCTGAAGTCGTCGATGCGATATGGTCGGCCGCTGACGTCGCAGTGTAGAGCTACTGCTCGACGCATCGCTTCACCTGATGGTAACGATGGCAGAATAATTCTGTAGTCCTTTGGAACGAGGGGAAACGCTATACCGCGGCTGGCGTCGGCCGCTGTCGCTGCTCGGGACGAGCTTGTCATCCTGCGTCTGCACCAACCGGCGTTCAGAAGCAGAATGACTGCGCCACGCCGACAGATGGCGACTGTGTTAAAGAAGTAGTCAAATCACAAAGTCACTGTTTAACTTCAGTTTTGTTTGTTGTTTGTTCGAGATTGACGGGATCTGCACCTGCTACTAACATTTGCACATTTGATAAACACGAACAAGTGCTGCGTGTAACGATTGCCACTGCGATAATGGCAACAGCGCTATGTTTTTGTTGCAATTTACAACCCCAAGAAAAAAAAAACACCTCAGTGGACCGAGGAGCAGCTAGAGTTTATCGACAATTACTGCCAAGTTTATTATCCGTTTCTCGCTCCTTCCAAAGGGCGATATCTGTTCAGGCTTTATGACGCCTCAATGCTCATTCGTTAGATACGCCCACACAATTGATTTTGATGTTCTTCGCGCAACGCACACCGCAGTCGTGCCAGCGCACCGTTGTTGCTCTGTCGTTAGGAACAGCTACATAACGGCTTGTTCAAAACGAATACAGTGCGCCAGAAACATTATGCTATCATATTGGTTCAGTAGGCATATGAATTGACGTGTCTATGTTCTCGCATAAGAGCCAGCGAAGCGCCGGCGAGTGCGACCGGCGGCTGTCGGTGAGGCGAGGCGTACCTTTGGTGGAAGTGCTGCAAGCGCGTCGCATCGATGTTTGTTGCTTCTTGCGCGGACACCGTACACAATGAAAAAGGCTTCATTTAGGTTAAATGATGCCGCATCTGTGCTGTATTGTCATTTTTACTCGTCAAAATTGTGTATTCTGAAACCCAGAAGCGCCGATAACACTTGTACGGGCTCGGTCGGTATGACTAACCTTTGGTGGAAATCATGGCGGTAGAACAGAAGGGTGAAAGTCAAATTCGCTGGGGATCCTCTCGACGCATGTCGAAACTGAAAGTTATGCATATTCACACGTAGTTTGTTAACTTAAAGGGACGGCTCAAACAATAGAGTGTGCAAGAATAACATGAGTTGCGTTTCTAGCGTGGCGACATCAAGTGACCGCTGTGTTCTGCTCTAACATTAAAAGGGGCAATTGCGAACTGGAGCCCATTTATTTGTCGACAACTGCTTGCCGATGTAAAACATTTATTGTCATCTTCACAGTGACAACTCTAGTCTTCTAAACATCACAACAAGGAAACACATCGTGGATGTCAAACTGATGTAAGTACGTGCGCGAAATGTAAACATATTCCCGGCCGCATATTTTATGCTCCACAAAAATTGAAGCGTTAATTGTTGACACCACAGGAATAAAAAACAAAACGTACTGAAAGCGTATTGGGCAGCGTTGGTTTCTTTTGACCGTAAACATATATCTCTGCGCATTCAAGGATGAAACACTACAAATGAGTGATTTCACATACTGTCATGTGCTTTTTATCCTGCCACCGTCATCCACCAAGCTTCCATCATGCCACCGTCATCCGCCTTGCTCACCAAGCCTTCCATCAAACACGTTTTGCCTCGCCACCATGAGCAGGGCATTTTCCACCGTCACCACCATCGGCTCGCCACCACCACCATCATCTGCCACCATTTTTTCCACTCTAGCCGTCATCAGCCAGCATTTTCCACCGTCACCACCATTGGCTCGCCGCCCCGCCGCAGTGGTCTAGCGGCTAAGGTACTCGGCTGCTGACCCGCAGGTCGCGGGATCAAATCCCGGCTGTGGCGGCTGCATTTGCGATGGAGGCGGAAATGTTGTAGGCCCGTGTTCTCAGATTTGGGTGCACGTTAAAGAACCCCAGGTGGTCGAAATTTCCGGAGCCCTCCACTACGGCGTTTCTCATAATCATATGGTGGTTTTGGGACGTTAAACCCCACATATCAATCAATCAATCAACCATTGACTCGCCACCACCACCACCATCTGCCACCATTTTTTCCACTCTTCCCGCAATCAGCCATTATGCCCACTACAGTCTCCACCATATCCACTAATGTTTCCACCATATCCACTATTCTTTACACCATATCCACCAACTATTCCAGCATCCACCAACCTAGGATTTTCAATAGGGGAGGCGGAGCTCTGGCGGCGTGCCCAAGTCAATCAGAGAGAACCGGATAAGACGATTACTACAGAACATCGCCACGTCGCTCCTTGTGAGCAATCCACCCTGCCACTGAATCGCTCTGTGCTTTGTGCTGCCTTGACACCGCCTAAAGACGGAGCGTTCGAAACGCGTTCGTACTGAATTGAAGTCGATGGCAAGTCAAGTTCAAGTCAAACAGACACCTCAAACCGACCAGTGGGAAGCCCGGGCCAGCATTTGATAAGAGGCATGTTCATGCAGCTTTCTCAAGTTGATATAGAAAAAAAACACACACACACACTAAGGGGCGCATCCGCGATGTGCGTGCTCGAGGAGCGCGGTGCAGACGATTTTTCTGTCGTTGACGTCACTTCCGGTCAGCCATAATGGCATCGTTTTTTCTAGTTTCTGTCTCAAAAACACCGTCGTTTGTTCTTTTCTTTTCAAGCAAGTTCTTTTCTATGGTAAGCGCTTGTATTTCGAAGGCAACATTTGGCAGGCAGCACTACCACTAGCTAGACTACCTATATGGTGACTTTTTGTGGAGTGCCCAATTTCGTTGCAGTTGGCCTTTGAGGCTTCAATATGTTTCAGTTGAAGGCACCAGGGAATTTTTCTCATATGGAACACACACACACACACACACACACACACACACACACACACACACACACACACACACACACACACACACACACACACACACACACACACACACACACACACACACACACACACACACACACACACACACACACACACACACACACACACACACACACACACACACACACACACACACACACACACACACACACACACACACACACACACACACACACACACACGCACACCGCTGCCGAGAGGCCCCAAAGTTTAAATTTGGGAGCAAATGGGCCCATGCCATTGTCACAAGAGGGTGGCGCATGTGAAAAGTCTGGTGATGTTATGTGCTGTAAAAACATAGCAAACAGGAGCTGCAGCAGTGTAGGGGCCATAATGAAAACATCCCAACTTCATTGAAGGGCTTGCATCTGGTACTGTTTATGAGAGTGGTAGCAGGAACATAGAAGTGTTTACAGAGTATGAGAGTCCGATGTCTTTTGCTGTGCTGTGCTAGTCGTTATCACTGTCTGGACCAATCTCCATACTATTTGGAGCCCTGGCCAGCCCACTGTGCCCCTGAACCTTGCCCAATTCTTGGGGCTCCACGGCACTGGAAGCTCCATAGAATATGATTGTGTGGCATCTGTTTATACACGTGAATAAAGCTTCATTATAATTTATTTGAATTTCAGTGTTGTCCCCCATTTTTCGTCTGCATGTGTACAAAACTTTGATTGCTTAGTTTAACTAAGTAACCAACAGTGGATTAATAATGACAGAGTACTCTCAGGCCAATGTAGCTACAGTGCTTGTGTTACACTTGTTTGGCTATTATGCAGGCATAGAAAATGGAAGTGATGACTTAGCACAGACTTTTTTCTAGCAATTCGTCTGCTACATTAGAGCAATGTCCTTAACATTCGGTCACCATTCAACTGAACTGCAGTTGTCCTGTACGCCAAGGTAACACCAACCGTAGGCGTCTACTAAATGGGGCCAGTGGGGCACATGCCCCCACTGAGATTTCCGGTAAGGGTGATGCCCCAGTGGCGCTTTAGAACTTTGACTTATTTTGAGGTTAAGATAATGACACGCATGATCGCATCCCGTAATGGTCTCTACAGAAATAATCATTAATGCTTGACGAAGCAAGAAGGATCATTAAAGCTACCAGAGAGACCATTAGAGAGAGTTGGCAAAGCATTTCCCGCTTTTGGGCCGAGAGCCTGCCGAAGCTAGACAATTGGAGATTGCAGAGTCTTCGATCCCTGCTTTAACAAGAAAAAGAAAAGAGTCGCTACAAAGATGGATGTATGGTTCATGTGTTTTGTTCTCAAGGCGTGTACCGCGAGTTGTACTCCAATGCAGTGCACTCTGTGTTTTCCTCCTTAAAGACCGATATCTCGCTTACATGAGGCAGTACATCAACAATGCAAGTTACGACGCCACACGATGCCCCAGTTTTACTGGTCAGACTTTCAAGCTGAACGCCTTAGCTGCACTGGGATGTGCCGTTTGACATTGCAAGGCAGTGAAATAAACCTCCAGTCAGAACACTTGAAGATGTTCAGATGTTCACAGCTCAAATAGGTGAGTACATGAGAAAGATGCTTCCTGAATCACATCATGCACGTTGGAGCAATCATTGTAATGGCTCTGTTGAGTTAAATGTATTTTAAGTCAATGATTGAACAAGCAATGCAAAATTATATTATTCTATATGGGTACAAGGAGCTTAGCTGGATGTAAACTTGGATCGCATTGTTGACAAAATTATAGAACAGGCTGCACGCAAAAGCTCGTATTAGACTTGAGGAGTAACATGTGTATTTAACACCATCCGTCGAGAGCATTTGTGTAGTAGTTGGTAGCTGAGTGTTTACCGCTCATCTCCAGACTTTTCTGTTGTTTTCGCAGTTCTACGGAGAACATACAGTTCTCTGCTTGTCGGAGATAGAAGTGGCCCTCTCCTGCACGCCTACCCGGTCTGCCGGCGTCAGTGTCGGCAGCCTTGAGGAAGCGGAACAGCGCTTCCAGTGACAGCGAGGCAACTATCGTTGAGACCACCGAGAGCGCCGACAGTTCCGATGACGAATACGAGACTGTAATGAATCGGAAAGCTGAGCGGAGGATGCTCAAGGCCTCTATAAAATATCATCATCAAACGCCGGAAGAAGAAGAAGGAAGACTGCTGCCTGAAGCGAGCGCGCGCTACTTCGCTTCTTCTAATAAACCGTATTCGTTCGAAGCAGTCCCTGGTGTCGATCGTCTTAATTGCCTCCATGGACGCAGCTGCGAAGACCACGAAAAGCTCACCGAAGTACACCGTCCTCTTCTTGCACGCAGCCTTCAATCAACATGAGACTGCTGAACAGGCAAGGGATATTTTCAGAGCTTGAGGCACTGATGACGAAAAGTATTCAGGACATCAGAGTGAATCCCCGGAAGAATGTTGTCGCGGTGGATGTCACTCAAGCATCTGCGTTAGATTCTCTGAGCAAGGTCGCCTTTCTCGGTGGCATGAACGTTCGGACGTTCGTTCAGCTAGGGAGGCGAGGAACTCATGTATGACATTGATGTGACCATCCCGAATGAAGATCTGCCAATTCTCATTATAAGCCTGCCAATGATGGACCCGAAACCCTTCAGGTATGTCGGCTAGGAGAGTCCCGATGCGTGAAGATTGACTTCAGGAGTGATTGCCTGCCTTCACATGTAAAGGTGGGTCATTTCCGACATGCTGTGTGGCCATTTGTTCCTAAGTTGCTTCAGTGCCGAAAATGTCAGAAATTTGGTCATGTGAGCGCCGTCTCAGGAAATTGTAAGATATGTTTCCGTTGCGGTGCAACACATTTGGCCGAACAGTGTAAGGCTGCATCTTACAACTGCCCGAATTGCCAAGGACCCCATGACGCCTCATCGAATGAGTGTCCGAAAATAAGGCAGGAAGTTTTGGTTTTGAAGAAAATTGTCAGGGACCATTCGAGTGACCGGAAAGCAGCTGCTGTCGTCAGAGGACATTGTTATCGTCGCAGACGCTCATCAAGAAAGTCTACCTAACGAAGCATGCTTGCAGCAAAGCCCTTTTGGGTGGAATCTACATCCTTAGCAATGCCGAAGACAAACAACACGGTGCACTGCGAATACTACACCCGAAAAGAAGACTGTGAAAGAAGCATGGCCATCACTTCCACGAATAACTACTGTGGATAAGGTGCAAAGTGAAATGGTAGCACCACGCTGCGCATCTCGCCCAGATAAGCCCTGAGAGCGTGACCGTGAAATTTGGACGATGAGCAAGTCTCACATATGAACACACCAACAGCACGATGCGCAGTGCAAGTATTGGATTCCCTGAGTCCAGTGCTTGCCGACCTTGCGTAGACACAATGACTCGTCCGCCGCCTTAATTCCGCGAAGTGCGTAGTGCGACGGTTTTCCAGTGGAATGCCACAGGACTGAAATCACGGATTTCCTGTTTTCGCCGGTATGTTTTCTGCAATAGATTTCCTAAATTAGTAATATGCGAAATAAACCTATCAGCACCGATCAAGGTCTCTGGCTACGAATCCTTCACTTCATCGACTTGTGATGAAACCAGCAAAGTAATCATGTGCAGCTTTTCTGAACACCAGTGGTTTAGTTTGCGTGAACGACACCACGTGGCGTATCGACCTTAAAGAATTCAAAAGTCCCGCCATGGCGTATGCACGTCGTAAACCGAATAAAATATAATCAAAATAAACGGTGTACACCCTAAGACTGTCCGTCCAACTCAGTTCGCAGATAAGAGAGCGCGCGCTGTGTCGGCGTTATCTCGAAGGCAACGACCGGCAATGAATTCAGTTATTGTTGATTGATTTGTGGGGTTTAACGTCCCAAAACCACCATATAATTATGAGAGACGTCGTAGTGGAGGACTCCGGAAATTTTGACCTCCTGGGGTTCTTTAACGTGCACCCAAATCTGAACACACGGGCCTACAGCATTTTCACCTCCATCGAAAATGCAGCCGGGATTCGATCCCGCGACTTGCGGGTCAGCAGCCGAGTACCTTAGCCACTAGACCACCGCGGTGGGGCCTGGAAGGAGAGTATAAAAACGAAGTTAAAAAACGCGCTTTTTTGTTTTAATTTAGTTCTAGTCGAAATGCGGCTACCGCCTCTGGCTTGGCGCCGTCGAAGCGGCTGTGGCTTGAACTTGCGCACGCAGTCAGGCATGCCTTCACACCGTAGTATGATCTGAGTCTCGCAAAGACATTTTTGATCACAATCAGGGCGGGTGTGGATGTAGTTCGGTTCAAAGATTAGCCGCACAGCGATTGGAAGTAACTATTCAACATCCCCTTAGACTAAGTCATAATCAAACCTGCGATCAGGTTCAGCCGTATGAGCCTCTCGACGCTGTCGGTTCAGGGCTTCGCATAGTATAGTCCCGAAACGCGCGAGGAAAAAAAAAGAAGCGAGTGAAATTAACAAGAAGCTCGTGGGTCAAATGCTTACGATAAAATATCCTTGGGTCCGTTAAAATTTTACGAGACCTCTAATTGTATGTTGAGGTGGTTTAGGGAGTTTTTAACTCGGAGGAAAGTTTTATTGTTCACTAAAATCTTCATAATCTTCCTACACAACATCGTCAATATGACTACGCCCACTGCAGGGCAAACGCCTCCCTCATGATCCGCCAATCAATACGGTCTTGTGTATCATTCTTCAAATATACATTCCAGGTTTCGAGGGCTTCCTGAGAGAACAGTCACCTCGCCCCTTCTATTTAAAATTGCTAGGCCCTATTCCCAGTCTTGATAAAGTATGTAAATGTGTATATGCAGACGATGAGCATTTGGCGCTTCAGATGGTAGTATACATTTGCTATATATTCGCGTACACACGTATATATGCGCCATTAAAATTGGTTGCAGGCTATCCATATGTTTTAATGTTTCAAAGAGCGCATAACATTTCACCTTTACTTAATCCAATTACGATTATAATAACTTGCTACGTGTGGCACATACCACAGTTAGACTCGGTAAAATATCGGAATATTTTATAACACCTGCTCTGGCATACAACATAAAAATAAGTACGAGCTCTGGGAGTCTTTGTGCAACAGTCTATTGGGGATGTGGAGGGACACACTAAATATGATTTACAAAATCTACATGCAGCTTTTGCGGACACCAGTGATTTAGCGCCGAATTAGAATTTTGGTGTACGTGCACTAGCTTATAAATTCCCTCCCTTACTTTTAGAAACGGAGGCCCTGAATTTATACGTTAGATTATCGCAACTCATAGCCAAAAATGTCGTCTACTTAGAAACGAGGTTATCTTCTATATTGTGAAGATTCAAGACACCAACACTAACTGTCCAATCACTCTTAAAAAGTTTTGGGAATTCCATAAAATTAATAAAAATATTTTCATCTATACATAAGTCAGAGTTGCTTTTTTTACCTTATGGACTTCGGTTTCATACTGTTGCAACTTTCGACGAAGAAGTTGCGGCATTGATATGTGAAGTACTATTTAAATAATTGTTTCTTGGCCCGTCCCCCAATGTGGGTGTGAGCCATTCGTTTAGGCCATCATCATCATTTTTTACGCGCGGATCGATTGCTCGAGTTACGGTTCTGTTTTCTTAGTCTGGTTAACCAGCATGTCAAGAATGAGTTTTATACCGCATTGATGCATTTCATTCCTCTACCGAAGGCGTTTGTCTCTACAAAAGTGGTACCGGAAACCCGCCGGGAGCCATCCATCGACGGCGTCTACAGCAACCGAGGACATACAAGCGTCTCGTTACGATCTTGACCCGCCATTCATTGAGGCTGCTACGACTCAACCGACTGCCATCAGGGACTCGCTTAAAAGCAAGCGCAAAACTCATCGAGCGCTTTTAACGAAGCTCTTAAATGAAGTTGAAGCGGCTATTTTAAACGATGGAGTAAGCTTGCGCAATTTTTAGGCACCTTCAGACCCATTGGAATGCATCACAGGCGGGATGAAGTCTATTATTCGAGAGATAGAGCCGTACTTAATAGGTCCTGATGCTGAGGAAGAATTCCTACGGGCTGCCGAGTACACAGATAAGGCTGTTACTTACTCGTCCAAATTGAAATACTAGATTCTAGAGTTGCAGCCATCGGCAAAACATACACCGCCAAACCTAACCGTTACCGCGGCAGATGCCCTGACATCTAGCCACAGCACAAGACTTCCGCGAGTAGAACTACTAAAGTTTAACGGTACACCTCGCAACTGGGCTCCCTTTTGGGAACAGTTTCAAAACGTAGTCCACGAGAACCCCACTTTTGACGAATGTAGGGAAGTTTGCCTATTTGAGATCAGCACTGACAGGCCCCGCCGCTGCGGTAATTGTCGGACAACCTGCGAGATTGAGGTGATAAGAAGACGCAATTAAGGGCCATACTCATTGCATGGTTAGCCAAGGAAGACATCATTGTCAGACACCACGTTCAGCCTCTCATCGACTCGCAACCCGTTTGGTCAACCGCAGGCGCACGCGGATTGCATCGCTTGTATGATAACATCGAGGCTAATATTCGTAGTCTATGGACGTTGAAGCTTGCACAATTTTTAGGCACCTTCAGACCCATTGGAATGCATCACAGGCGGGCTGAAGTCTATTATTCGAGAGATAGAGCCGTAGTTAATAGGTCCTGATGCTGAGGAAGAATTCCTACGGGCTGCCGAGTACACAGATAAGGCTGTTACTTACTCGTCCAAACTGAAATACCAGATTCTAGAGTTGCAGCCATCGGCAAAACACACACCGCCAAACCTAACCGTTACCGTGGCAGATGCCCTGACATCTAGCCACAGCACAAGACTTCCGCGAGTAGAACTACTAAAGTTTAACGGAACACCTCGCAACTGAGTAGCCGTTTTCGACAGTTCTACAACCGATCACCCTCTGAAGTTTACCGCGAGAGCTGGTACTCGAGTACTACCGGCGTAGTGAAAAAGTCAGCGAACCCTTTTCACCTAGAGAAAACGACGGAGTAGGTGAGCAAACGTCTTCCGCATCGCAGAGTAGCCTAGGATCCCTGCTTGAATTTTTCAGTAGAGAAGTAGAACCACGAGAACGCTTTGAGTCCTGGGGTGTTGACATGGACCAAAACGAGAGAGATAAATGAACTGAGGCGTGCAGATCGTACCACAAGCCATTGAAACCAACGAAGTCAAAACAAGTAGCCTCAGCTTTAGAGTACCGCACAACAACCATCTGTTTCTTCTGTAACAGCGACGAACATGCTAACGAAAATTGCAAAGCCACGCTCACCATCACAGACATGAAGACCAAGCTTCAGCAAAATTGGCGCTGCTTCAGATGTACAATACAATCTCACCTGGCGAAGAAATGCCACAGAAAGGTCAGCTGGCTCAAACTTCATCGATGACACATGACCATGTGCGAGCCAAGCGTCGTGAGTTCCAATTTTTAGAGTGTGGCAACCCCCATTCAGCTGCCAGCGGTCACGGGACAACAGCTCATTTATCTTCAAAGAGTGACTGTACATGTGTCTTGCGGTGGGAAAAGAGCTGTCACACGCATTCTTTTTGACTGCGAAAATCAGAGCACGTCAGAGACAAGCCGACTTGCGAAAAAACTCAAATGAAAAACGATGTGTCACGAAAATTTGTCAGTGGGATCCTTCGGTGGCTATAAAAACAAGCAAAGCTTTAAAAGAGTTACATTGCACCTTCATAGCTCAAATGAAGAATCAAGATACAACATAGATGCACTTGTCTTTCAGAAGATCTCTAATCAACCAGTTCCATTAGTTCAAGGCAGCACACTCAAAGAAATGTCAACCCATGAACTTGTAATTGCTGGTTTTGGTTTGCCAGCCAATCACGCTGACGTGACGTGAATAGAGGTCCTAATCCAAGCTGACCATTACTCGAAATTTGTGATAGACCAAAACAGAGGTGTTTAACCAAGGATTAAAGGCTATAGAAGCAGTACTTGGCTGGACAGTTCACGGACCCACAACAACTAATTTCACATGGCTGTGCACGGAAGCTATGGTTCAGAACGTGCACGTTGATGTGTACGATGATGACTCAATTGAAAAATTTTCTAATGACGACTTCGTGGGAATAGAACTTCCAAACGAAGACGAACATGTTTTGACATACTTCAAGGGAACCATAAACCAAGTGAATGGTCGCTCTGAAGTAAGACTTCCGTGGAAAACGCATATTCTACGTGGCGACAACGAAGCTGCCGCCCAAAGACGGCCAAGTCAGATCACAAAAAGGCTTCTTCGAAACAGGGAATCACTGACATCGCATCACAAGGCCATCTCCAAATATGCCAACAATGGCATGGCTGAAGTGGTCGATGACACGGTAATCGCAAAAAGTCCTTCCTGTAATTATATGCCACACGACACCGTGATGAAAGAAGACAAGTCAACAAAAACACGTGTAGTCTTCGATGCTTCTTCGCATGCAAAAGAGCATATTGCTCTCAATGACAGTCTCTACAGTGGGCCAGACCTGAACGCTGATCTAGTAAGCCTACTGTTAGGCTTTCGTCGCCACCGCATCGCTTTTGTAACCGCCATGGAAAAAAGCATTTCTGCAAATTTTGATCAAGGAAGACGATAGAGATGTCTGGCAGTACTTATGGTGTGAGAAACCTGTGGTGCCTAACGAGCCGCTCCAAAAGATTGTGACTTTCTGGATGACACGGGTCGCTTTCGGTACAACTTCAAGCGCATTTCTTCGTGCGGCGACTATTTAGCATCATTTAGACAAGATGTCCCCGGAGTACCCTGCTACCGCTCAAGGCTGCAACATTTACATGTGGGGTTTAACGTCCCAAAACCACCATATGATTATGAGAGACGCCGTAGTGGAGGGCTCCGGAAATTTCGACCACCTGGGGTTATTTAACGTGCACCCAAATCTGAGCACACGGGCCTACAACATTTCCGCCTCCATCAGAAATGCAGCCGCCGCAGCAGGATACGAACTCGCGGCCTGCGGGTCAGCAGCCAAGTACCTTAGCCACTAGACCACTGCGGAGGGGTGAGGCTGCAACATTGCATATTTGTAGATGGTATAATAACTGGAGTGGACAACGTTGATGAAGCTATAAAGGTGCGCGTGGAAACAACGGAAATATTTGCTGCCACTGCCATGAAACTTCATAAATGGGCATCAAACGAACGAGTCGTTCTCAAGCATTTGCACTTGAAGCAAGGTTGCTAAAAGCTTCCTGTCAGCGAGCCACTGCGTGTTTTCAAGGTTCATGGGTTGGTTTGGCATCCAGACACTGACAGCATGTCCTTTTCCTCTGGACCTGTTTTTGTCTTTGTGAAATCCCGCATTGACACGAAGCACTTTATACTGCAAGCAACCGGAAGACTGTACGACCCACTTGGATGTCTAACCCCGTTTGCAATCAGAGCGAAAGTTCGCTTTCAGCGCATCTGGAAGCTCAACGTCGAGTGGGACACTGTTCTTCCACCTGTACTACTGAATGAATGGAAAAGGTGGTGTGATGAGCTCCCTATTCTCTACAGGATCAACCTACCTCGCTCCTACCTGCACCACTTGGCACCACAGATCAAGAACAGCATGCTTCACGTGTTTGCCGATGGAAGCCCATTTGCTTATGGTGCAGTCGCCTACCTATGTACCTTTGATCATGAAGAACGAGCTCATTCTACAATCATCCTTTGCAAAGCTCGCATTGCCTCAATCAAAGAATTAACCTTGGCCAGATTAGAGCTTCTAGCTTGTTTAATCGCATCAAGATTGTACAAACACGTAAAGTGGTCCATTCCAGATTCATTCAGCCGCGTGCGTCTGTGGACGGACTCAATAATAGCGCTCCACTGAAGCAGAGGCGACAGCCGCCGTTAGAAGCGACTTGTACGCCATAGACTGGACGAGATTTGAGCTGCTATAAAGAAATATGGGTGGGAGCACTGTCCAGGGAAGGAAAACTCTGCAGATATGATCACCAGAGGACCCAGTGCCGAGCAGCTTGCATCTTTCGAATTATGGTGGCATGGGCCTTCGTAGCACTTTAAAGGCACCGAATGCTGGCTGAGGCAAGTCGGAGCACTTTTGGACTTCTCGACCAAAAAGGACAGAAAACCACGCCACGTAGAAGTCCACGAACCACTGACTACGCTGACTAAAACATCTCAGTTAGCGCAACCAATTATCCTTGTCGCTAATTACAGTTCCAATAATTGTTTACACTGGATAACTACTGGGGTTTGCCATTCGTCAGCAAACTAAAGCATGAGAGCAGCGCAACATGATTTGTCACCTCCCACAAAATAGCTGGCGCTGACATGTATTGGTTGCTCCAAGTTCAAGCAGAAGCATTTTCGGAAGAGATAAGGGCAATTAGAAGAAGTCCACGACGTCGTTTTACGTAATACCTTGACTTTTCTAGACAACAATGGTACTTTGCGCGTGACAGGACGTTTTCACTACAGTGAAAAGCCTTATTCCGCGCGGCACCCAATCGTTCTCCCAAAAAGGCGATCCTAACTTGTAACTCATAGTTTCTCAGAACCATCGCGGACTTCTACATGCTGGTGTACGAGACACACTCATCGACTTACGGGAGCAGTTTTCGATTCTGCAAGCATGGCAGCTAGTCAAGAAAGTAATTAAGGAATGTGTAGTGTGTCATCGTCAGCATGCAAGACCATTTCAGGAACAAACCCCTCCGTTACCTCCCGACAGAGTAAACAGAGCCGAATCATTTCAAGTTGTGGGAATCGACTTCACTGGACCGCTACTCATCAAGGTTGCCCAATCGTTGAAGAAAGCGCACAGTGTACTCTTCACCTGCGCGGTTATCAGAGCCATTCACCTCGAGCTGGTTGAAGACATGTCTGCTTCCAGCTTTCTACATTCCTTTCGCCGTTTTGTTTCACAAAGACGACTCCCTCCGACTGTATATTCTGACAATGCTCTCACGTTCAAGCGAAGCAAGAAAGAACTACTTAACCTCTGGAAAGCCATGCAGTCGAAAGAAGTCGCGAATGCGTTCGCATACAGTGAGATTAATTGGAAGTTTATTGTCGAGCGAGCACCGTAGTGAGCAGGATTCTATGAGCGTCTAGTCAAAATGGTCAAACTAGCCTTAAAGAGAACAATAGGAGAGCGCAGCCTCACGAAGGACGAACTCGTCACGACTCTCACAGAAGTTGAGGGGGGGGGAGTAATTTTGACGAGGAAATGAAGATATAAGTGCACCCCGCAACTGTCTCTCAGGGGGAGGACACCTCAGCAGTAGTGCACGGGGAGGGGGAAAATCGGAATTAAATAAGTAGTGGTAAGAGGAGAGAGAAAAAGTAGAGAAAGAGATGATAAAATAAAAATTTAGATGCGTTCTCGGAGTCCACTGTCCTCCATGTAGTGAAGGAGCGCAGAGAGGGTACGCCTGACAGAATCCCGGTGTCCAGCAGGCAAGGGGAGTTGGCTTGAGTTGACCCGTGGGAGCTCAAGTCGGGAATAAACAGCGAGCATGGGGCTCCTGCTTGTATTACCGGTGTGGCAGTGCAGGACGAGAGATTCGACATCGCCGCAGTTGGCGCAGTAGGGGCTGCCATGACCAGTGAGTCGGTGCATTCGTTGAGCCGCATGGTGAAAGCCAATGCGAAGCCATAGTAGGAGCCGCAGGTTGGCGCGAAAAAGGTCTTTGAGTGGGAGGCGTCTTGGATGATTGCCTGCCGCGACACGGGGATCAGGGTGTCGGCCTCGAATGTGTCGGGCAACTAGGAGGTGAGCGACGTCTGCCGAGCTCACAAAAGTGGTGACCTCCGTTGAGGGGTCGTGAGCCTCCTTGGCAGCACAGTCCGCAGCCTCGTTGCCCAGAATCCCCACATGGGAAGGGACCCAGTGCAGTGAGAAGTTGAGGCCGTTCTAAACTCCAGGCCAATCACGTGCATTTACATAGACGTCAGAGATTTGGAACCCCTGACACCAGTGCATTTCCTGACAGGAAAACGGCTTGTCTTGATCCCAAGCCCGAGGTCGTCTTAGTTGTCCTCGGTGTCATCGCGCCAATTGTACCGATTATGGAAGCATAATCTAGAGAACTTATGGCGACGATGGGAAAAAGAATACCTTCAAGAACTATGATCATCTCGTCAGCAAAGGCCAACTGCGGAAGTGAACATTGGAGACGTCGTACTTCTACACGACAGCCTACAACCATGCAACTGTGGAAGCTAGCCAAAATGATGGAAGTCCACGCTAGTCGCGATCAAAAATAAGATCTTGTACCATCACACTTGCAGACGGAATGCATCTACTACGACCTACCAAGCTGCTCTACTCTTTAGTTCACCAGCTTTCAGGAACTTTGTACCTGCGCGGGGCAGGTTGTTGCTACTTTCGACGAAGAAGAAGTTGCGGCATTTACGCGGGGCTCGATATCTCGAGACACGTACAGTTTCGTTTTCTTCGCCTGATTCACCAGCATGTCAAGAATGAGTTTTCGCTGCGTTAAAGCCTTTCATTCCTCTACCGAAGGTGTTTGTCTCTACACATACAGCGTGGGTGGGCTACGTAGAATTATGTGTTGAACCATTAGATGTTAACCTGAGTGAAGTTCCGTTCATTGGTAATTAAATACAGCATAATGAAAATGTTTTTCACGATATATATCCAAATCATGGAAAACGTTCGCCTCACTATATAATATACGTGCTTCTGCAGATGCATTTAGAGCGGATAATTATAACAACTATCATGGTTACAGATGTCTCACAATCTGACGAAAATTGTGGCATTGGTATTTTTTTCGAGACCTACAGTTATTCATCCTCCTTAAGACTTCCTGGTGCCTCATCATTATGTTCGGCGGAAATGCATTAGGAAAGCTCAGTTCGTCAACCTCAAGTGGGGTTGTATTTGCAGATACTTCATGTGTCTGTTCAGCACTCGCTACAAATAATTATTCTCAGTTATCACGTGGCTTTGGGGCGTAAAACTCCAAACATTTTAATTATTCTCAATTATCATGAGCTTTTAGTTTTCTGTCCCCTACTCACGTAACTCTAATGAGGTTATTCAGGGTCATCATCATCATCATTAGCCTGACTACGCTCATAGCCGGGCAAAGACCTCTGCCATGATTTGCTAATCAACCCGGTCTTGTGCTTTCCGTTCCCACGTTATACCTGCGTACTTTTTAATCACATCGGCCCACCTAACTTTATGTCTCCCCTTCAGCATTTGCCTTCTCTGGAAATCCAGTCAGTTACCCTTCATTACCAGTGGTTATTCTGCCTACGGGCTACATGCGCAGTCCATGTCCATTTATTCTTGTTGATTTCAACTATGATACCTTCATCCCCGGTTTTTTCTCTGATCTACTCCGCTCTTTTCTTGTCTCTTAAGGTTACACCTATCATTTTCCTTTCCATCGCCCGTTGCGTCGTCCCCAATTTAAGCTGAACCCTCTTTGTAAGCCTCTAGGTTTTTGCTCCATGGATACGTACAGGCAAGATGAATCTGTTATATACCTTCCTCGTGAAAGTTAGTTGCATATTGCCATTCATGATTTTAGAATTGCTTCTGATTGTGATCCACACCATTCTCATTTTTTAAAGTTATTTCACTCTCATGGTTCGTCTCCACAGTTGCTACCTATCATAAGTAGGCATATTGTTTTACAACTTCCAGCGTCTCTCTAACGCTTGCAAAGCACTGTTTTCTGCCGAGACTGTTGCACATTACTTTTTTGCGCATATTTTCTCCCTGTCCTTTTTTTCCGCTGTCGTTACTGGTAGGATGTCAAAATCCTCTGGACTAATATTATTTCTCACGATATCATCCTGGTTGTTTTGGATTCTGTATAGCTTTATGTAAAACTCCTCCACCACCTCGACTCATCATCATCATAATCATCATCGTCATCCTGACTACGCCCATTGCAGGGCAAAGGCATCTCCCGTGATCCGCCAATCAACCCGGTTTTGTGCTTTCCTTTGCCACGTTACACCCGCAAACGTTTTGATCTCATCGGCTCACCTAATTCTCTGTCTCTTCTTCGTGCATTTGCCTTCTCTGGGAATTCAGTCAGTTACCCTTAATGACCACCGGTTATCCTGCCTACGGGCTCGTGTCCTGCCCATGTCCATTTCTTTTTCTTGATTTCAACTGTGATATCCTTGACACAGGTTTTTTCAATGACCCACTCTGCTCTCTTTTTATCTCTTCAGGTTACACCTATCATTTTCATTTCCATCGCTCGCTGCGTCATCCTCAATTTAAGTTGAACCCTTTTTGTAAGCCTCCAGGTTTCTGCTCCATAGGTAAGTACTGGCAAGATGCAACTGTTATATACCTTCCTCTTGAGGGATAGTGGCAATCTATTACTCATTATTTGAGAGTACTTGCCAAATGTACCCCATTATTTTTATTCTAGATACTTCAATAGCATGGGTCGGCTCCGTGGTTATTACCTTTCCTAAGAAAGAAAAATGGTAGGTGTAACCTCAAGAGAGAAGAAGAGAGCAGAGTGGATTAGGGAACAAACGGAGGTTAAGGATATAGTAGTTGAAATCAAGAAGAGGAAATGTACATGAGCCGGGCATGTAGTGCGTAGACAGGACAATCGCTGGTCATTAAGTGTAACTAACTGGATTCCCAGAGAAGGCAAAAGGGTTAGGGGGAGACAGAAGGTTAGGTCAGCAGATGAGATTAAGAAGTTTGCGGGTAGAAATTGGCAGCAGCAAGCACAGGACCGAGTTAATTGGCGGAACATGGGAGAGGCCTTTGTCGTGCAGTGGACGTAATCAGGCTGATGATGATGATGATGATGTTGATGATGATGATTATGAAGCAGACATATTTTTTAACGACTGCCAGCGTCTCTCCACATATCACGAAGTGCTGTTTTCTGCCAAGATTGTTGCACATTACTTTAGTTTTGTGCATATTAATGTTCAGACCCACCTTTCTGCTTTCCGTGTTCAGTTCAGTAATCATGAACTGTAATTCGTCCCCTGGGTTACCCATCAAGGCAATGTAATCAGCGAATCGCAGGAAAGTAAGGTACCCTCCATTAACACTTATCCCAAACTCTTCTCAGTCTAGGGTCCGGAATACCTCATGTAAACACGCGGTGAATAGCATTGGAGAGATTGTGTCTCCCTGCCCTACGCCCTTCATTATTGGGATTCTTTCGCCTTCTTTATGGAGAACTACGGTGGCTGTGGATCCTCTGTAGACTTCTTCCAGTATGTTTATGTAGGGTTCTTCGATGCCCTGATTCCGTAGTGTTTGCATTACTGCTGATGTCTCGACTGAGTAAAACGCCTTCTCGTAATCTATAAAAGCCTTGTATAGGGGTTGGTGGTATTCAGCGCATTTCTCTATTACCTGATTGATAGTATTATAATGATGTTTTGTGATATAGCCGGTACGAAATCCTGCTTGGTCCTTCGGCTGATTGTACTCTAATATCGCCTTAATTCTATTAGCTATTGTTTTAATATGGTGTTTCAGAAGGACCAGAGAGACCGCAGAATTGATACGTCTTCAGTTTATTGCTGACAGAACGAGAATTAAAAAAATATACAGAGCGTGCCCCTGGCCACTTCTTCTTCCTCGCCTCCGAGCTCCATCTTCAATCTGTTTCTAGATCTTCCCGCCGGCCAGATTCAAACGAAGCAACCTTCGAGCGAATACAACAGTTGAATCGGCCTCTTGACTGATTTGCCTTCAGGTATACAAAGCAAGCATGTTCGCACTAGTCCATTCTTGCCTGGAAAAATCTTTTCGACCTTGCAGAGTTTCCACTGTGTTCTTTTTCGCGCTTCTCCAAGCAGAAGTACATCTCCTTGTATATTTGTGTGACCCTCTATTTTCGTGCTGGCACACTTAAGCTCCCACAGGTACTCCTTTTCCCATCTGGTCCACCATGTTATCGTTGCCTGTTTTCTTGCACACCAGTAATTCAGCAAACTGTATTCTCCGAGTCTGTTGTCTTCCTGCTTGTTCATTACTTGCCTGCCTCCTATAACGTCCGCTGGTGTGATGGGTTGTGGCTCGTTAGGGACGTCATACACATAAGTAAAAGGCCGGTTGTTAATTACTCCTTCTGCTTCAACAACCACAGTCCGTAGTTCTTCTTCATCCAAAAGTCGACCACCTATAGTTTTTGCCATGAACGTCTTAAAGCTTCTGAGCGGCCTTTCATAAAATCCTCCCCACCATGGAGCTAACTCTACAATAAACTTCCATTTTATTTTCAGGTTACTGGTATACTGTTGCACCCTTTCATCTTCCATCTTTTATATCTTGTTCATTTCTTTCTCAGATTTCTTGAACGCTCTTGCATTATCACTTTAAATATTTGTACACAATCCTTTTTTAGCTACTAATCTTCGGAATGCTTGTATAAATGCTTCTGATGACATCCTCTTGACCAACTCCAGTTGTATGGCTCTTGTTACTGCACACGTAAATATAACAATGTAAAACTTTGTAATTTTGTCGCCTTTCTCCTTTCGAGTACTTAGCGGTCCAGCAAAGTCTATACCAACTGTGTCGAATGGCCTCGTCTGTGTTATCCTGTCAGCTGGTAGAGCGAAATTTCTTGTGCCATTGCTCTAGAAATATATCTCCTACAAGTGATGCATTTCTTTACCACATATTTCACCATCTGTCGGGCACGCACATTCCAAAACTTCGTTCTTAGATGTGTCAATGTTGCCGCAATGCCACCGTGCATTGTCACTTGATGCGCGTTCAGAACTAGGAGTTCTGAAAAGTGACTTTCTCTTGGTAAAACAATAGGATGCTTCTCATCAAAGCTCAAATCACTCCACTGAAGCCTCCCTTTTACTCTCAGGACACCTTTATTGACTCCGAAGATGTTCGTGCCGTACAGGTTAATGTTGTCATATATTCGTGTCACTGCATTTTGTAACGTTTTCTGCTCCTGCTTTGTCAGCACAAACTCTGCCTTGTCCAATTTTTCTCTTGTGAGCGAACCTGTTTTCCTTTCTTTTAGTCGGTTTCCTGTATAACGCATCACCCACGCGGTAACTTGTAACGTTTTCTTGTATGATCCAAACTTGTTCACATCAATGATCTTTTCTTGACTCGTGGTGGTAGTTAAGCTTGCCACGGTCTTTTCGTCGTCTTTGTTGTCATCACTGTCCGCTTCTTGCGTGATGTCATAATCAGGCCTTTGTTTTTCATTCTTGATCCACGTGGGGCCTTTCCACCATAATTCACTGTTCAGCAAACGTTTCATCTTCATCCCCCTTGTCATCAAATCCGCAGGATTTTCATCATTTTTAACATAACTCCATTGACTCTTGTTGGACTTGCTCTTGATTTCTGCTGTGCGGTTGTGAACAAACCGACCTTTTGTCTTGTTTGACTTTGTCCAGCATAATACAATTTGAGAGCCAGTCCAGAATTTCACACGCCTTACTTTCCTGATGAAGTTGTCAGTTATATGACTGGCCAATCTGACTGATATTGTGGCAGCCAACAACTCCCTTCTTGCTAGTGTAATCTTTTTGATTGGAGCGACTCTACCTTTTGCAATGATTAAATTGGCTTCATTGCTTCCATCAGAGTATTCTGTCACAATGTATGCTGCTACTATATACGCCATTGCACTTGCATCGAAGAACACGTGTAGTGCCGATACTTTCACTTCAGCGTGTCTGTTGTCATAGCATCTGTTAACGGTGAAGTCATCTAAGTGCTGAAGCTCCCCCGACCAGTCTTTCCAAGCTGATCGATGCTGGCTTGGTAACGGGTCGTCCCATTTCAGTTTTTCCATCCAAGTTTTTTGCAGCAATATTTTTGCTCTAACTGAAAATGGTGTCAAAAAACCTCAAGGGTAATATAGCTTTGCCGTGGCTTGCAAGACTTGTATTTTTAAGAGTTGTCTCATGTCCTTGTCATTTCGCCGTGTAGTGTCGGGAAAGCTCAACAAGTCGTCTAAGAAATTCCATTTCAGTCCCAAAATCTTGATTTGTCCCTGTTTTTTATCCCTTGATACAGATCATCTCCTTCTTCATCAAATAGCTTTCTTATTTCGGCGTCATTTGAAGTCCATTTTCTTAAATTCATTCCCTCATGACGAAAAATGTCTCGTGCTTCTTTGTGTATCGTTGTCGATGTCGAGTATTCGTCGGCTCCTAGTAAAACGTCATCGACGTAGATTCCTTTCCGGCGTTGCGCCACAACTGCAGGATATTTCTCTTCGAATTTATCCAAATGTCGATGAATTGTGGCCGCTAGAAGGGAGCTACTTGGTGTAGTTCCGAAAGTAACACTCGTCATCGTCCACGTTTTTATCTTCGGGGTTGGCATATCTTCACTGGGTATTCTTTCCCACTACATAAATCGCAGTGCGTCTTGGTCATTTTCATGTATCTTGATCTGCAAAAATGCTTTTTCCACGTCGGCTGACATAGCGATCTTGTGATGTCGAAAGTTCATCAGCAAGCTTGTGATGTCGGGGTTTAGGTTTGGCCCATTTTCCAAGTTGCCATTCAAGGATTCGCCTGGATTCTGGCTTGACGATGCGTCAAATACGATCCGCATTTTTGTCGTTCTTAGGTCCTTTTTAATTACCACTTGATGCGGCATGTAGTATACAATTTTGTTCTGTATATCTGATCCAGCATCTTCTTCGACTTTTTCTGCTATTTCTTGTTCGAAGTATTCTCGGATAGATTTGTCATAGGCTAGGAGCTCATCTTTATCCTTGTATAATTTTTTTGTCACCTGGATAAACCTCTTCTCTGCAATAGTGTTGTTGTCGCCCAATGTTACGTTTTCTTCCATGGTAGCCGCACTTGGTATCTTTCTGCCTTGAACTCCATTGTTTGTCGGACGTACTCCAGCACATGTTCATCGCTAAGCTTTGTTGCCGGTTTCTCCTTGATGCCCATGTTTTCCAAGTCTCAGAATCACTGCTGTTCGTCCATATAGTCGTGTCCGGCTTGGCACTGACCTTGAGTACCATAACCGTCAATGATTTCATTGGCACACAATGAAGTCCTACAGAACTTTGGACCGCCCATCCCAACATCGTTTCTATTGCCATTACCTTTAGATGGATCTCGCGAATGCGACCACTGACTACAGTTCAGTAATAATCTGCTCCAATTAATATCAAAGTTTCCATATTTTTTCTTTCTTTGTCCGTCTTCTCACTTTTATCAGCCAAACGAATTCCCATCGATCTTGCTCTTTCATGTATTGTCAACGGTGGCGACGGTAGCACGTCACAGGATATAACTTCCATCTCCAGCGCCTCGATCCTGACTGGCTCCGATGTGGGGTCCTTCCTCATGCTGACCTCGACGACTTTTACGTCTAGTTCCATCTCTCCTCCTCCAAATGATCGTACGATAATCCTTTCGGATCTTTTTACCTTGCACGCTAGTTTTCTTGACAGTCTTTTGAGGATGAATGTCCTCTGGCTCCCATTGTCCAGCAGAATCCGTGCATAGCGCCCGCTGTCTTCTCCCTCTGTCCATGGAAAGGCTGTCTGCAGTAGTATGCACTTGTGTTCATCAGACTGCTGTGCGTGCATGTTGCAGGACTTTCTGTTGTCTAGCCGGTCAAGTTGCGCGCTTTTACACACTTGCTCAACATCATCACCGCTTTGCTGCTGTGCTGACTTTCCTGCAGGCGTGCGTGGTCGACACATGAATGTCGCGTGCCTGCCTTTGCATGTTTTGCAGCGTACTTTAGCGCGGGATATCTTCGCCTTGTGGTGAGGTCTGGTGCACCTGAAGCATCTTCGCTCCCGTTGCAAGGCTTCTTTCTTCTGTTGCATAGTCATGCTTCTTCTGCAATCTTCCGCGTAATGTCCAGTCATCTCACAGAAGATGCATTTTTTCATCGAGGTGCTTTGAAGCGTACATGTTCTAGTCCGCCTCATCTGTGCGGTGACTGGGTAACGTCGTATTTTTCCTCTTGAGTTTGTTCTCTGCTGCGTATATATATCTTTAAAAACTCCGTAATTTCTTTCAAACTGCTCGTGCTGTCTCTTGACGCTGAGTCTGATTCCGTGGGTACTGGTTTGTTGCCGCCTTTCTCTATCTCCTTCATTTTCATTTCAATCCTCATATCCACTGGTAGTGCATATTTTACAACAGGAGCTATCACTGTGGCATAACTATCCATTTCCACTCCTAACGACTGCAATGCTCGTGTGTTCACTTGCAACTTCAGGAAGAGTTTCTTCAACCCTTCTACATCTTTAGGACTCTTCACTGCTTCCACGTTTACTAGCTCTTTTATGTAGGTCTCTCTTAAATGATCTTGTCGTCCGAATTTTTCTTTCAGAAGAGGGACGCAGCCTCCCCGCTCAGAGACGCCAGAAGGTAATTAAATTTTTGATTCTTCGGCATGTTCACTCTGTTATGCACTGATGTCTCGAACTGATGCCAAAACCTTGGCCATGCTGTTTTTTCCCCATCAAACTAGATCATTTCAAGACGTGGCAACTTAAAAAGCTCTTGCGTCTCCGAGATTTGGTTTATACCTTGCACTGAGCTCGCCTGTTCTGTAACTATTCTCGTAGTCAGTTGCGTCGCTTGTTCTAACTCGCGTAATTGCTCCTCTATTTTTGTCGTTGCAGCGGCAATCTTCATCTCATAATGCAAAACTCTTTGAAATTCTACCTCCGCGTCGTCTTCTTTAATGAACGGTTCAATCTGTTCGTTAGCTTGTCATAGTGTTTGTGACACGCTCTTCATCTGGTTTAGAAGCGTCATAAGTTGCGCTCGATCGGCGTCTTCTTCTATCTTCTTATCAATTTCACTCGTAAGCGTTGTCACATTTGCTCGAAGTGTCTTCCGCTTTTTCAATAGGACCTTTTTATTCATGCTTAAAACGTGTTGAAAGAGCTCTTGCCTGTTTATGTGCGTCGCCAACAGTCGCCGGTCACGGTCCTTCCCTCGACGGTTCGTCCTCGAGTTAGACGCCGCTGCTTCGTTCTTCAACCCACTGTTGCGAATGGGGTTGAAGCCTTTTCATCTGTCCTCAGATATCCTGGTCACGGCACCATGTTTCAGAAGGACCAAAGAGACCGCAGACCCAATACGTCTTCGGTTTATTGTTAACAGAGCGAGAATAAAAAATATATAGAGCGTGCCCCTGGCCACTTCTTCTTCCTCGCCTCCGAGCTCCATCTTCAATCTGTTTTCTACATAGGGGTTGGTGGTATGCAGCGCATTGCTCTATTACTTGATTGATAGTATTAATATGGTGTATTGTGAAATAGCCAGTACGAAATCCTGCTTGGTCCTTTGGCTGATTGAACTCTAATATTGTCTTAATTCTATTAGCTATTGTTTTTGTAAATAGTTTGTAGAGAACGGAGAGTAAGCTGATCGGCCTGTAAATTTTCAAGGCCTTGACGTCTCCTTTCTGATGGATTAAGATGATTTTTGTGCTCTTCCAAGATCCTGGTTCCCTTCCCGTCAAGAGGCACTTTGTATATAAGGTGGCTAATTTTTCTAACACAATTTTTCCGCCATCTTTCAGGAGGTTCATTGTTACTTTGCCTCTTTGAATTCCTTCTAGTGCTTTACTTTCCCGGTTGTTACTGGTAGGATGTCGAATTCTCTTGGACTATTATAGTTTCTCCCAATACCATCCTGGTTCTTTCGGCTTCTGTACAGCCCTCTGTAGAACTCCTTCACGATTTTGACTATCATATCTATATTAGTTATGACATTGCCTTCCTTGTTTCTCACTGCATACATTCGATTTTTGCCGATGCACAAGTCTCTCTTCATAGCTTTCAGGCTTCTGCCGCTTTTTACAGCCTGCCCAATTGTTTCCACGTTTTACCTCCTGATTTCGGCAACTTTACGCCCATTGATTAACTTCGAAAGCTTCACTAGCTATATTTTGTCGGTTGCATTTGAGGCTTTCATTGTTTGTCGTCACATAAGATTTTTTGTGTCCTGAGATATAGTTAGCCAGGTTCCCGTATATTGACGGAAACTCCAACTTTAATGGCACACTCTTTGATAGTACTAGCAATATTATCGTTCACTGTGTCAACGCAGCGCCTCCTATATTTTTTGTGCCTGCCGCGTGAGAGCCGCCGTGCCCGCCGTGCCCTCTCCCTTTACTCTCTCGATTCTGCCCCTTGACGCCGCTTGGCGGCTCTGCGCTATTAACCTATATACAGTAACTCTAACCTTCTAGCAGACGACGCTCGCCACCGCTCGCACGCGGGCTTTCTTCGCTTCTTTTGTCGTCTGCTTAGAGTAATCGCGAACCTTGCTCGGAGTTGTTGACATCACATGAAAAGAAGTAGTATTCATGCGTATTAAATAATAAAGGTGAGATAAACTGTCAATATGCCTCTTACCGTAATGATAAATCGCGTCCCAGTCACCTTGCAGATGACAAGTTTAACCAACGCCTCCTAGATTTCCCGTGCCTGCCGGATTATCGGCGCTCCCTTGGGAAGCGGCGGTCGTCAGAACTATGGTGGTGGCGCCACTCAAGTAGGGGGTGTCTTCAAATAGGTTTTCATGTTTTAAGAGATTATATGCAACAAAAATAACTTACAAAGTTTTAAAAAGGCGTAAAAATAATTATAATTACCCTACATAAGTGACGCCGTCATTCAGCAAGCAACTTTTTTAATACAAGGCACCCTCTAAAATTAGTGGCAAACGCCAAAAATTGCCAATCTCAAAGGCCGAGTACAAATACCCTTACCCCTACGTAGGCAGCGCTGCCATAAATGACCGTCGTTTCGCGCTCATCCAGCAAGCACGGGAAATCTAGGAGGCGTTGGTTTAACCCGTCGTTTGGTCGCAGTGGCAGTTGTAGGTCCGTCTGTTTTCTTCAGCGGTGATGTCGTCCTGCTTTTTCATCGGTCACCATGCGCTGCTGTTGCGTTTCGTTTTGTACTTCTAGCCAGTGAAAGAAAGAAGCAGGTGTGTCCTTTCACAAAATTCCAGTGAACACTGAGCTACGTGAACGATGGCTACAAGTTATCGCACTGAAGCACCGGGTTCCGCATTCCGCTTTGAATTATTCGGCCGTGGGCAGCTTACATTTTGGGGAAACTGACTTTAGTGAAAATACCAAAATACGCATGGTAAAGCCCGATGCGGTGCCGAGTGTCTTTCCGCATTACCCATCCTACATAAGGAAGGAGCCACCAAAGGTGCAGCAGCACCAAGGCTGCAGCAGCACTTAGAAAACAAAGCACAATTCCTTAACGGAGACGTTGGCAAGTCTGCCAAGTCAGGAAATCTATTCGCACTTTGCACTGGTGCAAGAAGTTCATGCAAACACGCTTGAAGAAGCCACTGAGCCCAGTAGCCGGCAACAAGCAGAAAGTGTTGTTCCAAGCGACATACAAGACTTGCCTTTTGTAGCAGCAGCTAGTCACTACTGTCATTCCGCAAACTTTCTTGAGCCAACTGATGTGAGGCCAGCGGAAGAGGGTGCAGGTGCGCGTGCATTGAGGACCTTTAATGCTCAAGCCGACAGCAGAAGCTCCGCAACAGCCTTCTTGGAGCGGAAAAACGACGCGACAAATAAAGGGCGTGAAAGCAATGAAATGAAAGGCTGCAGGCAACAGTAGATGCCTACAAAAAAGCTGCATGGATTAAAGAAAGAGTGCAAAATAAACGAATTTCTTCAAGTAGCCATAGAATGCTATCAGGGCTGCACTAAAGCCAGAGTGATAATGGACCAAGTCTTAAACTACAAGGTGAAAAAAAACCAAAGTGGTGTGAAACCACTATACGACCGTGCGTGGTTCTGAGAAGCCTCTCAACGAAGTCATACGAGTATATCAGGACCGAACTCCTCGCACTCCCGGGCTGAACTACGCTACAACGATACATGGGAACAACTGCCGGAGAAGTAAGCTTCAGTGAGCAAGTGATGCAGAGGCTCAACACTGAAATCAAGTGCCTCGGAATGGAACAAGCCAAAATTTGCAGCCTCAGCATACACAAAATGAGAATAAAGCAAAGGCTTCAATACCACAAACGAGACGCCTTCTTGGGAGACATATGTACGTAAATATGGACGCTCTCAACCAAGTGTTGTCGAACTCGGAAAGAAGCGAACTTGTGAACTCTCTTTTGTGCTTTTTCATCTGTGGCCTTCACGCTAGGTTTCGGATCCCAGTAAGATACTTTTTTACCAGATCATGCACTGGTGAACTACTTGCGGAAACGATCAAGTACGTCATTAAGAAAACAGAAAGAGCTGTGATTCGAGATAGTTCGAGTTCTGATGGACAACCACAAAGTAAACGTCGCTGCAATGGAAATATCAGGTGGGCAACTGAAAACCCGAGTGCCTCATCCTGCCAACCCAAGCCGCAGTTTGTTTCTGGCGTTTGATCAGTGTCACATCCTCAAAAACATTCGATCGCAATTTCCGGCACGAATATCGGGAAGAAATGGCTAAATTTTTTCAACCTACATGAAGGACCTTTAAAAGATGCAGCGGAGCTCGATTATCAAGCCGGTCTGTTTTTTCACGAGGAAATACGTCTAGCCGTCTAATATGAAAAAAAAAATGGGAGTCAAGCCTGCCGTCCAGTTGTTTTCACCAGCCGTCACAGCGGCTTTGTCCTTCATGAAAGATCATGCCGGGCACACGTGCAACGCAAAGTTTGCCAGCATCGGGCCAACTGTTGAGTTCATGAATAATGTGAGCAGATGGTTTACTCTCATGGATATCAGCAACTGCCAGCAGCATATTCACCAGAACCATCCGGACACCAGGCATGATCCTGAGGACTCAAGACTTCATTGGCTGGAACTCGTTTTTTTAGAATACTTTGAAGAGCTCAAGATGGCAAGCGCACCAATGAACTTTCTAACGAAAGAAACTCACCATGCACTGGTATTCACCACAGTCGCCATCGTCCAGTGTATCAGATTTCTATAGATAAAGGGTTCAAATTTGTGTCGACTAGAAAGTTTTCAAGCGACCCCATCGAATCCCTGTTGGGGACGCTTCGACGCAGCGCTGGCTGCAATAGTATGCTTGATGTCAGTAGCGCTCTTCCGGGCCTTGAGAAGATGCTGAAGACGGGAATCATTGTGGCTTACCACACAAGCAATGTGCAGAGCTCAGCTTCCTTCGCTTCCTCGGGGAGCATTATCAGGAGCGGTGAGTCAAGCAGCACATCAACAATAAGTGCGGTCGCAGCAGTGAACTCGGCGCAGCACCTACCACAGGAAATCTGCACTTCGATGAAGCCGTTTTTGCCCATTCCAGACATAGCAGCAGTTTCTCTCATCGCAGGGTACACATCTCGTTGTCGTGAGTGAAAAGACTGACTGCGAGCGCTGCGTATTGTTAGTCTTGAAGGCAAAAGGAAACAGCACAAGTGCTACGAACGTATTCAGTATTCAGAACTGCATTCAGAACGTGTTCAGAACTGCATTCAGTTCTGCTACGAACGGCTTGCTTTCCCACCAGGACAGAGGTGGCTTGTGCAACCCCATTGCGGAGCTCGTGCGTGTGCTGCATGCCCTGAAAAGATTTGTGGACGCTATGCTTCTGCACGGCGCAGCTCTCCTTAAGCCTCTACAGACGTGCGTCGTGAAGAGTGTGGATGTAATTGTTGGCTTGTGTGCAGAAAGTTCATGACGCCGCTGTTCACAAACTATGCTGTCGACTTTACGGATAAAACATCTGTGGCTAGACTTTATCAAAGGAAGCCGTCGTCACGGAAGTTTTTGAAGCTCTGAAAAGCTTGCACGACACGCGCGCACCTTCAAGGTTGGACTGACAAGTGGCTTCAGTTCATCCGGTTGTTTCTTAACTTGTAATCACTCATTTCTTTTTATTTTTGTCTTTTGTACATATGAAATCGCTATGTCTTGTTTCATTACTTCATTTTTTCATGTTTCATCACTTGTTTCATTACTGTGAATTCCGCTTATGCTTTGATCGGGATCGATATTCGGCAGAGCACTCCTTCGAGCGCTTGCAAACAAAGAACAGCACACCTTACGCTTTTTCGTAATACGTTACCAAAACAAACGCACAAATGCGAAATTACCGAATACGAAGGAAAGTAATCACGTAAAATTGGAAAAAGCCAGTGGCTGCGCCTCATCCACCCATAGCAGTTAAGTAAAGAGAGGCCACGTGACGCCACCACGCGGTCACTCAGAGAAATAGAGCGCCAATCATAGAGCAGTTGAAACGGGCGCGACGGAATAAGCACAGAAAAAACAGCGGAAGCGCTGGTCAACGCTAACGCCGGTTATCTCATTAAGTGCCTAGAATCGATTCTGGAGCAAAACTCTGAATTGCTGTATTTTCCTTCTCACCGATAGTTCATTATGGGCTTCTTGCGTATCACTTTTTTAATTCTAAGTGTATACGAGCTCTTACCATTCTGTGGTCTCTGCATCAATCTTGATTTGATTGATTTGTGGGGTTTAACGTCCCAAAACCACGATATGATTATGAGAGACGCCGTAGTGGAGGGCTCCGGAAATTTTGACCACCTGGGGTTCTTTAACGTGCACCCAAATCTGAGCACACGGGCCTACAACATTTCCGCCTCCATCGGAAATGCAGCCGCCGCAGCCGGGATTCGAACCCGCGCCCTGCGGGTCAGCAGCCGAGTACCTTAGCCACTAGACCACCGCGGCGGGGCCTCTGCATCAATCTTACCAGCTACTTCTACATCCTATACAATGTCTGAGTGTGCACACAGAATGAAGTAAATTTCATCTTTAGTTTGGCTATTAGGACTTCGCCACGTCCATTTATGGTTAGGCCGTTTTCTGTAAAAGGTATTCATAATCCGTAAATTATGGCTATCGGCGAACTCTACTAATAACTCCCCTATAGCATTTCTAAAGCCCATGCCATATTCCCCGCTGCAAGGTCTCCAGCCTGTTTCTTGCTTACTTGGGCATTAAACTCACCCACAAGAATAGTATATTGTGTCTTTACTTTATTAATGGCTGACTCAACATCTTCATAAATGCGTTCAACCAAATGATCATCATGGCTCAATGTAGGCACGTAGGCCTGTACCACCTTCATCTTGTACCTTTTGTTAAACTTAAGTACGATACTTTCCACCCTCTCACTGATGCTATAGTATTTTTCTATGTTGCCAGCGATATTCTAGTGTATGAGAAACCCCACTCCTAGTTCTTTTCTGTCGACTAATCTATAGTAGCGTAGGGCGTGTTCATTCTTCAGCACTGTATAAGCCTCACGTGTCCTCCCAATTTCGCTGAGCCCTATTACATTCAACACCCTCTAATTCCTAGAATAGCACAGCTAGACTAGCCTCACCAGATAGCGTTCTAGTGTTGAAAGTAACCATGATCAGATTCCAATAGCAGCCTGTCCATGAACCTCCCATAAACAAAGCAATTAACCCTTCGCCCTCAGTCCCCAGCAGCTGTGAATCAACTGTCCAAGGCAGCGGTCAGACCTGTGACGCGGCGGAGGGTGCTAAGAATCCCTTGGTATGGACAAGCCGCGATTGGAATCTGAACATGACTACTTTCACCTCGACTATCTTATCCTTATTGGTTACGACGTTGCGTTCCTTGTTCCTTAATGCATACATCCGATTTTTGCATTATACACAAGTCTGACTTCGCAGGGTTTAGGCTTCTGCCACTTTTTGCAATTTAGTCTACCTTTGTAGCTGCTAGGCTTTGGTCGCTTTTTAGAGCATGATCAATTTTTTTCTATATTATACCTTCTGATGTTGGCTACGTTATGCCTACTACTTAACTTCGAAAGCTCTACTAGCTCTATTTTGCTGGTTGCATTTCGGGATTTCATGGTTTGTCACCTTTAATTAAAATTTTTCGTCTCTTGAGATCATTTTCAAGGGACCTGTCTAGTGACTGCACCTCCGATTTCTATTGCACACTCTTTTATTATTGTTCATTGTGTCAACGCTAATATCGGTTATCTCGTTTAGTGCCTGGAATTTACTCTGAAGCAAAAATCTGAATTCCTGCACTTGACCTCTCACTGCTAGTTGATTGGCTGCTTTAAATCTCGGTGAATACGAGCTCTTACCATTATATGGTCCCTGCATCTGATCTTGCCAACTACTTCTACATTTTGTACAATGCCTGGGTAGGCGCACATAATGAAGTCTAATGCACTTTCACAATTGGGGCTTTGCCACGTTCACTTACTATTAGCCCGTCTTCTGAAGAAAGTATTCAAGATATGTAGATTATTGTGCCCTGCGAACTCTACTAATAACCACCCTCAGACATTTTTAAAGCCGATGCCATATTCCCCCTCTGCTTGGTCTCCGGCCCGTTTCTTGCCTACTTTGTCAATAAAGTCGCCCTTCAAAATAGTATACTGTGCCTTACTTTATTAATGGCCGACTCTACGTCTTCATAGAAACGTTCTACCAAATGATCATGACTTGATGTAGGCGCGTAGGCCTGCATTACCTTCATACTTTACGTTTTTAAAACAAAATATAATAATTACTATCCTCTCACTGATGCTATAGTATTCAGTCGTGTTTCCAGCGATATTTTTGTGTATGAGAAACCCCACCCCTACTTATTTTCTTTCAACTAATCCACGGCAGCATAAGACGTGTCTGTTCTTCTGCACTGTATAAGCCTCACGTACGTGTCCTCTTAACTCCACTGAGCCCTATTACATCCCATTGAACACCCTCTAATTCCTCATATAGCACAGCTATAGACTAACCTCACTATATAGCGCTCTAGCATTCAGGGTAGCCAAGTTCAGATTCAAATGGCGACTTGTCCGGACCCAGTGAATCTTATCACCCTCTGCTTCGTCGCAGGTCTGACCACCGTATTGGACAGTTGCTTCACAGCCGCTGGGGACTGAGGGTCAAAGGTCAACTGCTGTATTCACGGGAGGTTGGGACCAGGTACTGCACCAGGACGGGTAATTCTGGCCTGGTGAGGGATCGCATTACCACCAGCTGGTTGCCAGTGAAGCTGCACCTTATACCTCTTTTTTTTAACGATTCTTTAACGCGTGTCTTAGGTGAATATAAAATTTGGAATTGTCCGGCTTCTGCATTCGAACCAAATTCTGTCATGGCATGATAAGCTGCTGTGCTATAGGTACCTCTAAATAAAGACTTCTGTTGCGCTTTCTTAGTGCTGTAGAATACCACCTCAATCGTAGGTGGCCTGGCCTTCATTTCTTAACTAATTGAAAGTCATTTTTTTCTTAAAGAAGTAAGGATAAAAACACCCAGTGCGATTTCAAACTTCTGATCTTGTGAGCTTAGGCCGGCCTAGTGCCTTGGAGGACCCTGCTTTTCACGCGTTTATTCTCTTTTAACTTCTTCCTGTTACATTTCATTTTGACATTGTCAGCCTCAATGTGTCCGCAATGGCAGAGTGGTCGCATTCCTACTTTGACGTTTCCTGTCAACGGATAAGTTGCACTGACCTGCTTCGCGACTAATCGACTACTTCCATGTGAATCTTACGTGGAACGTAAACGTCGCGGGCATTTGGAGTCCATGAAGATAAGAGTGAGAGGTTTTAACGTCTAAAGAATAGAGAGACGCTGCCTTTAAGGTTGTATCCCACTTCGTTGGCAATAGGGGTGGGAATCAAAGCTTGGGTAAATAGACATAGAAGTAGACAGTGGCCCTCAGTCCGGAGTCATTTATACATACTACTAATTGCATCTATGGTTAGCCTAATAACGTAAAATAGTATATGAAAAGGTAGCGAGCAAATTATTTTTAGTTCTAAAACGTGGTGAAAGGTAAGAAACTTCGTATGAAAGTAGTGACCTGTTTGCAACACTTACCATAAAGCGTCAGCTTGAATTGCTAGACCCCGGCGACTCTCGGAACCACACTGATACACAACGGTAAGTCCACGCGACATATTCGGCTCATGATTGCTTATAGGTATTGTTCTACGTTTGGGGAACCTAACTGGTGCTGGTGGGCGCCTATGCTTTAGGATAAATATTTTAAGTTTACCTGTTTTTTAGAAAGTGTACAATTACATTGAGCGGCGGATGTAACGTAGCGTAGGAATTTGTTCAAAGAATACAAAAAGTATTAGCGTAATACCACCTTGTTAAAAAAGTGCATGGCAAAAAGTTAGTAACAGTGCGCGAAAGAACCTTTGCACCTTTAGGTGTCTGCAACCTGACGTAGTAAAAAAGGCCACAAAATAAAGTAAGTTACCAATAAAGTTAGCAGCAGCTTCTTTTACTAACCCCATAGTTGTGGCTGGCAAGCTTTCGACTGATTTTTTTTAGAGTGCACACTTAAGGGACAGTGACTTGGCCGTGAAAAGACACTGATTTGTTCGAATGCAGTTCAAGTTTAACGAACTCCTTGAAATTTGAGTGTGCGTGCCGCATCAGTCAAGCTTCGTTGCGGGTGAAATTAAACGCCAGCTTAAATTTCACGCAATAAGCTGTATGAACATATACCGACGTATATTCAGGCTTTGCGAGCGTTACGTAATACAAAGTAACATACTGAAACACGCAATAGTTCGAGTATCACGATAGTTAAAGATTCGTGCCATTGCGGATGCATGCACTTATATACTTCAGGTCACCCGCATGGAAAACACGTCTCACAGTAGTCTTAACGTATAGTAGTCCCGTAGCTGTTAAAAGTAGAACGTACCGCAAATCAAACTGTCTTAGACAAGTTTACGTTTTAGCGCGAAGTGAACAAGCGTGCTAAAACTTAAAACAATGAACACAAGCTAACAACATGTCCCAGCTTACGTGCCTTGGTCGCGATCAACGCTTACCACTAACAAAAGTCGTCTTCGCCCAACAATTAATAAGCCAAAATCTATTGCAGGTGGGGCCCCCTTTCAACACCACCGACGCCAGAGGCGGGCGTCAATACAACACAGTTCAACTGCTCCGCCGATTTTAAGTACAACACGCCCACTATGCTTCACAAGGCGGACAATAGAAAAAGCTCTCCCGCGCTTAACTGTGCACAATATTGCCCATATCCTAACAAAGTGATACCAAACAACCCATATAGTCCACCACGCATAGTTCAGCTTAGTGCTCGGATGACCCTTCTTCTCACTTGTTTATTTTCTTCTAACTTCTTTCTCTCCCGCTCGAATTTGACATTGTTGGCTCAAGTGTACGCAGTGCCGGAGTTTTGCTGATTTCGAGTGATCGCACTCTTGCTTTGGCATTTCCTGTGAACGGACGAGTTGCGCGCACCTCTTTTAGACTAATCGGCTACTTCCATTTGATTCTCACGTTGAACGTATACGTCGTGGGCGGTTGGATACATGAAAATGAAGCGCGAACAGTTTGTGACCTTTAAGGGTACATCCAATTTCGTTGGCGTTTTGGCGTAGTAATAAAAACTCGGGTGAATAGATAGCGGATGAATAGGCAAGGAGCGAATTATTTCTAGTCTATGAAAGTGGCGACGTGCTACAGTAATGACGTGCTTACGTTCCTCACCACAGAGGGTCAGCTTGAACTGCTAGACCCCGACAACCATCGACACCACATTCATACACAACAATGAGTACACGTGACATGTTCTACGGGTGCATAGAAAGTTCCAAAACATTTGACGCGCATAATTACTCGTGGTTTGAAGCATGCTACGCAGTATAGAGAATGTAGCTATATTTGAAAGTTTCACTGACACAAGCCACGTGCAACTTTACCGATTACATTGTAGTATTCCGCACTTTAAGCTTCTCGACAGACATCAATAAATATAAAGTTTGAACTAAGTGCTTGAAGTATGCACTATTGACCGATTAACACTATCGCGTTCAACTTTTAGAGGTCAAGCTTAGGGGTCCCCCAATTTTTTCACCTATATCTGTATAAAATGGCACCTTAATGGAGATCCCCTGTTAGTGCGTGCAAAAAGCTGCTGAATCACAGGATTTTCTTTTTGTAACTTGGAGCACCAGTCTCTGGTTACGTTATATCACAGGGGCCTATCAGACACAGCGCACAGAATTTTATGACGGTCAACAATTGAATGAATGAATGTTTATTGTATAATCTATTCACAAATAACAAACACTTGTCAGACCTATTGCCAAAGGCTGCTTGAAGGTTCAAGAAAAAAGATAACTGATGGGGATATCCTTGCACAGCAAGAAAAATAATGAAAAAGTATCATGGAAATATTTCAAATACAGAAAAAAATCAAAATTATTTGATCAAATCCGTAGTAAATATTCATATCAACCAACAAACTTCATACAATAGAGTACCTAAGGACTAAGTATTCGGGCTACATACAGATACACTTAAAGGATACGAAGCCATTGATCAAGAAGCAATCAATACAAAAATCCATTTTATGTGAGTTAGTATACAAAAATGACTAGGTGACCCGAAAAATACGTACTTTGTGAGAACGATAAAAATATGATCATATGTTACATAATTACAAAACAATATTGCATGTAAATAATTGCACAGAAAGAGCGGCAACCACATACGTGTACAATTCACAACCTTGTACAAAATACTAAGAAAACTTCTATGTTTTATGCTGTCTGCAACTAAGAAAGAAAATATTGTCCCAGGGCTTTAGGAAAGTTTGTCGAATTAATCACTAGTATAGAGAGTGTGTCCCAGGTCTGCAGCATATGTTTTCCGTGTACATTGTTACATGGCGGGAGGTTAAATTGAGCAGAGTGACTTGTTGGGCGAGTAGTTTCATTCTTAACGAGCTTAACGTTTTTTTTTTCGCGCCATAAGCTCGTTAAAGTGAGCTTTTGTTACACTTCTAGTACAGCTCGAGGATGAAAAAAATATGAATGAGCTGAATGGAAGATTGAATATTACGAACTTATAAATGCACATTATAAATGCACATTTATAAATGCTCAGCTGTCCCAAGCTTTTCAAAGGTAATATGCCATAAGGACGCATGCTGAGAAGGCATGTTGGTCGTTTTCTGATCACGCAGCACAATAGATATAACATTATACTCATCATCATCATCATCATCATCATCATCATCCTGACTACGTCTACTGTAGGACAAAGGCCTCTCCCATGTTCCACCAGTTAACCCGGTCCCGTGCTTGCTGCTGCCAATTTATATCCGCAAACTTCTTAATCTCATCTGCCCACCTAACCTTCTGTCTTCCCTTAACCCGCTTGCCTTCTCTGAGAATCTAGGTAGTTACCCTTAATGACCAGCGGTTATCCTGTCTACGCGACCATAGGACCATGTGGTAATTTTTAATAACGCCAAACATTATGAAACCATGCTAAATAGATGTACAAATGTCGTCGCTAAGACGTATATTGAACAGTCGCGCATGCTTTAACAACCAGATGTTTACAGAGTTTTAACGATGCCACCAGCCCTATGGTTATTAGTAATCACAACACCAGAAGAGCTAAGCGGATATGTAGCACCATGCTTGCGAGAACAGCAACTATGTTTAGTGGTACATCGACAAACTTTAGCGAATGATGATAAAGTATGTAACTGACGCTAAGCTGACGTGAATCATGTGTCTTTGTACATATGTGCTGTTTATGCGTTTAAATTGTAAGTCATGCATCCACAAATCTTTCTCCCCCCTCTTACATTTCACCTCATTTCGATCATTGCTTTAAAGTAGGTGTGCCATTTTGCCGAACAAACCACTACAGGGATTCCTTCATTCCCAGAACAAGCAAAGACTGGAACTGCCTTTCCGCTGCCACCGCATCCCTCATCGACCCTGCAAACTTCAAACTCTCCGTTTTGCAGCAATTGTAACAATTCGCTTACTTTTTGTTGTATAACCCCCGCTCTTTTCTGTAAAGCCTTTGGGCATGAAAAGTATTCAAATAAATAAATAAATAAATAAATAAATAAATAAATAAATAAATAAATAAATAAATAAATAAATAAATAAATAAATAAATAAATAAATAAATAAATGCCGTTTCGGTAACATTGCGCCTGCATAGGGTGTTTTTCCAAAGCAGTGTCGATACCTAGCGCTGTGGTGCAGTACTTGATTGCCACGCAGAATGCTTTGTTTTGCTTCCAGCTGGGACCTCGATATTTACCTTTTAAATTCATCGGATAGATAAATAAATGTTAGAGAAATAGATAGCTAGAAAGTAAAGAAATGTTTCACATTTAAAGAAGCAACGGCAAAAACTACAATTTCGTCGTAAACTGTGCCTTGTCGCTATTCTCTTAATTCGTGTTCTTTATATCGGTGAATTGTAGGAACCTGAAAAAATCGCAACAAAATCATGAGATTGAATAAAGGAGTTTACACCACAATACGCGTAATAAAAACAAGATTTGTTAAATCTAACTTGATCGATCATACTTTTTCCTAGGATATTCAAAAGAGTAAAGTGAGAATTACAAATGTACACAAGAAGACTGTAATACGCATGCAGTATTTGCTCTAAAAGTAATAAAAAGTGAAGAAAAACAAAAATACTGCTTAAGATCACAGCGAAAAATTGAAAATGGAACCGAAACATAAATTTCTTTGTTTTGTTTCTGTGTTGACATCTTGTAGGGTACCGGTGATTCAATTCACGGACCATAAAAAAAAAAAACCCGACGCGCGGCGTTGAACCTATGTCAGCGCCATGATGTTGCGCCCCGAAACTGCACGACTAACACCCTCGGCCACAAATGACGTTTTCCTTTAGAAACCAAGGAATGTATTTCATTCCGGGCTGGCTACAATTCCTGAATCGGTTTGCACTTCCACATCAGCGAGTCCGTCAGAGCCGGCACGCTGACCAATGTGAAGCTGCTGCCGCAGCACGGCGTTCTCAGTGGCTAGGCGTACCAGGGTCTCTGTCTGGCGAGTCCCAGAAGATTCGTCAATCTCTGCCGCACGCCGCATCACCTCAACCATTTCGCAGATCTTGTCAGGGAGGTGGTGGCAGCCCGGTTCACCAAGGCAATGCTCGGCCTGGCGCACAGAGCCCAGACGTGCCACGTGCTCTCGATACTTCGTCATTACTAAATGGAGAGCCGACTGGTGCTCCTTGAGGGCAGTGACAAGCTCGGCATTCTCTTCATGAAGCTGACGCATGCGCCGAATCTCCTGCTGGGTCAGCTCTTGGGGGTACTTGCGCATGGCCTCTGCGCCCTGGTTCAGGGCCTGCGCCTGAACCAGCAGGCGGTCAACGTTGCATTCTTGTGCTCGCAGACGTTCCACCAGGCGGCGCGCCTCGCCCAAAATCTCCTGGACGCTGACTGTGTTGCTCATTGCTGCGGGTGGGTTGATCAGCCTTGCTGGTCCTTGGTGAGCGGCCTGCGAACATGCCCAAGGCGGTTGAAGAAGTAAGCAGCCTTCTCTTCGTAATCTAAGTGCCGGTAACCAATCGCGTTCAGACCACGCTCCCGATGCTGAAAGAAATTTTGTTCTATTGATGTCAGCCACGAATGACGCAGAGCCACTGTCGGTAAGCAAGGGTTTATAAGCACACCAGAAGCATCTGAAGTAACGCATTGCAAAACGCGCGTTAGGGAACAATGTTCTGCCAGCTTCAGCAAGTTGAGAGTAACTTCAGTCGAAAGTTGAGTGTCAGAACTACATACGATGCAGTGACCCTTATTATAACCTGCTCAGATTTAGCGCAGTGAACGTCTTTGTCTTGAAAAAATAGGCCACTTTTTCGCCATTTCCGTAGAATCCCATTGTATGATGTTTAACTGCTCTGGGAACAGAATTGAAGCTCTCCACAAGATAATCGCTGCAGTTATCTCATCCGTTTAGGTTCCCAGAGGCACCCTGTAGTCTACGTTTGTCAACGTTCAACCTCTAAATTGTATTTTTCAAAAAAAAACAGATAAAAAATTACTTATTCCATTGAAAACGCCCTTGAAAACAGACAGCGGCCCAGGCATGGGACCGGCTGGGCCACTGTCTGTTTTGGGTACAGAAAAGCTGAATATGATGGATGAAAAATTTCGAATACAACAACAACAACAACAACAAAAAAACGTGAGCATGGGCCCAGAAAGCTGCTGGGCAACAGCGAACAGTTTCGTCGGGTCTGGGAGAACACCATTCCTAGAGACTACATGACCTGATTGATTTGTGGGGTTGAACGTCCCAAAATTACCATATGATTATGAGAGACGCCGTAGTGGAGGGCTCCGGAAATTTCGACCACCTGGGGTTCTTTAACGTGCACCCAAATCTGAGCACACGGGCCTACAACATTTCCGCCTCCATCGGAAATGAAGCCGTCGCAGCCGGGATTCGAACCCGCGACCTGCGGGTCAGCAGCCGAGTAGCTTAGCCACTAGACCACCGCGGCGGGGCAGACTACATGACCTATAAGATTAGATGTTGCCGAGCATCAAAGCAGCCTTTCTTTAGGTGTAGCTGTGAACCGACACAACTGAGGCTAGTGAGCAGCGTTTCGAAGCGATGCTGTTGCAAAAGCCGCTTGAAAATATTGCAGTATTGTGTCAGTAGCACAGACACGTCTGCCATTTGAGGCATACAGGATGTTGTCAATCATGCGCTCGAAAGTAGCAGCCACATTGCCTAGCCCGAATGGCATGACGTTCGGGCTATACACTTGAACGTCAGGCCACTCGGGCTATGCCATTCATTGGGATGAACTCAATATTTACATAAATCGAAAGGCACCTGAGCAGCGCCTTAGCACATATGGTACTTTGCATATGGGCCGCAGATGCATAAGCGTTTTTATGTAAAAGGGTGCGTATACTGAATGTTCGGAGTATGCGGGAGCTCTCTCGCACTGAATGAATAAATACACCAATTCGCGCTAAGATGTCGCTGGTGAGATTGACGTGAACCACTGAAGTATCCATACTTTTGAAGCTAAAGATATTGCATCACTCCAATCACAGTATTTGGCACACGTCATCTTGATCTGAAGCCAATCGCGCAATTTCATAACCGTTGGTATTGTTGCTTCTGCACACGTCCCGGTTTTACCGAGCCCACTCACGCAGCCCATTCCAAAAGTGCGTGAATACGCATTTTTCAACGTCCGCGCTGTACGTACTTCTAATGGCCGAAAGTTAATTAGGAGACAGTTTTTCACGCCTACTTCTTGGAAGGCTTGCAAATCGAAACGATGGGAAGGAAGGCTTAGGTGGCGTTTTGATTACCCACACCGGCGGTGCGATGTTGCAGTTTCGTTTCGACAGTGGCGATACCTCATGGCTCGGATAACAACTTGCAACATGTCATGCATTTGGAATAAATCCAGTAGAAAGATATTCCAAAATATAAACAAATGAAGCTGATCACGCCACACACTCAAAGCCGCAAAAGATGAAAAGGGGTCTGTGGTTCCTTTTTTTGGGTGGTAACTGCATTGCTACAACCATTACTCCCCAAAGGATGAACGATTCGTCCTTTCGGGAGTAACTGTCAGTGGACGCACTGTTAGTCCTCAGCAGTTTTGAGGAACGAAATGTCGAGTAAAAGTTACCCTTGTATGGGAAGAACTGACTGCGTAGGGACCAACTGTTAGTCCCATCAGTTGCTCCTTGTCGAAAAAAAATCAATTCATTAAAATTTCTGGCTGAATTACCGGGAACTTGGAGGTTGACGAATGCATTTGACGACATATACAATCAATACCCAAGAAATAAACTCAAAAATAAACTACAGAAAATTCACGACAGATACACAGGATTCTAGCTCGTGACCATTGGATCAGCAGTCGCGTACGCAAACCATTATACCACACTCAAGTTCATAAGAGTGAAAATTACCGGGGCATATGTAGGCACCGTCTGGACGCTGCGCGTTCTTCCATGTTGCTGAAACTCTAAAAGATTTCTTATTGGTCTTAAGCCGTCAGTGTTTGGCAAGCAACCATTAGGTGATCACATCCATGCAAATGTGAAGTACGTTTGAGTAGGTATTTCTGCGCGCGTGGTTCAGGTGCATTTGTGTGCTTGATGAGCGTATACGTATATATAAATGTACCCGTATATATTGATGTCGCTGTGCCAAGCTTGCTCGCTTTATAGAGCACAGAACGCGGTTGGTAATGTTGTTCAGCGAAAATGTCTGTTTAATGAGAAAAAGAAAAACGAGAACGTGTAAAGAAACAGCCAAGTTTATTCAGCGAATCCTGTGAATGCTGCACCATCGTGCGCACACATAAATTCAGCACCTCTTATTAGTACAAAATATACACTCTAGCAGAGACAATAAAAAAACAATGCTTCATTGGAATGGATGCTGTCCAGCCAAATTAACGAAGTGCATCTACGCCATCGACAGTTGCTGAGAGCGTGTTCGTAGCTGCAAGCTATTGACTTTTCTCGGAAGGCGCAACGCTTTCATTCATAGATTTCTGGAAAAAGTGATTTTAGAAGCATTTATTACTTTAGACAGAACTGTTTTTGCACTTGTAGTTACGTCCAATCGCTTAAAAATTCAACGAAAACTGCTTTTTCACAGAACCCGGCATATTGCAATGGAACAGTTCAAAACGTGTTATGAAGTTCAAGAAGCCCGTTCTCTAGTTGAACGCCTCAAGCTTTCACTGCGATATGCATGTGGGCCCACTTGTTTATCAGTGAAGCTTGGACTTCATTTTAGAGGTATAAAACTGAAACATGCCTAGCATCGCTACGAACGAGCAAAATTGCCGACGTGATCGCCGACTGCCTGTGTCAGTGGTGTCAAGCCAAGCTCTACATGCAATGTTCACTGCTGACCTTAGTTGCTTACATTGTAAAAGATGGCATTGTGTGAGGGTTAAATGAATTTTTTAAAGGAGAGGAAATCTCTGTAGAACAATGCTTATGTGTTTTGCATTGAAAATAAAACAATTTATGAACATCTGTTCTTGCTAGAGCTAATGGCGACGTTTCATTGGCTCATGCACATTTGTAATTCTATAGCAGACGGGGCAGCTCTCGCAACGCTGTATAGTGCGAGCTCACTAACCATGCGGGTTTTCTTCGCGAAGAATGTGAGTGTTAAACAAGCGGTGCTCGTTACACATCAACAGCACAAACGTAAATCTTGCGGAGTGATGGCAGTCATATTTACACTCACCTTTCAGGTGATATTACAGTTGGCACGTAGCATTTCGATAGCGTAGCACTTCATTCTAGTATCGGATCGCGTTTCTTATGGCACAGAGATGATTTAGTGCACCTCAAGAGACAGCAATCACAACCACGTAACGATGACACATGCACAGCACTACACCAACTAGGGTTGCTTTGACGAGAACACCACGCTACGCATTGATACAGCTTGAGCGCGAGCACCTTTTTTTTTGAGGATGGGAGCTTACACATTTGCTTATATTTATGCTATATAAACAATATTACTTTCCCCTTCACGTAGTTGCCATAGTTCTCAAGACCATTTACACGAACTCAAACTGTTAACAGCTCATTGCTTTCGGGAACTATTTGCTTACGCGCATGCTGACCATTCCTTCGAGGTCGCCTCTGTGCCGGCAAGTTCCACGGGAGTAAGCGTTGCTCCGCATGGTCTAACAGTTCCTCCCTCTGTTTGCACACGGCACTCTCGTCTTGCAGTTAATCCCTCCACGGACTAACTGTTGGTTTCAGGGACAAAATGCAGCACTTACTCCAATTTCGCTCCTATTCGCTCCTTTGCGACTTAGAGTGCAACCTTCAAGTCGACGGTAGCTGGCGCCACTTGGACAGAATGAAACCTAATTTAAAGAATGGGTACAGTCTCAGCAGCTCATGAGGGATGGACTTTGTAGGGGCATTGTCGAGTTGATTCATTATGACAAAAGATTATGACGCCACAAATAGGCGGAAATTGAAATGCACATTAGGAAGAATACACGCAGTCTAGTTTTGGTCATCATCAACATCATCTTCATTATTATCACCATGACTACGCCCACTACAGGGAAGATGCCTCTCCCATGATTCGCCAATCATCCCGGTCTTGTGGTTTCTGCTTCTACGTTACACCTGCAAGCTTTTTAATCTCATTGGCCCACCTACTGTTTCCCCCCTCGCGTTTGACTTCTCTGGGAATCCAGCCCGTTACGCCTAATGACCAGCGGTTGTCTTGCCTCCGCGCTTCGTGCCCGGCCTATGTCTATTGCTTCTTGATTTCAACTATGATATCGTTAATAGCCATTTGTTTCCTGACCCACTCTCCTTTTTTCTTGTTTTTTGAGATTACTCCTATCATTTTCCTTTCCATCACTCACAGCGGTGTCCTCAATTTAAGCGGTAGCTTCCTGTAAGCCTCCATGTTTTTGCTTCGCAGGTTATCACTGGAGGGATGCACCTGTTATATCTTACTCTTAAGGGTTAGTGGTAGATTACATTTCATCATTTGAGAATGCTTGCCGAATGGATCCACCCAATCTCTCATGGTTCGGCTGTGGGGTTACTACCTGTTCTAAGTAGACATATTTTTTACCACTTCCAACGTCTCTTCACTTAACAAAGCACTGTTTTCTGGCGAGACTGTTGCACATTACTTTTCTGTGTTTTTAATTTTCAGACCTACTCTTCCGCTTTACGTGTCCAGTTTTGAATTCATGAGCTGTAATTCCGCTGCAGAGTAACTCATCAAAGAAAATCATCCGCGTATCACAGGTTACTAAGATACTCTCCATTCCTCTTATTCATAACTCTTCCGAATTTAAACCCTGAAAAACCTCCTGTAAAAACATGCTGAATAGCATTGAAGAGATCGTGTCTCTCTGCCTTATAGCTTTCTTTCTTGGTATTCTGTCACTTTCTTTATGGATGATTACCGTGATGCTGGATTCACTGTAGATTTCTTCCAGTATGCTAATGTAGGGTTCGTCGATGCCCTGTTTCTGTAGTGCCTGCATCACTGCTGATTTCTTGACTGATTCAAGTGCCTTCTCATAATCTATGAAGACTATGAATAGGAGATGATTATTATTCGCGCATTTCTGAATAATCTGGTTGATAGTAGGATTAAGTTAGATTTACCAGCGCAAATAAAGATGGGACATCCAAGAAGGACACACGCGAACCGCGCTGAACTCACAACTGATTTATATTTTCGAACGCAGGGCCATTTGTAGGCACGCGTTGAAACAACAGAGACAACATGAACAAAAAAAAAAACGATGAAAACTACGTCACAGCTGCGAGACAAAAAGACAATCACTCGAACGTAACTGCGCAGTCTGAAATTATTACGCCACTAAGTAAGTCCCTGAAAAGAAAACAGTCAAAAAGAAATAATTGATCTTAAAACCAACCAGGGCAAAGAGGTGAAGCCAGTTAAGCATTAATCATGAAGCAACTCGCCCAATCAGCAGTTTTAGTGATAATATGAATACGGTTTATTTTGTGAAAGCCTGTAGGAAATCCTGCTTGGCCTTTTGGTTTATTGAATTCTAATGTCATCCAAGTTCTATTAGCTATTATTGTTGTTATTAGCTTAAGATTTAATTCTCATTGTTTTAGCTTTTGTACAGCTCTCTGTAGAACTCTTCCGTCTCCTCAACTATCATATGCATATTGGTTTTGATATTGCCTTCTTTGTCCTTTAATGCATACATCTGATTTCCGCCAATGCACAGGCTTGCCTTCGCAGTTTTCAGGCTATTTCCGCTGTTTAGAGCACGTTAAACTTTCTCCTCGTCATACCTTTTTATGTCAGTTACCATACGCCTATTGACTAACTTTGAAAGCTCCACTATCTCTATTTTGTCATGTGCATTTGAGGATTTTATGGTTTGTCGTCTATTAGTAAGATTTTTCACCTCCTGAGATAGTTTGCCAGTGTCCTGTCCAGTGATTGTACCTCCGACTTCCATTGCACACTCTTGATGACATTAGTAAGCTTATCGTTCATTGTGTCAATGCCAATGTCGGTTACCTTATTTAGTGCCTCGAATCTATTGTGAAGCGAAACTCCAAATTTCTGTGTAAGGTACTTAAGACCCGTAACTAATGATGTTTTTCAAACTCAACTATTTACTCTCCTCTGACATTTTTAGAGCTGATGTCATATTTCTCCGTTGCATGGCGTCCGGCCCGTTTCTAACTTTGACCTTAAAGTCGCCGATCAATATAACATACTGTGTCTTTACTTTATGAATTGCTGACTCCATACGGCTTCGTATAAGCGTTCATTCAAATGACCATTACGGCTCGATGTATAAGAGCGCAGGCCTGTACCACCTTTATCCTGTACATTTTTTTAAGTAAATTACAATACTTGCCACCTTCTCACTGATGAGTATATTCAATGTTGCGAGCAATATTATTGTAGATAACGCACCCACCACCCGTTCTCTTCGGTCAACTAATTCACGGTAGCATCGCAGGCCTGACAGCCCCCTTGGACTGCTGGGCACTGAGGGCGGAGGACCGAGGGCCTATTAGCATTTTCATATGAGAGGTAGTGGCCACGTACTGAACCAGGGTGGCCAATCAATCTCTGGTCAGAGAGCGGGTCGCTAGTGAGGCCACACCTCAGCCCCCCCCCCCCCCCCCTTTTTACAGCGAAAGCTGTTATGAGATTACTTTTCGGGTCATGCGCAGTTGTTGTTCACCGCCACCGCCGGTGTCCGTAACCACATCGCGTGAAATTAGAAAAAAAACTTGCACCAATGACACAGTAGGGCTTGAACTCGGGTCCACTGCGTGTCAGCCCAATATTCTACCACTGAGTTACGCCAGTGCTTATAACTTGTCAGAGTTGCCATAGGTAGGCATGACCTAGCACAAATGGCACAGTGGGGCTCGAGCCCGGGTCCGCTGGGTGCCAGCCCAGTATTCTACCACTGAGCTATGCCGGTGCTTTTGACTTGTTGGCAAACTTTCCTTAGGCAAGCTTGATGTCAGGAAAGCAATTGCCTTCATACGACTTATAAAGTGTTTTAAAACAGCGAAAAAAATAACCAGTTGTCGCACAATGCGAATAGCGCAACGGGTGGGCCGTTCAATTCTCCAAATTATCACAAAAGCTTGTTCATGTTCCCCTATTAACTGTGGCGCGTACCCGCTTCAGCCATAATTCCTCATCGTCGTCAGCCACTGCATGTACAATTGGCCCAAAATTCTTTGCAACTGTTTAGCAGATACCACGATTCTCAGAAGAATGACAAAAATAGCACAGCGAATGCTTTCCTCTACCCAAGAGTTTATTAATAATGCCCTAGTGGGTGTGCTAACAAGTGTGCTTGGAGTAGTTGCCCAATGAGGGTTTTCAAAAGGCTCTGAAAGGCTGGTCTTCTAGCTTTCACTGTGACGTTCCTGCGCCTACCGTGCAGGCCTGGCGTTTTTTTTTTTTGCATTGGTTTCCTCGTGACGTAATTTATTTATTTATATATTTATTTTCGATAATAGCGGCTCAAGCAAGGTGGTACAAAACACATAACAAAGTTTCTTAACACACACAGTGAATTTAGACAACACAAATTTCAAGTGACAATGTCAACGGGAAATATCTATACAATGGTACATAGAAAACAATGTAGACAAGCTTCTCGTAATAAAAATAGACCAAGGGTTTTGATTCAAGCCGAGCTTTGAATTCGTTACAATCAACTACCGTTAGTACATCTTTATTGAGTTCATTCCACTCACATACAATTAGCAGAAAAAATTCTTGGATTTAAATGGCACTAATGAGTACCGGTGTCGTAGCCTTGTAGAAAAACCTCTGGTAAATGAAATATAGTCGATTTTTTGGCTTGGTTACTTGCCCCTGACGATTTTAAATAGGAACTTAAGGCGAGCGATTTCACTTCTATCTGTTAACGTTTTAAGTCTGCTTGGTGATCTAACTGAGTAACATATTAGAGACCGTTGCTAATAATATGAATCGTACAGCCTTAACTCTGAACTTTTTCCAACCTAAGTGTGTCCGCCTGTGGAAAGGGGTCCCAAATAAGGATTGCATATTCTGAAATCAGCAGTATTAAAGCTTTCAAAGTGGTGAATTTACAACTGGTAGATGCACACTTGAGAGGACTTCTTAAAAAAATGAAGTTTAGGCAATGCCTTATTATAAACAGCAGTGATACTACTATCCCAGTGAATGCTATCAGTTATAAAAAGACGTAGATATTGTACTCATTGACGCAATTTAATGATTTATGATCTACTGTATATGTATATGAGAGGTTTTTTCTTGTTACTTATGGTCATTACAGCACATTCGTCATAATTCACAGCCATCTGTCTTATCCTGCAGCAATGCATCACTTTATCTAATTCAAAATTTTGTCAATTTTGATCAGAAGTTGCGTTTATCTCACTATACAAACACAATCGTCGGCATATAGTTTTATTTTTACACCACAGTCATCTAAAAAAATGTCATTTATAAAAAGAAGAAACAGCAATGCCCCAAGACTGATCCCTGTGGAACACCCGAATAACAGGCAGCTTTTTTTAGAAGCATTTTTTAAAAACAAGCTGTTTTCTAGAAGTCATGTATACTTGTATTCAATCACAAAGTTGTGGGTTTTTTAATACTTAGCAAAGTTTCATAAGTAGTTTACAATGAGAGATTTTGATGAAGGCCTTGGTGAAGTCTAAAAAGACAGCATCTATCTGTGACTGGTTATGTATAGCTAGGACGAAGTAATGGACAATTTCAACCAATTGTGTTGCTGTGGAAAACTCCAGCCTAAAACAATGCTGAGCTGGTGAAAGTTCTGAGTGTAACTCGAGAAAGCAGGAAATGTGTTTATGTAATATGTGTTCTGATAACTTGCAGCATGTGCAAGTCAAAGCTATTGAGCGATAACTATAGACCAATTGTGATTTCCCAGGTTTAAATAAAGGCTTAATTTTCGGCTATTTCCAATGTTTGGGCAGGACACTTCTGGGTAAGAATTCATTAAAATAACTGTCAGAAATTTAGAAGACCATTCTGCGTATCTTTTTAAAAAGACATTTAGAAAATTGTCCGTTGCAAAATATTTTTTATATTCAAATTTAGTATATTTCAAATACACCAGCTTTTGTGATTTTCATATTTTCGATGGGGGGCAGGCTTTTGAAGTTGCTAAAAGTGGGGATGATTTTGTAATCAAAAGTAAAAACAGAGGATAGGGTTCATTAAATGCATCGGCTATTTCTGTTTCATCTGTTGTACAGACGTTATTTGTAACAAACGAGCCCATATTGGATGACTTCGGCTTTATAAACTGCCGAAAATGAGATGGCGATTCCTTCATTATTTTAGTATCTTTACATCGTAAAAACTGCATTGCTCAAACTTCATTCTTTCTTTTAGTTGTTGAGACAGATCGGTGATTAGAAAACGTTTTTGGATACTCTTGTGCTTTTTTAGTGATTTTCGAAATCAATTAACTTTTCTTTTAATGTGGACCTTATCTTGTTTAATACAGGGTTTAACCGTATGTACCTTGCTTTTCTTTAAATGAACAAAAAGTCATGTCTATGCATGTGCAGTGTTTTTATACTTTGACCACAGAGCGATAACATCGCTCAAACTCAGAATAACACTTTTGCGAAGCTCGTCGTAGGCTATCTCCAATCTGTCTATGATGGCTGTATCCTCAGAAGAATGAAAGACTGCCACACGTGTGCATTTAACAACATTTTTGTACTTCAGTGGGTCAAGCTGAACCAAGACTGTCATTTAATCTGAAATACCTGTAACCACTTCGCAGTCAATATCTCCAGAAATATTATCATTTATGAATACAATATCAAGAATAGATTTACTGCTGTCTTGAACACGAGTGTAATCACTATATAGCTGCGTTAAATCAAAATGGATAGCAATGTCCATGAGCGCTTCATCGCGATTGGGGTCAGAACATCCTGCGTTAAACGGAGACCAGTTGATGTCCGGAAGGTTAAAGTATCCACATAATATAAGCTTGGTAGATTGATTTGTTTTAGGTGAAATCTACAGCTATAAGTTTTCTAGCACTTCGGGGATTGAGGCTGGGGGCCAATACACAACTCCAATAATAATGCTTTCTTTTTCATTGAAAAGATTACAAAACAAAGCTTCAATGCTAGAAGCAAAAGACATGCGTGCTACCTTGTAATTATTTTTCACCAACAACGCAACTCTGCCCCTTCTGGAACTACAATCTTTTTTGTACACGTTAACCCGGGAGGCGTTCCACAGTGGTGGCCTGGTGGCTAAAGTACTCGGCTGCTAACCCGCAGGTCACGGGATCGAATCCCGGCTGCGGCGGCTGCAATTTTGATGGAGGCCAAAATTTCTGGAGCCCTCCACTACGGCATGTCTCATAATCATATGGTGGTTTCGGGACGTTAAACCCCCCACATCAATCAATCAATTGAACCCGGAAGGCAAAATTTTGCTGTCATAGACACCATACCATCATGAAGCCACGTTTCTGTAAGTTTGACTACGTCGGATTCATGAAGGTCTATCAGGTGTTCTAGATCGAGCTTGTTGTTCGATAGGCTGCGGTAATTCACGTTTAACAATTTCAAAGAGCCCGGGCTGTCTTGTCACTTTGGCACGTGTTTAGAAAAGGCAACATTATCATTTTTGGCCTCATCCCAAACAAACAGCTTTCTATTCACAGACACCTCATCGAAAACCAGTTTCACACGTTCGTTCCGTTCCTTCTTTGCAACTGTGCTGTCACAAAGAGTCTTTCTGGCCTGGCACATCTTTTGTAAAAAAAAAAAAAAAATCTTCAGTTACATATAAGCCCGTGTCCTTTAGTTTCACACAGTTCCTGAAAATTTGCAGTTTCTTGCGATAAACTACGAATTTGCCAATTACTGCGGTCTGGCAACGTATCTGTATCCAAAGACTTCTCGCCCATTATACTCGACTAGCAAGAAAATATTTGCGGGAATTCGCTAAAAGTTTGCCTCAGTCTCCTCGTTTTCGATTACGATATAATAAGCTGTTTGTGGACGAGACAGGCTATGTGTATGATGCCGATATGAAGTGTGTAAAAGTTATCAACCAGCCTGCTAACAGCGGTCCCTTACATGATGAATCAGCTTCATCATAGGGCTCTGCGAGGGGGCGTGATGTATTCTCACATCATGAGAGTGCTTCCGTATTGTTGTCGAACGCTAGAAGCATAATTAACAAGCACGATTTATTACGTTCCTTAATACATACTGCTGGCTCTGACATTATCGCTATAACAGAAACCTGGCTCAACACTGCTGTGCGCGACGACGAGCTATCGATTGATTCACGTCGGTTTTCTATCTATCGCCATGATCGCATTGACCGTCATGGGGCAGGTGTTCTTTTTGCCATATCAAACACTTTAAAATCATTCCAAATCAATGTTGAGACACGAATAGAAACTGTCTGGGCATGCGTTGTATTCGGGCATCAGAAAATAATAGTTGGCATTTGCTATCGACCGCCCAAAAATCCCCCTATCTTTGTTTCAGACTTACACCATGTACTCAGTTGCATTGTGACACAGTATCCTTCATCACCGATAGCATTACTGGGTGAATTTAGTTACCCTACCATATCACGGACTCTTGATCCGCCTGCCTTGTCACCATATTCCTCGCAAAGTCAAGAATTTCTTGACTTGTGTTCTGTTTTTTCTCACCGCAACTTGTCCGTCAGCCTACTCGCATAACTAATGAGAGTGCAAATACACTAGACCTTATTCTTTCTACTCAATCTGATCTCTTTTTTTTCTGATTTATCTTACTTACCTGAATTAAGTGATAATTTGGCTATTTCATTTGCTCTTTCTATCCCCACTAAGCAAAAAAAAAAACTGAAAAAGCGCATTAGGAATTATAATAGAGCTAATTTTGATGCGATTAATGCCGGATGATCCACTATTTTGACTCTTTCATGATTGATTTCGAAAATTGAAGCATAATGTCAAATAGAAACCTTTTTATGAGTAAAATTTAGAACTAACAGAGAAGTATATTCCACTGCGTAATATTTCATGTCGTTCTGGCTCACAATGGTACACAAATCATCTAAAAAGATTGTCTAATAAAAAAAGCGACTCTATCGCCTTGCAAAAAATTCGTCATCGAGCACCCGGTGGAATAACTATGAATCAGCAAACATCGCCTACGTAACAGCCCTCAAACAAGCGAAAGCTAACTTCCAGCAACATAATTTACCATGCATGTAAACCGACAACCCAAGAAAATTTTGGCGCGTCATTAATCCTAACCATAACAGCATGTGGCATCTAATCGATAATAATGGCATGCCTATTGCCGAATCTGATTGCGCCGAAATAGTAAACAACGTCTTCTGCAACAGCTTCACAAGGTATACTGACGTGACACCTTTTTATCAATCCGGTTACAACTACTCAACCATGGATCCTATTATCATTTCGCCCTCTAGTATCTCTAGACTTATTGATTTACTAAAGACATCATCAAGCCCTGGCTCAGACTCAGTTACTCTTAAATTAAAAAAAAAGCACCAGTGCCATTTCTTCATTGTTTCTTGCACAGACTTTTCAGCAATCTATCGATAATGGCGCTCTCCCGCAGGACTGGCAGGTCGGAAAGGTGGTTCCGATACACAAGTCAGGTAGTAAAACTTCACCCGTAAACTACCGCCCCATATGATTAACCAGTATTTCTTGCAAAATATTAGAGCACAATATTTACACTAACGTCGCCTCATTTTCGGAAACACATTCTTTCTACTAAGACGCGAAACACGGTTTCCTCAAAAATTGATCTTGCGAAATAGAACTGCATGGCGTCTTTCATTCACCAACTTCATGTTACTTTAGATTGTAGGTCACTAACTGATTCTATTTTTCTCGACCTCTCTAAGGATTCTGACAAAGTAAGTCATAAATTACTGCTCTTAAAGCTCAAACAACTAAACCTTGATAATAACGTCATCAGATGGATAGAACATTTCCTACTTAACCGTGCGCAGTTTGTAAATGCCAATAGGTGTTATTCTTCATCTCGCGCCGTTCACTCTGGAGTACCACAGCGTTTCGTCTTAGGACCCCTTTTATGTCTACTTTACACAAATGATTTGCCTTTATGTGTTTGTTCTAACATAATTGTTTGCAGATGAATGCGTTGTGTTCCGCGAAATTTACAGCCTAAATACGTCACTGCCCTTCAAAATGACATCGACTCCATCTTTAACTGGTGCAAGACTTGGCAAATGGAAGTAAATATTTCCAAATGCAAAGTATTGCGCATTTCTCGAATATCATCTTCTCCTGCTACTTACTCACTTAACAGCATCCTACTCGAATCAGTCACCTCTTGCCGTTATCTAGGTGTACACATCACCACTTGTTTAGGATGGTCACTCCATATCCGCTCCATTATTATAATCCAAACCGCATGCTTGGATAAATTCGTCGCAACTTCTCTTCCGCACCTGCCTCACTTAAACTAGTAATGTACAAGAAGCTGATTCGTAGCAAGATAGAATACGCCACTGCAGTATGGGATCCGGGTTCAATTAATGCTCTTGAACTAATCCAAAACAATTCTGTTCGCTTCATTCTTCACAACTACAGTCGCCACTCTAGCATTTCTGCCATGAAAAATTCGCTCGGACTGCCGTCTCTTGTCTCTCGTCGTATGCTTTATCATCATATTCCAACTCGTCGCAAAGCACTTATTTTGCAGCCTTTTAGCGTATCATCTACAATTGATCATCCTCAAAAATTGGCAGCATATCCACAGAGTGAATGATGGAGAGTGGGGCGAAGCATCCGTCCGTTCATTCGTTCTAGATTCCGTCCATCCATGCGTCCGTCTGTGTGACCGTCCGGGCGTCCAATTGCCCGTCCGTGCATGCGTCTGGTCGTGCGTCCGCACGTCCATCTGTGCGTCCGCCCCTGCGTCCGTCCATGCGTCCATCTGTCGGTGCAGCCATCCGTGCATCTGTCTGTGTGTGCGTTCGTCCATCTATTTAACATTCCAAGTACCACCATCTCGCATCTTTTCATCATATATTCCGCATATGTACCACCATCCAGCGGACATTCCAAGGATTAAACGAGAGGTGGCACACGCACACTTTCTTACGGCTTGCGCTTTTTGTCTACTTCCCACCTTTAACCACCTCGAGTTCATGGTATATACTAGTTCACTGTATTCATGGCACTGCGGCCCAACACTCGCTAAACCTTTCTAAAACCAAGGAGGTTATGCCCAGCGAGTATAACGTAGCAACCCTTTCTTGTCAGATAGTGCTTAATGTACATGCCAATGACTGCTAATGGGGAATGAGAGACAGGAGAATTCGGCTTTAAGTTAACGCGCACGCTGCGAATTTTTTATTGTTCAACAACGCACAGAAGAAATCTCTCACTGGCACCGCCTTGGAGGTGAAAATGTAGAACTGGTCACACACTACGACTACTACTACGACTACAAGGGATGAACGGGTGCCGCTATAAGGATCGTCGCCCCTAATAAAGTTGGTGTTATGTAATGTCTAACCAAAACATGCAGCGATTCATTTATTACTAGAACATCAGTAGACTGAAACCGCCTTCCCGGATCTGTGGCCATCTTGACCGATCATCACGTGTTTCGTTCTACGCTAACTAGCATTGTACAAACGCCCACACTTGCTTACTTGTTCTGTTTGGACACAATGCTTATATCTTGTTCTTGTGTATTGTTATTTATTTATTTTTATTACCATAGCTAACAATGTATGAGTCAAACATTGTGTTTCACCCCCCTTCATAATGCCTTTGGCCCGGAGGGTATTCTGAAATAAATAAATAAATAAAATAAATAAATAAATAAATAAATACATAAATAAATAAATAAATAGGTCTTGTTTTATTGGACCGTTTCGAGAAAAGTCGATGACATCTTTCGATTCTGGTCACTGTTAAGTCTAACTTGTCCTTCAAGAAGTCATCGGTTATGCGTGAAGTAAGCGCTGACAATTTTTCATTTGTAGGCTCGGAAAAACCATGAATGATAACGTTGTTCCTCCGACTTTTATTTTCAAGGTCATCTACTTTTTCTGTGCTGGAAGTGATGGCACTTTTCATTGTGCTCACGTGCAACTCAACAGCAGCAACCTTGGTTTGACATACTGTTAGTTTTTCTGAACCACATTCCAATGATTCTAGTCGATCTTTAAATTGAGCCAATGTATTTGTTATGTCTTTCTGTGAACTGTCTAATCTATCCATTCGCTCCATCAACTTTTTGACCCGCGAGGACCTCGAGAAGTAGGCTGCAATCACTCAAGTTTTCTGACGATGGTTCTTTGCCACGCGCATTAGAAACACTACATCCATTTGGACTAACATTTGTCTCAACGTCACTCCAGAGGCATAATAAATTCAGTAAAGCCCCACCGCGGTGGTCTAGTGGCTAAGGTACTCGACTGCTGACCCGCAGGTCGCGGGATCGAATCCTGGCTGCGGCGGCTGTATTTCCGATGGAGGCGGAAATGTTGTAGGCCAGTGTGCTCATATTTTGGTGCACGTTAAACCCCAGGTAGTCCAAATTTCTGGAGCCCTCCACTACGGCGTCTCTCGTAATCACATGGTGGTTTTGGGACATTAAACGTCACATATCAATCAATATATTCAATAAAGGCAGACAAATGATAGTAATACGCTATAGACATTGTGGGCGAGGTAGCAGCAACAGAAAAACAGTATTACTTTTTCATGATTCGTCTCCAGGTAAATAAGTAACGTGTACAAGAAACAGAAAATACTTGTAGAAACATACTTGCAGACGCGCTGCTACCTTGCCTACTGGAGCTGTAGGATCAAGCCGGCAATCCTGTACGATTGTTCGTCGATGACGTTAGCCGGAAGGTGGCCCTGTAAAGCAGCAGTGATCTTAATAAAATATAAGGTTGGGAACTGCCCTGCACTGGCATCCGAACCATGCACCTTTTGCGTGGTTGGCTGATGCGCTATTTAATATCAGAAATGAGAAAGAGTTTTATTTTCGAACGAAATGGTTGGGGGTCCGTCAGGCAAAAAGCTGCATCCTACAGCTTGAATGTGCCTTGAAGTTGCAGCAGTAACATCAAAACTAGCATGCTCATTCTGAATCTATATTCATAGAAAAAAGAATTCACAATTTCAATGTATTCGAAAAAATAGAATGTATTGAATGACAGTTACACACACATGCCATTTATAAATATAAAAAATTAATGTATTTAGTGAAAAAAATTTCAAAATGCATTGGTATACATTAAAGTCAGTGGTAGATATAACACTAAAAATCACTAGTATAAACATGGCTGTGATGTACAATGATATGATATAACACTGTTTATTGAAACAATGAGGGCAAAATATAATAATAAAATGCCAAAATGTAAGAATTGGTTTTGTTTATGCCTGTATTCGTACTTGCAAAAGTATTCTAGAATTTGTTTGCGTGAAGAAGTATTCGAAATAAGCCTCTTGCTTTCTAATCTATTCAGTAATGAAGGTAGCCTATGCCTCAATGATTGTATCAGATAATTTGTGCGCCCGTATGGTACGGGACAAATGTCTTTGCAATGAGTGCGCAAGATATTTATTTATTCAAGTCGTGATGTATGTTTTTGGAAGGATTTGACATTGTTGAAGCCAGAACAAAACGATAATAGAAGTCAGTATTCGTAAAGACTTGTCACACACAATATATTATGTTTTTGAAAATGTGGCGCAGTGGAATGAAAACTAGGCACATTAGCTGTTTGTCAAAGTACGCGTTTTTGTAGTTGAAGGAGTGCCCGAACGTTACCTTTTATGGTGGTGACCCAAACCAGTGCACAATAGTTAAGGCGCCATTAAAGAAGGCGTTATCAGTAATTTGACCCTCTCCGAAAAAATGAGCTGACAGCGAGACAACATGCCAGCGGCAGATGACAGCAATTTTGACTCGTTCAACGTGATGGGTTTAATTCATATATTTTGAAAACGTGACGCCGAATTCTTTGTATTTTCTCATAATTTCTATGGGAGAGCCAGCCGAAAAGAATTGTTCGCTATAACAAGGCTGCCTCCCTCTAGCTCTGAATAATATGGCTTTTGATTTTGAGTTGTTGTGAGCACATTATAACGAGACTATGCTGAGAGATTAAAAAAAAAGATTTTGGCAACACATCAATAGGTTCATGGGCAGAGACAAAAAGCTTGTACTGTCACCATACAGCAGAATGAATGCATAACTGACAATTTTAGCGATATCATTTACATAGACAATAAATAGTGCCGGTGTCAATACGCTACTCTGGATACTCCAGCTTTAGTTTAACGACATGAGGGATAGGACTTTTCAATAGCAATACACTGACTCCACCCAGAAAAGTACGACCGAAATAACACGTTTGCAACACCACATATAACATAGTCGTCTAGCTTTCTAACTAAAATTTCATAGTTTAAGCGACTGAATGTCTTGCTATAGTCTCTAAACATACCTAACGTTAGTTTATCGGAGTGTACGTTATTAAATATTAGTTCCTTTTCACAAAACGCTGTCGCTGTCAACCGCACGGGGCGGAAGCCATGCTGACAGTCAGATGGAATGTCACTTTTTAAAAGCTGTTGATTCGTGTAGAGCTCAACTTTTCTAAATGTTCAGAAAAAACAGAGAGAATATAAATTAGCCTGTAGCCCCCCAAGTCAATATGATTACCACCTTTAAATACCACTGACACCCTGCCTTTCTTCATAGCACTTGAAAAATAGCCAGTTTCTAAAACAAGAGCGAAAACAAATGCAAGGTGGATTGCAATATGGTGAATTACAAAATTTATTGGATTGACTGGAACGCGGTTTGCATCGACAGCATTGCTGTTTAGGGCTCAAAAAAAGGACGGCAAATCTTGGTGTCGTTAGAGGGACCGGGAGAAAAATGCTATGCGTACATATAATAACCCCCGCAGGTCGCGGGTTCGCATCCCGGCTGCGGCGGCTGCATTTCTGATGGAGGCGCAAATGCTGTAGGCCTGTGTACTCAGATTTGGGTGCAGGTTAAAGAACCCCAGGTGGTCGAAATTTCCGGAGCCCTCTACTACGGCGTCTCTCATAATCAATATAGTGGCTTTGGGACGTTAAACCCCACATAAAAAAAACTTATAATAACATCAATACCGCTGACTGCGCTATCTGATGACGTCATAATTTTGCCGAAATGATCATTGAAGCATTCAGCCAAGCGACATCTGTCCTTTTTTTTTTCATTACTTAGGATTACTTCGTCAAAAGACACCCGTTTTTTGGGTGTATACGACGTAATTGATAGTTTCCATGTGTTTTCTTCTTCTGGATTTGTCCTTTATTCCGACGCGAAAAAAGTTTCATAGTAGTGCCCCTTATCCTTTCGCACTTTCTTGTTTATTGCATTCCGCAACTTCTTAAGTGCAGTGAGATCCCTTTCTTTACGCGTGCGTAAAAATGTAGGTAATAGCCTAAATGTATCTTAACGTGTTGAGGCGGCCACCAAAGCGTTCTAGTACGTTTCTTTACCTGGCCTTATTTGAGCGGAAACGATAAACTATAAAGACGAGGGAAAATTGACAGGAACCCACCTTATGACTCCCTAACCCCTTTTTTATCATATAAAGAGGACCAGTATGTGTGCAGCACAAGTGCGCGAAAGTGTTCCATATTTTTGTCTTGACAGACATATTTAATGAAACGTGGTATGAGGCAAGCGTTCTTCATGAAGATAAAATCAACATGCTATGTATATTGGGCAGTGGTCACTGGCAATATAGCTGATAGTACCGCCCGAGTGAATCTACGTACCAGCATTAACGACAAAATTATCAAGAGCGGATTGACAAGTTGCTCTCACAAGAGTAGGCGTTGTGATAATGGTGCAGAAACGGAGTGAATTTATTAGGCTAGTGATTGCGCGGGGGAAATGCCATCATCGAGCATGCTAATGCCGAAGTCGCTACCGACAGAAGCACTTTGTGTTTGAGAAAAAAAAAGCATACTCTAAAGCTTTTCACTGAATTCTAAGAATTTAAACTTGTTACAGTAGGCAGTCGGTAAATCACGTCAAACTGATTTCTGACCAATTTAGCACTGAGTACTTGATAGCGTGGTGTAGTGGAGGTGACTTCCTCATGCACTTCACACTGTATGCCGAACTTATCATGCAATGTGACACCACCCCCGACGTTTTCCCGTTTGATTACCAAAAAACTGCCTATACCCGTCTACGAGAAGCATTTCACTGTGTTCTTGGTACCATGTTTCAGAGAACATAACTAAGTCCAATCAAAAAGTAAACTCTGCAAGAAACACAGCCAGAATATCTTGCTTATAAGGGAGTAAACGTCAGTCCAAATGAAGCGGATAAATTTCAGATGGTAGACTAAATTTTTTATACATTGTGCAGTCAAAAGGCATATAAAATCTTGAGGTTCTCGCGCACCTCTCTCTTCGTTATCTCTTCAAGGTCAGCCTCTGAAGCAATGTGGATTGCACAGCTGGCCTAAGTTTTGCCATTTCTTAGTAGGGGTTCCGTCGCACTTTTTTAGCGCTGCAGAATATTATATGACTGCTTATCAGTCCTCAACTTCAGATTACCCGTAGTTCGTCTGGTCATCTCTTAATCGTTTGGAACTCCACAATAAAAAAAAAAACAGCACTGATTCAAACTTCTGTCCATACGAGTTTAGACTAGCCTAGTGCTCTGGTTTACTCTACTTCTCAAACGCTTATTCTGCCGTAACTTCTTTTTGTCTTACTGAATTTTAATACTGTTAGCTTGAAAAATGGTGCTGATTTGAGGTTGTATTGTATTTCATTGGTGTTTGTATTAGTGACGAAAACTCCGGCGAATAGACATAGCAGTGAACAGGAGTCACTACGCGGGAGCCAAATGCACGTACTAATATTTGCACCTATATGGTGAGCCTAATGACGTAGAATAGTAAATGTAAAGATGAGGTAAGCTCAAGAAAGCGACGAAAAACAAAAAATTCTCACGAAATAAATGGCGCATTTGCAGAACTAATTACGAAGCGGCAACTTGGATCGGTTTACCCCAACGCCTGCTTTCACATGTTCTCTCGCGAACAACTCTGATATTTTCTTCTGCACAGTGGTTCAAAATGACCGTGCATGTAAGCCCTGGGTGCTAATAGTCGATCTTTAGAAGCTGGTATGTGGAACGCATCGCCCTTCCTTCAAAGAAGACGAAAGCATGTTGACCAGCCCTGTATTAGAAGGAGAGAGGGGGTGTTAGAAATTTGGGGGAACGTCCGTTTGCGGAATACGTTCTGAGTTGATTAAATAATAGCAAGTGGTGATTGTTAAGTTTGAAAAACGTTGCAAACTGCTGTGTAAAATAGCTGGAATTCTCCGTAGCAAGCACGTGCCCTTAAGAATTTTTTTATATGAACTGCTTGGTGTTGACACAGGAAAAAAGAAATTATATTGAAGATGGGGTAGTTAAAAGAGTAAGTTAGTAAGGCTATTTGCTTTTTAAATACAAGTTGTCAATCGTTTCTGCAATCTCGTCTGTTCGATGACGCTGCCGTTGTACGCTATGAAAATTTTTGGCGAAGTAATAGATCTCTGTGTGTATGTTAGTGAAGCGATAAAGGAAGAGGATAAGAAATATAGCCACGTAAATGATGTTTATTAAGTTCGAAAGGGTAGCATTGCTACTTTAACGTTGCCTGTCAACTGGTGATTTGACTGATGTAACAACACAGTTGAAAGGGCAGAAGACCCTCTTTACTTAAACAACGGGTAATTATTTCCCTTAATGTTTGCTTTTACTAAGCACCTATCGCTGTTTAGATGCTCTATAAAGCCCATTCGAAAGTTTGACATATACTATGTAGGAGAGCTGTTCAATGAAGCTTGGTGAATCAGAAGCCCTTCCCACCAAAGGAATGGGGTGTGCGGACACCTGAAATTTAGAATATTTTTGGGACAGTGTTTTCTTTGATTCGATTCACATTGGAAGTTTTACTAATCAGGACTTCCAAAAGAAAAATACTTCATGTTTCATTAAATGTGGCATCTGTAGATTCTTATTATGCTTTTTCTTAATACACTTTTATGTTGCAGCAAAGCTTCCTTTAGCGCTCTGCTACGACCAAAATTGCACTGACACACGGAAATGCTGGTTCCAACATGGAGATGCTAGATGTGGTAAATGGGGGGGGGGGGGGGGCGGGAGGCGAACGATGCTTTTTTGGTCCTGAAACTTGGGCAGGAAGCGCGAAAGATCGCATGCCAAAGCATCCGATCTTCCGGAAATAAAAACTTCAGGTGTTTTTATTTATTAACGTCTACGAGGCAGAAATGAAAGTACAATTGAAGGGAAGCACACCTTCGTTTGCCACATCAGTTGGGTTTCCATAGAGTTGAAAGAGACAGTGCAAATAGGATCTCTAGCTTTCACATGTAAAGTGTTGTTGGCAACACTATGGTTGCACTAGTTCATGTATATAAATACAATTTGGCTTCTGCATGGCCCCGTTCTTGATAAGGCAACTATGAAACACCGCCCTGGTAGCACTTCATCAACCTAGTGAAAAAAAATGCTTTCATGCAGCTGTCTCATAAGAATGCGCTTAGAAATTGTCTCCAACTTTTTTAGCAATTTTGGTTTGAAATATGAGAAAAATATTTGATTTGATTCGCAAATGCACTGAAATATTTCATTTTGCTTTGAACTCAAAATTTTGCAATTCGCACAGCTCTAAAATATTTAACTTGTATTCAATATCTCGGAGATTTTACACACATAGCTAATATACAACAGAGGAAAAGATCAGTATAAGACGCAGCAAGCCAGAAAGCGCAAATTTTTGTTTCTTTACTACAATTTCAAAATCTGCCTTGGCAGGAAGATCCATGACCCGAGGTCAGCCAGGGCGTAGCCTCGCTCAGAATTCTGATGCGGTCTTGGACCATTCGCTGTAAGACAACTTCCAATAGCCCATAAAAAACAACAAGTGGAAATCTTGGGACATTTTGGTAATGCATTCTTTAAAAAAAATGAGTAAAAATTCACGCATCTCAGCGAAGTGAATGATGACGAGTAAGCGAATACAGGTTGTAAGGTACATAATGTCTGCATTGAAATTGCCGACTTCTATAAAGAACGGGCAGATGAACCAATGCATGCATGGAGAGACAAATGGACGCGCGGGGAATGGACAAACAGGTGAATGAACGAACAGAAGCACGCGTGCATGCACAGACGAATGGACAGATGGACACTCGGACACATGCACGGATTGAAGGATGGACAGGTGGCGCACGTGATCATTTATTGCTCTGTCATGTACTTCATAGATATACACATCGAGACGATTCGTCCTTGTGCAGGTGTTAAAAATCGATTTTGGTTTTGCGGAGCTTGACGGACGCGGACGACAACAGGCCTCCACACTAAGAAACATCACCCATGAAAGGGCGTCGTTTTGTTGTGCAGTGACAATCGCCATATGGCTTGCTTGCGCGTTCTTGTAAGCACGGCACTAACCATTTTCCCATCAAGAATGGAATGTCGCGCTGCGTGCCGTTCGTGACCAGGATATGCCGGGCGCTCATTCATAAAGCAAACGAAAATGGACACGAGATGAATATTTCTATGGGACAATAAAGTCAGCCTTATAACTCACTTTTTTAAAACAACGATCCGCTTTAAGTTTGGAGCGCTGTTTCTCGATCTGACGAAGCACGTGAGTGTAACTATGCCATGCAAGTGTAACTATGCCATGCAAAGGTAGGAGAGGTGGAGGAAAATAAATGCACAGTAAAGTTAGGAGCTGTGAAAACGAAAAAAAGGTGAGGGGAAGGGAAAAGTAACGGGAAGATCAAAGCAAGGGGGTGAAAAAGCGAAGTGACGGTGAGAAGGAAGGAAAGGGAATGGGAAGAGTAGAGGGTAGTAAAGCGACGTGGTGATGCGGAAAATGAGATGTGAAAATTGAGGGTGATGAGGGAAAAGAGACGAGAATAATGAAGCGAGGGGTGAAAGTGCAAAGTGCGGGTGAGGAGGAGAGAAGCATAACGGGAAGAGTCGATGATAGTACAAGAAGATGAGAAAGTGATGTGAGGGGGAGTATGAGCGAAAGTGAGGTTGAGGCAGAAAGAAGGCTACAAGAGTGAAGCGAGGAGTGAGAAAGCAAAGTGTGGGTGAGGAAGAGAGAAATGTAAGGGAAAGAGTAGAGCATGCCACAGTGAGGGGTTGGAAAGTGGAGGTAAACGTAACGGAAAAAGTAAAGCATAGTAAAGCGAAAGGACGAGAAAGTGAAGTGAGGGTGAGGAGAGAAAGGTGACGGAAAGGATAAAGCGAGGGGGAGAAAAAGGTAAGTGAGGGTGAGGAGGGAAAGGCGATGGGGGGATGATCTTTTAGAAAAGGCAGAAAGGTAAGAAAACGGGTTGAGGAGTGCACGATAACTGTATTTCGTGTGAGGACACCTCAACCGATACACTCACGGGGGATAGGGACTGAAGGGACAGTGAGAGTGGAGAAAAGAAAGTAAAGTAAAAAAAAGAGAGCAGGGTTACATCAAGGAGAAAAAAAAAGAAAGAAAACTCGCATGATCGGAGGAGCACACGATTCAGCATGGCGAGCGGCCTATGAAAGTCGCTCGCTCAAGTTTGTGTCCTCAAGAAAGTCGAGTAAGGCTCGAAGGGCAGAGCGGCGATGGTCATCGCAGCCGGTGGGATGTAGGATGTCCTGCAGGATCGCACATGGCAGTCCGACGAGACGGTATTTCTCGACGAGCTACTGGTGCGTCACCAAAAGCAGGACACTCATACAAGAGATGGGACAATGCTTCTACCGCGTCGCAATAAGCGCAGTTCGGTGAGATCGCGCCGCGCAGACGATGCTTTCGTTCTGCTGGCCACACGGAGCCGGTCCTCCGGCCCAGAAGGAGCCCTCGATTGAGGTGGGTAAAACTAGTCGGTGGCATGGAAGCAGGGGAGCATCCCTGCGGCAACCCGAGCGTCAGGATGCTCGCGCGCTAACAGCCAGCGAGGTTGCTGCGTGCCGAGTCAAAGAAGCTTGAGTAGTCCATTAGCGGGGTCTCGGCGGAGTGTATCTTTGGCAAGATCATTGGCATCCTTGTTCCCTGTGATGCCGTCGTGTAAGGGAGCCACTGAAGCACAACGGCGCAGCCGTGCTCTTGAAAGGCAAGTAGGCTGCCTGCAGCTCGCTCAGCCAGGAGCGAGCCACGGTCCTCCCTGGCGAGCTGGCTCAGGACAGGTTTGAATAGAGAATTTTGCTGCGATCGTGATGGCTGGCGACTCGCGTAGGAGGTCGGCAGCCAACAGAAGCCCGACTAGCTCAGCTTTTGTTGAGTATGAACAAAACCACAAGCGGCATTGCTGCTCCACACGAAGCTGAGGGACTATACAGGCAGCCGCAGCAGAGCCATCCCGCCGGATGGACCCTTCAGTAAACACTTGCGTCCTCCCGGCCAGGTCCCCGTACATTCACGCCACCACCTTTTGCATCATGGCACTGAGCGGGGTGTGGCGCTTAGATCGGACTCCCGGCAGGTGCAGGTTCACTCGAAGGGGTGCTCGCTGGTGAGGGAGTGGCCAGCGCGATGGGCGAGCGGGATCGTCAGCCGCAACGCCGTCGTAAACGTGCAGGAGGTGACTGACAGAGGAATTCGACACAGCACGTAACCACGCGAGCAGGGGGCCAGCATAGGGTGCCCGGTGAAGAAGCTCCAAGTCGCACAGTGCGCGCAGGTCCGCCACGAGCGAGCTTCCGCGAGTGTCTCGGCCACACAAAAACTACGAATCATTTTCTGACACATACAAATAGCGCGGCGATGGTCTTGGTCTATAAGTCGCCATTGTGGTGCTTGGAGTCTGCATTTCAGCATGGCGTAGTGCACGTTAGATAGAGAAATCGCCACGTATGTAGGGCAGGCGAAGGCAGCGAAACAGCCATTGCCACGAGCAAGTGGACGGCACACGGCCGATTGCACGCGACGCACAGTCTGGCGTACGCGCCGCACCGTTAGAAACTATCAGAGGCAATTGTCTATCGTGAGGCCGAGGTAGCGGACGTCGTTGCGCCAATTACTATGGGCGAAACATCTAGCTGGAGGCATGAGGGACGTCGTGAGGTCCCAGCGCGAGAGTGAACGTTACTGGAAGGCACTTGGTGATCGGCGCGAGCACTAAATAAACAAAAAAGGGTTGAGGACGTGGCCCTGTGGGCTACCGCAGATGACGGGACGCAACGCACTTGTCGCCCCACCCACGCGCACAGAAAACGTCTGGTCGGTGAGAAAGACCTCAGCATAGTACAAGAGCTTTCCCCCTGACACCGAGCCCGTGCACAGGACCGATGATGGATTCGTGGGGGAGCGATTGAAAAGCCGACTGTATGTCAAGTAGGAGTAGAATGGCCATTTCTCCATTGTGTAGAGCTTGCTCCAGGGTGTTCACGATCGTGGCGATGCTGTTGGCTGTCGCGTCTTCAGGCCGCAATCCACACTGTTCTGATGGTAAAGCATTGCGAGCATCCCCGATCTTCAGCAGGTGATAAAGGGCCATCTCTTCCATTGTTTATCCTGCCTCTGAGGTAAGAGAGATGGGTCTATATGACTTGACCGAGTGTGGTGGTTTGCTTTCTTTGAGGACAGGAATCACAGTAGCGGAGCTCCACTGATCTGAGAAGACAGCACTGGAGAAAGCTCTGTTGAAATGCATTCAGCAAGAAAGGGTGCTGGGAGGCGTCCAGGTTTCTCAGCATTTGATGTGGAATTCTGCTCGAACCAGGGGCGCTGCACTTGCACCTTCAGAGGAGAACCCGTTCCAGTTCGGTGAGAGAGAAATCCTCCTCGCAGAGAAAGCGAATGCCAGCTGAGGTGGCAGTTTCCACAGTAGGAAGGGCGAGCGCGTCAGTTGCCGGGACGCTGGTGACACTCGCTGTACTCGAAGAAGAAGGGGGCACGAATGAAGACGCAAGCAGTTCAGCAAGCTCCCTCTCAGTGATGTTTCTCGCAAGGGCTTGCAAGGACTGGATAGCTCGACACTTTCGGGTTAATTATGCGCATGATATGCCAGCCATGGCGACAGCGGCGTGGGTCATTCAGAGAACAACAGATGTCATGGGAAGAGTAGAGCATAGCGAAGCGAGGGGGTGGGAAAGTGAAGTGAGGGTGAGGAGTGAATGGTGACATGAAGAGTGAAGCGAGCGATGAGAAAGTGAAGCACGGATGAGAAGGAGAAAAAGGTGATGGGAAGAGTAGAGCACAGTAAAGCGAGGGGGTGGAAAAGTGAAGTGAGGGTGAGAAGGAAAAGTGGGATGGGAAGAGTGAGGGCAAGTTGGTAGGACCCAACTCAACAAACGAACTGTGCAACCTAGAAGTAGTTACAGCGTAACTACGGAAGCGAAAAACTATTGCTTTTTCACTTCCGCAGTTACGCCGTAACTACGGTAGGTTGCGCTGTTCGTACATTCAGTTAAAGTGTAGTAAAGGAAGAGGTGAGAAAGCGATGTGAGTGTGAGGAGGGAAATGTGACGGGAAGAGTAAAGCGAGCGAGGGGGTGAGAAGGTGTAGTGAGAGTGAGAAGGAGGGGAAGGTAATGGGAAGAGTAAAGCATATTGAAGCGAGGGGGTGGGAAAGTGAAGTGAGGGTGAGGAGAAAAGAAACGTCATCAGAAGAATATAGCACAGAAAAGCGAGAGGTTGGAAAGTTAAGTGAGTGTGAGGAGGAGAGAAAGGTGTCAGGAAGTGTAAAGCATAGTAAAGCAAGGTGGTGGGAAAACGAAGTTGAGGGAGGAGGAGGAAAAGGTAACGGGAAGAGTAAAGCATAGTAGAGTAAGGGGCGGTAAAGTGAAGTGAAGTTGAGGAGGGAAAGGTAACTGGAAAAGTATAGTATGGCGAATGGGTGAGAAAGAAAAGTGAGGGTGAGGGGAATGTGACGGGAAGACTGAGGCATTGGAAAACGAGGGGGCAGGGAATCGAAGTGAGGAGGACGGAAAGGTAACGGGAAGAATAAAGCATAGTGAGGGGACGGGAACCTGAAGTGAGGGTAAGGAGGAGGGAAATGCATAGGAGAAGAGTAAAGCATGGTAAAGCGAGGGGGCGAGAAAGCAAAGTGAGGGTGCGATTTGTGTTTTAGACGTTGTTGTATAGTATGATTTGCTGGCAAGACATGCAGAAAGTTTGAAACGGGTAGTTTCTATTTTAAGGCAGAATACATTTTCCATCTACGCAACCACAAGGAAATAGGAAGCTTGCCTGTGCCTCGCCGTCACTGTATTGCACGTCAATTCAAAGACCCAGCGGAAGCTCTTTGATAGCAGACAATGCATACCATAGAAATGCTTGCCATTGGTTTCAGTAATGCTGCTGCACAGAACGTCAGAAAGGGTCAAGACCGCTTATTTTATAGAACGATATCGTCTCCTGTGGATATATTCAACTGGTTTAAAGTTACAATGGACAAAATTAAAATGCAGTATATGGCCTGCGGCGCCGTATTGGGGCGTTGTCTTTTAAAAAGCCTGTTTATTGAAACAATGAGCCACATTTGAATTTAACTTGCTGAGCGGTTGTTTCGACAATATTTTTGCGTTTTACGCGACTCGTTAAACTGGGGCTGCAGTCCCGTAATGTTTCTTTAAGAAGCTCTGAATAGAAAAAAGCAATGTCTGACCAGGCAGACACACAAATGCAAAGGCCCTAATGCGTCTGTATGCGCTGAGCGAACGTGAAAGAGCCAAGAGCATGGAAGCACCCCGCGTATTTCTTCTCATTAAATGGATAGTTCTGGCTTCAGTCGCAGTTTTCTGGCACCGATGTTCATACTGCAGATAAAGCAGAAACTAGAAACTGACCTGTTGAGACAATGTGAAAGTGAAACTGAAGCTCCTGCCCCGAAGGAACGCGCTCTCTAGGCTGACACTGAGGGCTCATGAAACGCGCCGGCAAACGAAACTCTACACCAGCGACAATGTTGCTTGAACGCGAATGTTCTAGCGACAAAAGCTAACAGAGCTAGCGTTCAATATATTGCTACGTAAAATGAGACGGGACGTGACTATTTGGCACTGTATTTACACCGATAAATACGGAGCGCAGCACACAGACCAAGTAAACCAGTCTTCTTCGTCTTCTGATCATAGAATGGTTCACCTTTTATGCGATAGCTACGTAGCAATATCAATGTTAGTCACAGCTGAACCATCTTCTTTTTTTTGGGGGGTAGTGCGCGTCATGCACCTACTGTGCCGTACGGAGATGCCGCGCGAGAAATGGTAGTGGTCAGCACTCATGCTAAAACTCGGCGCGAGATTAAGGTGACTCTTCCGCCGATATATATAAATGCTGCAACAAGGAACCAATCCGAAAAAGAACAAGCCAACCCAGCCGTTCGGTATCAGATTGTATGCAGACCAGCTTACCTCTACCACCCAAGGCAAGGCTGCACCTCTCAGCTCGGATGTCGGCAGCGCTGTCCGGTCAGTATCGCGTCCAAATGTTTGAACGAGACCACGAAGGCGCAGGTGCCTCGAGCTTCACCTGCTCGCGTGGCCAATAGATTATTATTATTATTATTATTATTATTATTATTATTATTATTATTATTATTATTATTATTATTATTATTATTATTATTATTATTATTATTATTATTATTATTATTATTATTATTATTATTATATTATTATTATTATTATTATTATTATTATTATTATTATTATTATTATTATTATTATTGTGGAATATTTATGGTGTGCACCCAAAAAAGAAAAGTAGCCTCGCGCGCGGGTGGCAGGAGGATGCATTACGAGCATAGCACAAATTACACATTCAGACGACCTTATCGAAAGTGCGCTGTCAGAATAAAGGTAATTGAGAACTTAGGTACTGAGGTTGATCTTGTTCAAGAACCAACACAGTTAGTGACCCAGCTCTCATAGTCACTGCATGCCCGCACAAATCAAGGATTGTCATAATGATCATCAAGTCTTTCTAAGGCACGTAGCCCTCCAAGAAATACAATTTATTAATAATGGGAATATTAGAAATGTAATTGCGACAAATGACACGAATTGTAATCTTATAATTGAATATGATACTATTTTTCCCCAAAACGTCACGTTCCAGTCTGTCAAATATTGAAATAACATATTAAGAGATTACAAGGTGCATGCAGAAACAAGTTATATAATACCAACAGATGCTTCAGTGAATAATCAAAAGACAGAAGTAGGCATTGCTTGGGATTTACTTGACTGGTCCTTCTCAGTGTGACTGTCTGAATTTACTGCAGTTTTTGAATCTGAGCTCGTGGCGGTTTTTTAGCACTTCCAATACTTCTGTCTAATCAAGACAGCGCAGTCATAATGACGGATTCCCTTCAGGCTGTGATGCCCTGACAGCTTCTGGGAACTCTCGAACTCTAAGGACATTCCGAACATTAGTACTGCCGCTGTCGAGACACCTGAGGTTACTGTGGGTTCCAGGACACTGCAGATTAAGACCAAATGGATTAGACCATTCCTTAGCACGAGCCGTGCTTGATGGTCCAATATTATTCGTACTACGAGAAGTCTATTACATTGCCACAATTAAATATCGAAAATCAGCAATCTGCACTGATACAATAGCAACAATAACTAGATGGAGAGAATATGATCACCACAAGTTTCCATGGCGACCCCAGTAGTCAATCCAGAAAGCTCGAAGTTTAGATTACTAGATTTTGATGCCATGTGCCCCCTCTAAACCTATCATTGCACAACGCAAGACTACGTGTAGTTACGACGTAACTACAGAAGAAGATACATGGACAGAAAAAGCGCTCTTTCTGTCCTTGTCTCTTCTTCTGTAGTTACGTCTTAACTACTCGTCGTCTTGCACTGTGGAAATATATTGACTTTCAATCACCAACTAGCCCAAGCATCTGTCCTATATTTACACAGAGCTGGTCAGGTGATATCACCCCTCTGCGCATTTTGCGCAGAAATAGAATCAATTAATCATTATCTTTTATCTTGTCGCCGATACTCTATACTTAAAAAAAGACCTTTAGTTATTCCCTTTCTGTTAGGTTGACAGTGGTACCTGTACTAAACATTGATGCCTCAGTTTTCGGGCATTGCCACAGGAATGCTTTCAGTGCCGTCTGCGATTATATTCAGGCATCCAAACGTATTACATTATAATTCCTAGTGAAATATTTATTATTCTGCATCATCAAAAAGTGTTTTAACATTGATTCTGAATATTTAGGTGAAGTAAACTAACCTGTGTGGTCAACTCAACAGCTGAAATCTCAAAATTTCTGAAATAGATTTTTCTACTTTCCCCCCTTTTTGTCGCTTTTTAAATATTACACATAGTTGTAATGCTCACAAAAACAGCACACTACGTTTTCTTGCCCAAGCCCGCTGAGTGGGTGTGAGCCACAATTTCATGAAAACAAACAAACAAAGAAAGTCTAGCGAAGTTGATTTTGAATGGGCCTGAGCCCCAGCGTAGGCATCGGCCACGAGCTCTTGGGCTGGGGCGGCTTCCTCGGCTTGCTGGACGGCCTACAGTTGTTCTAAGAAGGAGCTGGGCAGAGCCTCCTTCTACGCGCCCTGTGGTCTGAAACTGCCTCCTTGTGGTTTTACCGTTCGTTTTCTGTAGAAGTATCACGTCCGGTTGCTTCTTGTTAATGAGGAACTGTTGTAGGTGTCCCTGCTTACAAGCGTATCCTCTACAATTGCATTGCCAAATTACACAATTCTTGTATTCCTGAGTGACAGCGAATATAATAGTTTTCCGGTGTTCTCCCATGTCTCTGCGTTCTCTGATCTGCGGTATGGTTTCCCAGCTGGTTTCAAGGGTGACGATAGTTATAGTGCGAGAACAAAACGACGACACAGTCTCTGTGTCATCGTTTTGTTCTCGCACTATAACTATTGTCATGCCATACCAACTAGCCCAAGCTGCCACACTTCTTGGTTTCAGGGGCGTGCAGCGGATAGCTGGTAGCTTTCGGCTGATTGGTTTCGACCCTTATGTGCAGGGTGGCGAGTTGTTGCTTTATTTGCTGCATTGCAGTCGTTAGCTGCTGCATCGCGTTTGTAAGCTAAATAAGCATTGCTTCCATTTCTGCCTTATGCGTGTTTTGTCTTCCTATATTTTTTTCCGAATTGTCCTCATGTCTTCTTCGACATAAGCTTCTCGTCTATCGTGTCATTTCCTGTTGTTTCTTCTGTTTTCTGTGTTTGACTCTCAGCTTGCGCCAGGTCCACTTCTACTGCCCTACGTTTCGAGGGGGTAGGCAGCGTTTCGTTCACAGAAAGCACGTCCCCTGTATTTTCTCCAAATAAAATCATTGCGCCTTTTTTAGATACCTCGGTTTTTAGACTAGCATTTTCTTCCCTAAGTTCATATATTACGTTTTTCTATTTACTGTTATCCTTTTCCAATTGCTCGAATGGTTTTTGGATTCGCATGATTATGTCGTGTTCCCTTTGACTGTTAGATAAGACAATGCCAGACCCCACACGCTCCCCGGAAGTGGCTTCCGCCTAGCTCACTCTGAAGGCTTTGGGTAGACTGTCAGTATTACAGGGTCTGCCAGCTCGCGTTGCTGTGGTGTCGGCACTGGCTGTACACAGTAAAAATTTTTGCACCCAAAAGGGTGTAAAAAGGTTGCTTTTACGAGAAAGCACCCTTTGCAACACCCTTTAACACCCATAAATGGTCGATTGAAAAAAAGCACCCCTTTGTTTGGGTGCTTGCCTCGATAGCACCCTAAAATGGGCTCTAAGGGTGCTTTTGTGCCTTAAAGGGTGTAGGTGCCGATTCATCAGATGGAATATGCAGCATAAGAAGAACACATAATTATAATATTTGGGATTTTACGTCTCAAAAACCTCGATATGATTATGAGGGCCGTTGTAGTGGAAAGCTGCAGAGATTTTCACCATTTGGTGTTCTTTAATGAGCGCTCATATCGCACAGTGCAAAGGCTTCTACCTTTTCGCCTCCGCCTTAATTCAACTGCCACGGCCGGCATCGAACCCGCGACCTTCGGATTTGCGGCCGAGCAGCGCAGCTACTGCACGAATATGTGGACCTTGCGTTATATGACGGCCTAATTGACTTAGAATGTGTGAAGGTGCTCTCCGAATACAGCAGAATGTCAGCAGAAGCAAATCGCGTTTCATCTATAATGGCAATTAACTGCAATCCATGTTACGAAAGCTTTCCTTAGCGTTGGTTATAAGCTGCATGTTTGCTATGGATTATATACACACAAATAATGTTCGCCCGAGTATGGGTGCGTGTGCGTGTAAGCGCGATTGTGTGTACACCCGTGCATGTGTGCGTGAGCGTGTATGTGCGAGTCCGTGCTTGTGTTAAGCGTGCCTGTGCACATGTGTACGCCCATGCATGCGTGCGTTTACGGTCGCGTGTGTGTGTGGCCGCTTGTGTGTATACGTGTATGTGTGTGCACCTGTGAATAAGTATGCGTGTGTATCAGCCCGTGCGCCCTAGAATTTCGTGTGTGTGTGTGTGTGTGTGTGTGTGCGGGGGGGAGGCACTGCTTCTTATTGTTTAAGGTCCCACACCTGTTGAGACTGGGAGTCTATATGGGAGGTGGCTTAAGGAATGGCGGTGGTCAACGCACTGTACACGGACTATTCAGTACATGGAAATCAGCTGCACATTTTCGTACTTGATCGTTGCTTACGAACTTGAACTTGCTGTGGTAGCTGATTAGGTCCGCTGAGGTGCTTCTATGCCCGAAAACGTGGGTTATGACCAATTCCCACGGAAAGCTGTCCCTGCATTTATGCACAACCATCGTCTATATTAACAACGTTTAACAAGAACGTGCCGTGCCTTTGCTACAGGTGCTTAGCTAGCTCATTGGGTAACCATATGGAATTATGTGCTGATCATGTGGTCAGCAAAAAGTTTGTTATAACAACCTCGGCACGTTTCGTGGTGCGTGACAAGCCTTCTAAACATCCGCGACTGTGGATTAATTTGTTCCAGCTTCGACTAAGCATTCAGTGTTTGCGGCACCATACGCGGAAGCGCCGGACACAGACAATGCAAAAAGAAATTCCTCTGGAAAAAGCTGTAGCGATGCTCTCCCGCTAATGCCACCGAGGACGAAATAATTATTGTTTCTGGCCATTCCATGGTGCACTTTGTTTTCCACAAGTTTTGCTTCACTATTTTTCGCCCACTGCAATCGCATTCCGTCAAAATACTCAAGGAACCTGAGGCTGGTAAATACCTACGTCGCTGTGAGACTGACTGGAACGAGAGTTGCCATTTACAAGGAGTCATTCGGCGTCGAACGGCCGTCCGCCGTATGCGCCATAGCGTTTGCCTTTCGGCGCCGTCCTGGCGGGTTTCCCGCTCCGCCCCCCCCGCTCACCCCGGCCAGCGTAGCTCCCACAACGGCGGCGTAGATAAGCGAATAGTTGCGTCACCGAACACCTGCGTCGACAGCTGCGGCGCCGCCGCTCCTTCTCTCTCTCAACGTCGCTCTCTGTCTCATCGTCTTTCAAATGCGTTGCGTTGGTCTGGGGTCTTGGTCGCTGTGTGTGTTCTAGCGAACAGGCGCATATTCAATGGTGGTCACGCATGACACCGTGTTCGAAGTGACGCTCGGATTAAGGAATATTCATGGAGTGGCGGACACGGACAACGTGGGCCTGTTAACGGTGAGTGTACTGTTTTCGTAGGTAGTAATCATACAGCGCTAGCTGGGCGTCTGCAGCAGCTCTGCCGAAGTAGGCTGCCAGCCATTTACAACAGCATGCGTTCGCGGGCCTGTTGCAGATGCCCGATTAAACGTGTGACTTAACGAATTCACAGTGCTATGCGCGATGTTGTGTAAGTGCCTGCATCACTCATACAGTGAGTGATGTGATCACTTAACAAGGGCGGGATTAGTTGCTGATCGCACATTGTCTCTACACTGCACAAAGTGATTGATATTGTTTTAAGATGTGCTTTGGGCTACATCGTAATAACATTTCTATTAATACTCAAATGTGCAACGTGCTTCTGTAGGTGTAAGCGTAAAAAAAGAAAGAAAAAGCAAAAATTATGTACAGAGGCGCACTGTACGAAATGGCTTTTTTTTTTGCTTAAAGACGGTATAGTTGGAGGTGCTGATATGCCGCAATGCTCCCAGCACGTGCGCCTCGGTCTTTTAAGCTATTTAGGACAAGTGCCACCAGCAACAGGGAAAGATCTAGCAGACTTCCAAAGGCGCGTTGTTGTGGCCATCGCCGTGCGTTGTTTTCCCTCGTTTCTGTTTGCTGTTTTCGTGCTTCGGTTTCATCTGCGATAATGTTCGGCGTTATAACAGAATCGAGAGAGTATACGTGACTGTTGGAGCTATGTGTGGTTGCTCTAGCATAAGCCATGGCTGCTGCAACGTAGTCGGCGTTCGCGCGCGTTGGTGTCGTTCGAACGCTCTTACTTGCGTGATTGTGTTTAACTGAGTATTTAGGCACGGGCTGCGTTTGTAAATCCCGTAGTCAATAATCGCTAATAGCGTGCCTCTGATTGCCATCAGAGGATGGGCTTGGTTGTCGAATTATGCCAGACGCTTTTTCTGAAAGCAAGCTTTGAATTTTTTTTTCAAAGAAGTACTTTCATACGTGCATGGCAGCACCTATTGCAGGCCCGCAACTCATTAAAAACTGGACGAGCTATCACATTTTTTATCAAATTACAATGAATTAAGATGATTGAATTATAGATGATTGAATTATAGATGACGAATTTCTGTGCTAGATTAGGTGCACAAAACACATGTTCGCAGCCCTACGTCTAGAAAGCAGGCAAATAGGAAGCACAGCGTCAAATTTGGATTAGATTCCATTGACGGAGCGTCTTGTGAGGGTAGAAAGAACGAGAAAATTGTTCATTTTTGATGCCCTTATAGAGGCAGTCAGAATCGCACTGATCGGTGACTTGTAACAATTCCTCAGATTGTTAGAGGCGTGATTAAAGTCAGTAAATCTTTTACTTTTTTTTTTTTGCAGACCTCTTCGCTAGTGCCACGCCGAAGATCATTTGTTCTCATGTAAAAGAGAAAGCAGAGATGTCTTCACTGTTTGTACATGAAGAGGTAAGTTTCTTGTGCATTTTGATTAATGTTACATGTTCTGAACGTTGTACTTTAGGAATTGTTTTTCACACTGGCTCACTACCCTAGAAGGAATTTGATTCTTAGGTGAGTTCAAGCTTTCGTAAGTGCCATTTTTGAGCTGTAGTCTTACACTTCACCTCATTTCGGGAATTTGCTGTATGCTGGAAAACCCTTATCTTTATCATACGAAATTATTGGAATGTATGGGTTGTATGCTTTGAGTTCAGTGTAATGTCAATTACACGCCATTTCGAAGGATACACACTACACATTCTTTATATATGGTGCTGCCAGAACAGCACGAACATCATTTTATGAGAAGTCATATTTGCTTTTATTACAGGATGAGAGGGTGCCGCTGACGTCCTGCGTAGTCTACCCCCCGACCCCAGCCTAGCTAGAGCAAGCCTACTTCCTGAACCTCCACATGGATAACCGAAAAATCTTCCGTGTCAGTAATGACGAAGAAGGAGTGACAGCACTGATGAGTTGATTTTTTTTATTTTCAACATTGTCTACGGCCGCAAGGCCTTTAACAACCACCGTGATTGAGCGGCTTTTTCTCGGCGTGAGTTTGGAGTTTATCAAAGAAGTTGTTCAGGCAGTACGACGCTGAAAATTTTAGTGTCACAATGCCTGAACAACTTTTTTTCGAGTGTGGTCATGGTAGATGAACAAACATTGTTATTTGTGTAAGTTATTTTGCTTAGATATAGCTGGACCATTCCATGCCAAACGTCCCAGCCACTTTGGCGACCATCTGAATTGTATTTGAAAAAAAAAAGTGCTGGCTTACTGCGTTGAAAACAGTGAACTGCTAGAATATTTCAGCGAGAAAAAAAGTTTGTTCATGTGGCTGGCTTATAACTTCCTGGCATAATGCCGTCTGTGTGCTGTTTGTGGAAAATTTTGTTTTAAAACTACCGCTTATTTTTTCTAAAGCAAATTCGGTCTACCTGTTAAGTAAATGTGCTTCTGTAAGGTATTTGAAGGTCAATAATAATAGTGCAATTTTTTTGCCACATTCGCTTCCAAGAATAAAGCCAAAATGTGTTATGTATGCATTTTTTATTGCAATATTGCACTTTGTATGAATATCTGAGCAGTGAATACTTACTCCACAGAAGGTATATTTTGAGGAAAAAATATCTTTAGACCTCTCAAGCTGCTGAAGTATACGAGAAAATATCACAAATTTCACAAAATTGTGATTTTTGTCCGTATTGAGATGCAATTTGCTCCATGTTGTGATATAATAAAAAGTTATCATTATACCTAAATTGTAAGAAAATGAAATTCTTTCTGTAATAAAAATCTTATTGCAAAAAGGACAGGAAAGAGCGCTGTCAACTGAATTTTATTGAAGGTTCTACGAGCGTTTTTATACTGAACACAAGACCAGGGCTCATCTGCAACAACACATGTGTGACCATGACAAAATAATTTTAACCGAGAAAAGAATACTCTTTTTCGGAAAAGATAAGTGAAGGTGTACTGATGCATTGATCCTTGACCTTCCTGATAGAGTTCTAAAATCTCTCATTTTTCTGCTTGCTTTTTTTTTCAAAAACCGTGTTTTATGAAACCTAGGACTACACTTACATTCTTTACGGTGTCCGGCCATGAGACTACTATAGCCCTTCTTAACATTTAAAGCATGCTGTCTTGCTTGATCATTGAAGCATTGCGCAGTTTGTCCTATGTTTACTTTTCCACATGTTAGCGGTGTGTTATACAAAGTAGATTGGCATTCAGTAAACCTATTCTAGTGACGAATGGTGCAAGATTGACTGTTCCTGTTGCTGTAAGTACATGCACTTTTGAAAGCTTGAAAGGGGTGGAAAACAACAATGTCATATCTGCTGGCTCTTTTCCTAAAATTGTGAGACACCTTATGTACGTAGTACCGTGTGACATGCAAAGGTGATTGGTCATTCTCTTTTTCTTTTGGTCCTGTTTGCTTTAACTTTACTTTCTGCAGGAGGGTTTCGCAAACAAGTGTGATGATGCTGTTGGGGTATTGGCTGGTGCTATCAGCCCAGGAGTGCTAAGAATGTTCTGCCTTTTGATAGTGGGCATTCAAAATTAGTAGAAAGAGGAATTGATACCACATGTACTCAGGCCACCCTTCAGAAGTCATGTTAGCACAAGGGTGAGGTCAGGTTTAAAAACCAGATTAAAAGACTAAAAGATGCTGGGTATCCCAACAGAATCATCACACCCGTTTGCAAAACCCTCCTGCAGAAAGTAAAGTTAGACAGGACCAACAAAAAACAATGACCAAAACCTTTGCATGTTATACCACATCATGTGTCTCACAATTAAAAAAATAGCCAGCAGATATGATATTAGCGTGTTGTTTTCCACGCCTTGAAAGCTTTCAAAAGTGTGTGTACTAAACAGCAACAGGAATAGTCAATATTGCCTTATTCGTCACGAGAATAGGTTTACTTAATGCCAATTTAACGTTTGTAGAAGTATTTTTTATCAGGTAAACCAATGATCAGTGCATCACTACACGTTCACTTATCCTTTCCGAGAGGGAGTATTCTTTTCACAGTTAAAGATTATTTTGTAGTGCTCACACGTGTCGTCGCGCATGAACACAGTTCTTGTACTCCGTATAAAAGCGCTCGTAGCACATTCATTAAATTCAGTTGACGGTCGGTGCTCTTTCCTGTCCTTTCTGTCTCTTCCTAAAGTTGTCATGCTGTGACTAGCACACAACCACGATGAACCAACTCTCCCAAATTAAGCTCTTGTTACGTAACACGTAGACCGAATTTTGTATGAAAAGAAGGAGCGGTGCTTTTAAAATAAAATTTTTCACATACAACACCTAGACGGCATTCCAGGAAGTTCAGAAGGCAGCCACGTGACCAAATATTTTTCCTCTCCTAAATATTCCAGAAGTTCACTATTTTCAATGCAGCACGAGTTTTTCGAATACATTTGAGATGGTTGCCAAAATGGCTGGGACATTGGCATAAAGTGACCCAGCTGTGTCATTAGCCATAATTATGCATTATCTCTTTTGTTTTTTGTGTGTTTTGACTCAGTTTTGTGTTCGTTTTTAGCTTATTGTGTTTCTGATCATTGTATTGGTTTCTTAACTATTCGCTAAAGTTATATGTGCGAACTTGTATATGTTTGCATGTACATCATTTCTCATAACCAATTGTTATACATCCAGGAATACAAAGCTTAATCCACTGTGATTGTATACATTTGAAAACACTATCCATATATATTTTCGTGTGGATCACTTCTTGGGAACGATTGTGTACATGAAGGCGTATATAGTGAAATCATGGTGATTGTATATATTTGAAAGAATCATAAGTATATATTTGCCTGTATTTCATTCCTATTAACCGATTGTGTACATGAAGGAGTATTAAACTGGAAACCACTGGGATTGTAGGTACTTGAAAGAATTATAGGGATATATTAGCGTATATTTCATTTGTAGTCTCTATGTACTTGAAGCAGTATACTAAACTGAAACCAGTGTAATTGTATGTTGCAAAGAATTGTCAATGAAGTGAAACTGAATAAATATAATAAACATTTGAGGTTGTTGCATGTGTAGTGTACGTATACGTGAACGTATATCTGGTGAAAAAGTTGTGTGGCAGAAGAAAAGTTTATGTTTTATTTGCCTATTAAATAAACGCAATATGCAAGGGCAGCAAGACTTCATTTTCTGTAACGCGCATTATGCATATACTGTGAAGTATATATAGATCCAGCACAAGTTCATACACGATAGTACGCATTTATATTTTTGCCCAGACGCAATGAATGGAGCTCGACAGGTGGCGCACCATTGATAATGAGGACCACTTTCTTCAAGTAGTGTGTAATCAGTGCATGCTGATATCTATTAGTGCAGTCTAAAAGAATACTGGCACCCCTGCCATGGGCACTCAACACCCTTGTGCACCCTTCTCGCACCCTCCTCAGAGGGTGCTAAAAAGTGATGGACATCGAAGGCACCCTTCCTTAAGGGTGTTTTTTTAACACCCTACAGTTTTTTTACATGTACACCCTATTCTAAGGGTGCATGAAAAAGCACCCTTTTTGGAAGGTGCTGAATTAACACCCTTAGGGTGTCGTCCACGGGACAAGCTCATTTACACCCTTCTGGGTGTAAAAATTTTTACTGTGTAGACGTGCCCTGGGACTTGGGTCTGTTCTAGGCACCAGCACCGAGTCTAGGTTGGCGCTAGTGCGGATCGTCCAAACGTGAGGCGGATCGTCCTCGTCTCTCTCTCTGCAGCGCCGAACAATCATGTCCTCTTTCTCCATAGATTGTATGGTCCTTGTCTGCTTCTTCTTCACGTTGCGTTCATTCCCACTGGCGTTTCTTCACTATGTAAAAAGTGTTGTACTTAGCGTGGCATTTTTTGTGTCTGGTTGGATCATCCTTGCAGCAAAGAGACATCTCGGTTCACAGTGGTGATATTTCGATGAATCATTGCAGCCACAACATCTGCATCTTTTACTTACTGGGTTGGGGCGAACGTCGGATTAATGTCCGAGTCGGCGACATGCGTAGCACGTCTGGTATTGCTTCTTGTATAGCACGCAATGGTGCTTCATTCCGTTGTAGTTGATGTGCGGTACTACACTTCCTTCGAATACGACGATAGCGTTTGCCATGTTTCCCATCATCTTCACATGCAATAACATCGGGTTGTGCTTGCTGCCGATGTGTCTCACTATAATTTCAGGGGAGTCTTCGTCGGGTATCCCACGTGTGATGCCCTTGGTTGTATTTCTGGCGTGGCTGCGTACGCGCTCGCTGCGTATTCTTTGTCTCCCATGCGTAGTTTCGAGGTTTCACAGTATCTTCTAGTTCTCCCTTCTGATGGGGTGCTTACTACTATTATAATATGTCTTTCGTTGACAGAAAGATAATGCATCTTGTTTCTTCTTGCTTCAGTCCAGTTGCGGAGCGTATGCTGTCGCCGATCCGAGCAGCATGCTAAGTCGAGGTGCTGAAGCCATCTGCAGGACGTAAGATGACCTTGATGTCGCCCACTGGCCAATTCGGTTTCTTGGTCGTTATGTTGAGTCTTCGCACGTTTCTAGGTGCTCATTTTACATACCTGTATTGATCGGTCATCGTGTAAGCTGTCTGCTCAGCAGAGTGAGTGCTTCCGACGCATGTTTTGCTTCCCTTGTATTTGGCCCGTACTTCAAACCACCCCTTCTTTTTTGAACCTCCATCGGCGATATTTCTTCACCGTAAACGTGGAAAACTTCCATTGGGGTCATAAATAGAACCGTTAAGCAAGTAGTAAGAGGGCGTCACTCTGCTCACTTTGCTCGGCCTAGTCGCTCACCGTGTCTGCACAGTAAAAATTTTTACACCCAGAAGGGTGTAAATGAGCTTGTCCCATGGACGACACCCTAAGGGAGTTAATTCAGCACCTTCCAAAAAGGGCGCTTTTTCATGCACCCTTAGAATAGGTCGTACATGTAAAAAAACTGTAGGGTGTTACAAAAACACCCTTAAGGAAGGGTGCCTACGATGTCCATCACTTTTTTAGCACCCTCTGAGGAGGCTGCGAGAAGGGTGCACAAGGGTGTTGAGTGCCCATGGCAGGGGTGCCAGTATTCTTTCAGACTGCACTAATAGATATCAGCATGCACTGATTACACACTACATGAAGAAAGTGGTCCTGATTATCAATGGTGCGCCACCTGTCGAGCTCCATTCATTTCGTCTGGGCAAAAATATAAACGCGTACTATCGTGTATGAACTTGTGCTGGATCTATATATACTTCACAGTATATGCATAATGTGCGTTACAGAAAATGAAGCCTTGCTGCCCTTGCATATTGCGTTTATTTAATAGGCAAATAAAACATAAACTTTTCTTCTGCCACACAACTTTTTCACCAGATATACGTTCACGTATACGTACACTACACATGCAACACCTCAAATGTTTATTATATTTATTCAGTTTCACTTCATTGACAATTCTTTGCAACATACAATTACACTGGTTTCAGTTTAGTATACTGCTTCAAGTACATAGAGACTACAAATGAAATATACGCTAATATATCCCTATAATTCTTTCAAGTACCTACAATCCCAGTGGTTTCCAGTTTAATACTCCTTCATGTACACAATCGGTTAATAGGAATGAAATACAGGCAAATATATACTTATGATTCTTTCAAATATATACAATCACCATGATTTCACTATATACGCCTTCATGTACACAATCGTTCCCAAGAAGTGATCCACACGAAAATATATATGGATAGTGTTTTCAAATGTATACAATCACAGTGGATTAAGCTTTGTATTCCTGGATGTATAACAATTGGTTATGAGAAATGATGTACATGCAAACATATACAAGTTCGCACATATAACTTTAGCGAATAGTTAAGAAACCAATACAATGATCAGAAACACAATAAGCTAAAAACGAACACAAAACTGAGTCAAAACACACAAAAAACAAAAGAGATAATGCATAATTATGGCTAATGACACAGCTGGGTCACTTTATGCCAATGTCCCAGCCATTTTGGCAACCATCTCAAATGTATTCGAAAAACTCGTGCTGCATTGAAAATAGTGAACTTCTGGAATATTTAGGAGAGGAAAAATATTTGGTCACGTGGCTGCCTTCTGAACTTCCTGGAATGCCGTCTAGGTGTTGTATGTGAAAAATTTTATTTTAAAAGCACCGCTCCTTCTTTTCATACAAAATTCGGTCTACGTGTTACGTAACAAGAGCTTAATTTGGGAGAGTTGGTTCATCGTGGTTGTGTGCTAGTCACAGCATGACAACTTTAGGAAGAGACAGAAAGGACAGGAAAGAGCACCGACCGTCAACTGAATTTAATGAATGTGCTACGAGCGCTTTTATACGGAGTACAAGAACTGTGTTCATGCGCGACGACACGTGTGAGCACTACAAAATAATCTTTAACTGTGAAAAGAATACTCCCTCTCGGAAAGGATAAGTGAACGTGTAGTGATGCACTGATCATTGGTTTACCTGATAAAAAATACTTCTACAAACGTTAAATTGGCATTAAGTAAACCTATTCTCGTGACGAATAAGGCAATATTGACTATTCCTGTTGCTGTTTAGTACACACACTTTTGAAAGCTTTCAAGGCGTGGAAAACAACACGCTAATATCATATCTGCTGGCTATTTTTTTAATTGTGAGACACATGATGTGGTATAACATGCAAAGGTTTTGGTCATTGTTTTTTGTTGGTCCTGTCTAACTTTACTTTCTGCAGGAGGGTTTTGCAAACGGGTGTGATGATTCTGTTGGGATACCCAGCATCTTTTAGTCTTTTAATCTGGTTTTTAAACCTGACCTCACCCTTGTGCTAACATGACTTCTGAAGGGTGGCCTGAGTACATGTGGTATCAATTCCTCTTTCTACTAATTTTGAATGCCCACTATCAAAAGGCAGAACATTCTTAGCACTCCTGGGCTGATAGCACCAGCCAATACCCCAACAGCATCATCACACTTGTTTGCGAAACCCTCCTGCAGAAAGTAAAGTTAAAGCAAACAGGACCAAAAGAAAAAGAGAATGACCAATCACCTTTGCATGTCACACGGTACTACGTACATAAGGTGTCTCACAATTTTAGGAAAAGAGCCAGCAGATATGACATTGTTGTTTTCCACCCCTTTCAAGCTTTCAAAAGTGCATGTACTTACAGCAACAGGAACAGTCAATCTTGCACCATTCGTCACTAGAATAGGTTTACTGAATGCCAATCTACTTTGTATAACACACCGCTAACATGTGGAAAAGTAAACATAGGACAAACTGCGCAATGCTTCAATGATCAAGCAAGACAGCATGCTTTAAATGTTAAGAAGGGCTATAGTAGTCTCATGGCCGGACACCGTAAAGAATGTAAGTGTAGTCCTAGGTTTCATAAAACACGGTTTTTGAAAAAAAAGCAAGCAGAAAAATGAGAGATTTTAGAACTCTTTATCAGGAAGGTCAAGGATCAATGCATCAGTACACCTTCACTTATCTTTTCCGAAAAAGAGTATTCTTTTCTCGGTTAAAATTATTTTGTCATGGTCACACATGTGTTGTTGCAGATGAGCCCTGGTCTTGTGTTCAGTATAAAAACGCTCGTAGAACCTTCAATAAAATTCAGTTGACAGCGCTCTTTCCTGTCCTTTTTGCAATAAGATTTTTATTACAGAAAGAATTTCATTTTCTTACAATTTAGGTATAATGATAACTTTTTATTATATCACAACATGGAGCAAATTGCATCTCAATACGGACAAAAATCACAATTTTGTGAAATTTGTGATATTTTCTCGTATACTTCAGCAGCTTGAGAGGTCTAAAGATATTTTTTCCTCAAAATATACCTTCTGTGGAGTAAGTATTCACTGCTCAGATATTCATACAAAGTGCAATATTGCAATAAAAAATGCATACATAACACATTTTGGCTTTATTCTTGGAAGCGAATGTGGCAAAAAAATTGCACTATTATTATTGACCTTCAAATACCTTACAGAAGCACATTTACTTAACAGGTAGACCGAATTTGCTTTAGAAAAAATAAGCGGTAGTTTTAAAACAAAATTTTCCACAAACAGCACACAGACGGCATTATGCCAGGAAGTTATAAGCCAGCCACATGAACAAACTTTTTTTCTCGCTGAAATATTCTAGCAGTTCACTGTTTTCAACGCAGTAAGCCAGCACTTTTTTTTTCAAATACAATTCAGATGGTCGCCAAAGTGGCTGGGACGTTTGGCATGGAATGGTCCAGCTATATCTAAGCAAAATAACTTACACAAATAACAATGTTTGTTCATCTACCATGACCACACTCGAAAAAAAGTTGTTCAGGCATTGTGACACTAAAATTTTCAGCGTCGTACTGCCTGAACAACTTCTTTGATAAACTCCAAACTCACGCCGAGAAAAAGCCGCTCAATCACGGTGGTTGTTAAAGGCCTTGCGGCCGTAGACAATGTTGAAAATAAAAAAAATCAACTCATCAGTGCTGTCACTCCTTCTTCGTCATTACTGACACGGAAGATTTTTCGGTTATCCATGTGGAGGTTCAGGAAGTAGGCTTGCTCTAGCTAGGCTGGGGTCGGGGGGTAGACTACGCAGGACGTCAGCGGCACCCTCTCATCCTGTAATAAAAGCAAATATGACTTCTCATAAAATGATGTTGGTGCTGTTCTGGCAGCACCATATATAAAGAATGTGTAGTGTGTATCCTTCGAAATGGCGTGTAATTGACATTACACGGAACTCAAAGCATACAACCCATACATTCCAATAATTTCGTATGATAAAGATAAGGGTTTTCCAGCATACAGCAAATTCCCGAAATGAGGTGAAGTGTAAGACTACAGCTCAAAAATGGCACTTACGAAAGCTTGAACTCACCTAAGAATCAAATTCCTTCTAGGGTAGTGAGCCAGTGTGAAAAACAATTCCTAAAGTACAACGTTCAGAACATGTAACATTAATCAAAATGCACAAGAAACTTACCTCTTCATGTGCAAACAGTGAAGACATCTCTGCTTTCTCTTTTACATGAGAACAAATGATCTTCGGCGTGGCACTAGCGAAGAGGTCTGCAAAAAAAAAGTAAAAGATTTACTGACTTTAATCACGCCTCTAACAATCTGAGGAATTGTTACAAGTCACCGATCAGTGCGATTCTGACTGCCTCTATAAGGGCATCAAAAATGAACAATTTTCTCGTTCTTTCTACCCTCACAAGACGCTCCGTCAATGGAATCTAATCCAAATTTGACGCTGTGCTTCCTATTTGCCTGCTTTCTAGACGTAGGGCTGCGAACATGTGTTTTGTGCACCTAATCTAGCACAGAAATTCGTCATCTATAATTCAATCATCTATAATTCAATCATCTTAATTCATTGTAATTTGATAAAAAATGTGATAGCTCGTCCAGTTTTTAATGAGTTGCGGGCCTGCAATAGGTGCTGCCATGCACGTATGAAAGTACTTCTTTGAAAAAAAAATTCAAAGCTTGCTTTCAGAAAAAGCGTCTGGCATAATTCGACAACCAAGCCCATCCTCTGATGGCAATCAGAGGCACGCTATTAGCGATTATTGACTACGGGATTTACAAACGCAGCCCGTGCCTAAATACTCAGTTAAACACAATCACGCAAGTAAGAGCGTTCGAACGACACCAACGCGCGCGAACGCCGACTACGTTGCAGCAGCCATGGCTTATGCTAGAGCAACCACACATAGCTCCAACAGTCACGTATACTCTCTCGATTCTGTTATAACGCCGAACATTATCGCAGATGAAAGCGAAGCACGAAAACAGCAAACAGAAACGAGGGAAAACAACGCACGGCGATGGCCACAACAACGCGCCTTTGGAAGTCTGCCAGATCTTTCCCTGTTGCTGGTGGCACTTGTCCTAAATAGCTTAAAAGACCGAGGCGCGCGTGCTGGGAGCATTGCGGCATATCAGCACCTCCAACTATACCGTCTTTAAGCAAAAAAAAAAGCCATTTCGTACAGTGCGCCTCTGTACATAATTTTTGCTTTTTCTTTCTTTTTTTACGCTTACACCTACAGAAGCACGTTGCACATTTGAGTATTAATAGAAATGTTATTACGATGTAGCCCAAAGCACATCTTAAAACAATATCAATCACTTTGTGCAGTGTAGAGACAATGTGCGATCAGCAACTAATCCCGCCCTTGTTAAGTGATCACATCACTCACTGTATGAGTGATGCAGGCACTTACACAACATCGCGCATAGCACTGTGAATTCGTTAAGTCACACGTTTAATCGGGCATCTGCAACAGGCCCGCGAACGCATGCTGTTGTAAATGGCTGGCAGCCTACTTCGGCAGAGCTGCTGCAGACGCCCAGCTAGCGCTGTATGATTACTACCTACGAAAACAGTACACTCACCGTTAACAGGCCCACGTTGTCCGTGTCCGCCACTCCATGAATATTCCTTAATCCGAGCGTCACTTCGAACACGGTGTCATGCGTGACCACCATTGAATATGCGCCTGTTCGCTAGAACACACACAGCGACCAAGACCCCAGACCAACGCAACGCATTTGAAAGACGATGAGACAGAGAGAGCGACGTTGAGAGAGAGAAGGAGCGGCGGCGCCGCAGCTGTCGACGCAGGTGTTCGGTGACGCAACTATTCGCTTATCTACGCCGCCCTTGTGGGAGCTACGCTGGCCGGGGTGAGCGGGGGGGGGCGGAGCGGGAAACCCGCCAGGACGGCGCCGAAAGGCAAACGCTATGGCGCATACGGCGGACGGCCGTTCGACGCCGAATGACTCCTTGTAAATGGCAACTCTCCTTCCAGTCAGTCTCACAGCGACGTAGGTATTTACCAGCCTCAGGTTCCTTGAGTATTTTGACGGAATGCGATTGCAGTGGGCGAAAAATAGTGAAGCAAAACTTGTGGAAAACAAAGTGCACCATGGAATGGCCAGAAACAATAATTATTTCGTCCTCGGTGGCATTAGCGGGAGAGCATCGCTACAGCTTTTTCCAGAGGAATTTCTTTTTGCATTGTCTGTGTCCGGCGCTTCCGCGTATGGTGCCGCAAACACTGAATGCGTAGTCGAAGCTGGAACAAATTAATCCACAGTCGCGGATGTTTAGAAGGCTTGTCACGCACCACGAAACGTGCCGAGGTTGTTATAACAAACTTTTTGCTGACCACATGATCAGCACATAATTCCATATGGTTACCCAATGAGCTAGCTAAGCACCTGTAGCAAAGGCACGGCACGTTCTTGTTAAACGTTGTTAATATAAACGATGGTTGTGCATAAATGCAGTGACAGCTTTCCGTGGGAATTGGTCATAACCCACGTTTTCGGGCATAGAAGCACCTCAGCGGACCTAATCAGCTACCACAGCAAGTTCAAGTTCGTAAGCAACGATCAAGTACGAAAATGTGCAGCTGATTTCCATGTACTGAATAGTCCGTGTACAGTGCGTTGACCACCGCCATTCCTTAAGCCACCTCCCATATAGACTCCCAGTCTCAACAGGTGTGGGACCTTAAACAATAAGAAGCAGTGCCTCCCCCCCGCACACACACACCCACACACACGAAATTCTAGGGCGCACGGGCTGATACACACGCATACTTATTCACAGGTGCACACACATACACGTATACACACAAGCGGCCACACACACACGCGACCGTAAACGCACGCATGCATGGGCGTACACATGTGCACAGGCACGCTTAACACAAGCACGGACTCGCACATACACGCTCACGCACACATGCACGGGTGTACACACAATCGCGCTTACACGCACACGCACCCATACTCGGGCGAACATTATTTGTGTGTATATAATCCATAGCAAACATGCAGCTTATAACCAACGCTAAGGAAAGCTTTCGTAACATGGATTGCAGTTAATTGCCATTATAGATGAAACGCGATTTGCTTCTGCTGACATTCTGCTGTATTCGGAGAGCACCTTCACACATTCTAAGTCAATTAGGCCGTCATATAACGCAAGGTCCACATATTCGTGCAGTAGCTGCGCTGCTCGGCCGCAAATCCGAAGGTCGCGGGTTCGATGCCGGCCGTGGCAGTTGAATTAAGGCGGAGGCGAAAAGGTAGAAGCCTTTGCACTGTGCGATATGAGCGCTCATTAAAGAACACCAAATGGTGAAAATCTCTGCAGCTTTCCACTACAACGGCCCTCATAATCATATCGAGGTTTTTGAGACGTAAAATCCCAAATATTATAATTATGTGTTCTTCTTATGCTGCATATTCCATCTGATGAATCGGCACCTACACCCTTTAAGGCACAAAAGCACCCTTAGAGCCCATTTTAGGGTGCTATCGAGGCAAGCACCCAAACAAAGGGGTGCTTTTTTTCAATCGACCATTTATGGGTGTTAAAGGGTGTTGCAAAGGGTGCTTTCTCGTAAAAGCAACCTTTTTACACCCTTTTGGGTGCAAAAATTTTACTGTGTGCAGCGCGAGCGACGGCGTCAACCACTGCTGCGTTCGACTTAGTTCGTGTGCCAGTGTGACACCGCAATAAATGCACTGCAGTGATCATAAAAAACGGCTCACCTGCAAGAAACTTAGTATTGGCAGGGTTCGCTGACCTTCCCAAAACTGCTGAGCGATATGTCGTTGATCGGAGAGCGGAAGTTTCACCACAAACATAAAACATTCGGGGAGCCGACATGAAACCCGTACGCACTCCCTGGCCCGTCGTCGCCTCCCCCGAGGCCCTTCTGTCAAAGAAATAACGCCGCCGTCGACGTGACGTGCTAGGCAGATCAGCGGAGACATTGCCTGTTGCGGCAGCATCAACGTGCGCTGAGATCAAAATTTTAAAATGCTACCTGCGCTGTAGTTTTCCCAACAAGGGTAGGTTTCTTCTTGAGGTGTGCACCTGAGAAGACTTGAAAGCACCGCGGTGCAATCACGGTTTTTGAAGTTTTATTTTATTGTAGTTCAGTGCTCAGTGGTGCAATTTAAGACATACGCATTGGGGCCCGGTGAGTGCTTTGACAAGTTTCTTTTGTGTAAAAAGCTGTGTGAAGTTTGAATTTTGAAACTTATCTTAGGAAGAGAAATCCGCTTTATTCACACAGAATGCGTCGTCCCCAGGGACTCCAAGTGAGCAGTGAACCATTCGTGCCAAGGAGCAATCGCTAGCTTCTTTTTTGTTTGATGGCAGCTTATATATAAGCTCCTACCACGTTGATCATGAGCGAGCTGGACTGAGATTTTTTGCAAGAATAAAATCCTTCACAGCCCCACAAAGTAATTTTTTGTGACCAATTCTCGCGTCTGGGTTAACCGATCCGCACATATAATAATAATGTGTTAACCAATCTGCACATAAAAAACACGAGCCGGTAAGAACTATGGGTAATAGTAGGCTTGAATGTGGTGGATGCTCATGGCGTGTGCTCTCGTGAGGCTTTCATTGGGCAAATGGCACACGCGACGCTCATTGTTAAGTGTGGTATGTCATTAAATGAAGTCGGTGCCTCACCTGGGAACACCGGGTCTGAGAGATGCGCTTCTCGGTTTGTTAGACTTTGGGCTACGTGGTGCAGTTCCTCTTTCCCAGGGTTGTCAGAGTGGGTACACACCAATCTTGTTTCAATTCAAATGGCAGAGTCGGTGCAGTCGACGGACTCCACAAGCGAGTACACCAGTCTGACGCGGAGCACCGCCTCCAGATACACAGCTGGAACTCAACACGGGGCGCTGAAACAAGGCAGAAAAGGAAGGTCTGTCTATCGAGTGATGAGTTGCCGACATTACATTGCATACTGTTATTTCATTCTCCTGTCGAATTCTGTCGAATTCTTGATGTAATGCAACACTGTCAGCGTCGCTGTCACTATCCGATGAGTCGCTCGTACAGGGACATCTTTATGACTCGGAGCTGTCTTTTCGAGCAGCAGAAGCAATTCCGACCATTCTGCCAGCTCGTCCATGTCGTCCAACCTTACCGAGAAAACGAGCGGCTACCACCGACACCCTCAAATAGACACATGTATTAAAGCTAATACGCTATGCCAAGTTCCTGTCTACTCCGCAAATTCGGTCGCAACAACTCTTCAAGCTCCACGGAGTTACTGTCGCTCTGAATGCGCTCCGGCTCTTTCACGGGAACTCTTGACCTATGCCTCAACGTGGCCCGAACTCTGTCCGTGGAACACACTGCCTCCTGAATGAGTGGAAGACTTCCGCGTGCAGCCAGCAATTCCGAGGAGAACATTGCTGCTTCAGCTTCGAGATACAATGCTCGGAGAGTACTCCAAATCGATTACTGACACGCTCGCCCTTGTGCGCTCATGAAATAATGATGCCTTTGTTCCGCAAGCTGGCCTATTTGATTGCCCACATCCATGTACATCGCTTACAACTGGTAGATTGCCTTCCTAAATCCTTTGCACATCCCGACCTCATGTGCCTTCTCCTGACGTACCTTTCTAAAAGATTACAGGCGTTTTGCGTTATGCATACGTGATTTTGGCGTCAAAACTGGTTGAGAACTTACCGAAAATGTCGCGAATCAAAACTTTACATTTTAGTCTTTACACCTTGTTTTTACGCCGCTTTGCGGGTATTTGCTACAGAAACTTTTCCCCTCTTCAGCACAATGTTTTTGTGCCATGGGTCCTATGCTGCCGTCGTTTGGACAACTTGACTAGCGGAAGTCGTTATATAATATTTGATCGCCTTCGGGATGCATGGTGCGAGATATTCGTTCACGTAGACTTGTTTTCTATCTATCAGTAGATGAGAGTCCTATGGTCTTAACCTTTGGTCTAGGCACGTTGTGAAGCTGTAGATACTGGCAAGTTCATTTGAATGTAAACGAAGTAGCAACCAGTTTTAAGAAGGAGGTGTGGCATACGCTCATGTTTACCTTAACATCAAGCAATCTGTGCGAAATTGGTCACTGAGGAGACGGACAGCGCAGCGTGCGACGCCGTTTGAGTAATAACGACGATCAAACTTCCTAGAGCTTACATAAAACAAATGAATCTTACTGATAACGTGCACAGGTCCCCGGCGCCAACTTACTTAAAACGACCGACAAGTGGCCAGAACGTGCGATTTGATCATAGTTCAAATGAAAAGACCATGAAATATAGTGGCACGCCACATTCTTTTAGCGTTGTGACAATAATTTAAATCACGCAAAAATTATTAGAAATTATTTTGTTGCGCAGCTTAGAGGACAAGACTTGAACCTGGAAATATATGGAATACGGAGTTGATCACTTTGTTGGACGTTGCCGCGTAGTCGGATCCTGTCGTCTATGTTAGTTCTCGAAATGACAGTATGTAAATTATTATCCAGCCACCCTCAATTCTGTGCTGCTTATGGCGTGAAACAAAGTGCCATGGTGAAAAGTGGCGTTGCTGTCGCGGCCGCCTGTGAACCAAATCGTGCTATGGTGCATGCATGGGCGCGGAGTGCACGCAATCGCCGTAAAACCGCTGCACTCGAACAGAACCGCCCACGCACTTACTGTTTGCAGCATGTGAGCACACGGCTTCTTATTCACAGCAGATAGAGAAAACTCGGATAACAAATTTTTTCCGGCATTTTGCACTTTACCATGCCGGGATCAGATTTTTGTAACTGGTAAGATACTCTTCATGCTGAAACGCAATTGAAAAATAGGCACCATAAAAGGGGTTGTTGAGCGTTTTAGGATTTCTAGAAAATTATTTTTGAAAAACTTTGATAGCGTTCATGGACTGATTACCTTTGTGAATGCAAATATAAATGCTCATATGCAGAAAGGCTGCATGATCTCCTAATGATGTATTTTTTCTCGTATACTCATGTAAATATACAAACCAATGTAACATTATGTCACGTAGTCTGCCGTGAGAGACTGCGAGCACTTCACGCGGGAAGTTGTTTTGTGATACTCAGTCGCGGCGACCTGAATCAACCTTTGCGCCCACCGTGCGTGTTCTCGAAACACTTCCTTTTTATTCGACATTGTTAGTGCCACTGTAAAATGTTGCTCATAGTGAACTTACTTGTAGAATATCCTGGCGTCCTTCAGGGCTTCCGCGTGGTATTTGCGGAGAACGCCGACCGCGTTATTCTACCTAGCATGGAAGAGTGGCGCGCCCATTAAAGAGGGACTGGGTAACTTCTACCCGTAAACATCTTTATCAACGTGACACTTGTAATCGACGTCCATGGCGGGAAAGAAGAAGCTCGTTAGTGATGCAGTGGCGACCTCTCCCATCGTCGTTTCCCGCCTCGTGGCCTTCACATATCTTCCTACTCTCTGCTTCATTTACCTCCTCCTCACTCTCAACACAGTATATCCTCAATTTCCTTTCCCACTCTCTCTCTATCGCTGAGGACGGGTCCCTTGCCACCCCTACCCTTGCTTCTTGACTGCTGTTCATGCTGATGACGACCGTGCCACTACTCACCTAATATTTTTCTCTTCTTTCCGCTTTTCTCCCTTTTCCTTTCCCTGCAGGCACTGCGCCGTGCTCCCGACCGGGCTGCAGAAATAAGGTGCCTTTTCTCATCTTCTAACCACTACAGCAACACTTCCTCCCTAAACCACGCAAGGCTACGCGTGCTTTGTATATCCTCCTATAATCCTAACTCTCACATCACTCCTCATCCTCAATTCCTATTCTCACCCCTCGCTGTACTCTACTAGATGTGTAGCTAAACTAAGCTCACCCCTTCTTCGTCATTTCTCTCCTCCCTACTTTCATGTCTAGTGAACGCTTACATCGAATAAAAGAAGTAGTGCTCTCTTGCCACCCATTTTACTTGCGCCACAAAACTAAACTAATCGTCGTTACTTTCGCATCACTCTTCACCCTAACTTTACATCCCCAGCCCTTGCTATATGCAGTAAAACACTTAGCTATCTTCATTGTGGAATAACAAAAGCGAAATAAAGTTAGAATGCGGACATTTTGAACCCAGGGGACACCCCTTTCTATGGCGTGCTACAAAATGCTAAGCTGTTCTTTATCCAACCCTCATTCTTCTTCCCCTGACATCCCTCCTGAATCTCAATATCTTTTCTAACCCCAAGCAGTGCTATCGCAACGCTAACCACACTACCTCACTGTAAGTACACAGATTTATTGTGATGAAACCACTGCTCCTATAAATGGAAAGACACTTGAGCAGCGCTTTAGCACATATACTGGTATATTTATGTGCTGCACATGCATAAGCGTTGATATGAAAAAAAAGCACGTACTGAATGTCTGGAGTACTGGACCTTTCCAGCGCTGAATTATAAATAAACCGATTTGCATGATAAAGTCGCTGGAGTGATGAACATGTACCTCTAAACTCCACACACTTTTTCAGCAGAACATATCGCATACCTGCGTTCACAGAATTTGGCGGATGGCATACTGATATGAACACAACCACGTCATTTCATAGCCGTCGGTGTCGTCACGACTGCAAATGTCATCATGCTACCGAACCCATTCACGTAGCCCATTCCAGACTTTTTTTTTTCAACATTCGCGCTGAACGTGCTTTCAATGGCCAAAAATAATTCAGACACCGTTTTAGGCGCATGCTTCTCTTAAGCCTTGCAAATCAGAACTGTGGAAAGAGGCTTAGAAGGTGTTTTGATTACTTACGCCGGTGGTGCGCTGTCGTCGTTTTGTTTTGACAGTGGCGGTACCTCTTGGCTTGGACGCCAGACATGCAACATACCATGTTTTGGTTAGCCACAGTAGAAAAATATTCAGCAATGCAAAATAAAGGAGCTGATTGCGCCACAGCCCTGAAGTTGACTGTAGCTAGTACTTCATACTTGGATAAAACCGAACCTAATTTAGAGAATCATTATAGCCTCGTCAGTACACAAGAACGGGCTTTTGGCGGACGTTGTCGAGTTCAATCATGATGACGCAAGCAGGCTGAGAGATCAATGCACAGCGTATGCTACAAATAGATGGGAGCTCAAATGCAGTGAATGATGACGAGTAAGTGAAGCTATAGGTTCATAATGTCTACATTGGAATCCCCGACTAGTACAAAGGACGGGCAGATGAACGGACGGGTGGGTGGACGGACACACGCATTGGAGAGACAAATAGATGCATGAACGGTTGGACGCACAAGTGGACGGACACATGCAAGCATGCACGGACGGATGAATGGACGCACGGTTAAAATGCAAGGATGGTTGATCAGACAGGCGGTGCAGGTGTACATGTATTGTTCTGTCATATAAACGCTTGATAGATGTACACGTACGACAGATGTACGCACAAAGTCCAATTTTTACACAGATGTTCTCGCTTTTCGTTGCACAGGTGTTCAGGCTCAGTTTTCATTTTTTTGAGCGTGACGGACGCGGACAACCACGAGGATTGGTGCCAAGGAGCGTTGCCTTTAAAGGGGTGTTTTTTCTTTTCGCCCTACATTGGCAATCGCCATGGCTTATTCGAGCACGTTGTTTGTGATCAGGGAACGCCGAGTGTTCTACGATAACAGAAAGAAAGGCACACGAGATGAAATATTATTTCTGTGGTAAAAGAAAGGCAGCCTTTTTACTTGTTATTTTAAAACGATGGGGCTGCTTAAGCTTCAAGTAGACGACGTTTCTCCACCTGACGAAGCGGGGGAGTGCAAAGCTATGAGAGCAAGAAGGACGAGTGTAACTACGCCATGCTAAGGCAGGAGAGGTAGGGATAAGTAAATCCACAGCAAAGTTAGGGACTAGGAAAGAGAAGTGAGGCTGAGGAGAAGATAAATGGTAGGCAAAGAGAAGCATAGTAATGCGAGGGAGAGGGCAAGTGAAGTAAGGAGGCCGCAAAGGCAGCCTCATATATTGGCATGATAGGGAAGGTGGGGGGGGGGGGGCGCTACGATGAACCTTCGCCCTGACCGAAGGGGAATCCTGCGCACGATGACGTTTTAAACCACGAGCAATAATGTCCGTGAAATGTTTTCTAAGCTCCTATGCACTCACCACAAGGCCTTAAGGGAATACCCGCAGTAACGTGTTCGTCTTTTGTAATTCGGGCCGAATAAAAATCACGAAGTCGTTTTAATAACAACATGTTCTAATGCTCGATTGCAATAACGCTTGAACCACGCAATATTTCTGAAATGTTACACGTTGTATGGAGAAGTTTGTTTACAGGATGCGTGTTTGTAAAGCATCAACGTTATTTTCATCACAATTGTCAGTAGATGAGTTTTTTCTTTTAGCAGAACAGAAAGATGGGCGAGTTGGAACTTATCCATAGTGGGCAGCGCACAAAAAATCCACCCAAAACAAAGAGACAGGATTAACGCTTGTCTAACAACTGAACATTTATTGCATATATATATATATATATATATATATATATATATATATATATATATATATATATATATATATTATATATATATATTGTGAGCGCTGACTATATACGTAATGAAACTTGTAAAATTGTAAAAACTTCTAGACCGAGCGAGGAATGAAGAGAACGCATGGGTTACCGAGGTGACGGTAAATTTGCCGGCATACTATTCCATCTTGGAGCTTGAAGCGGACAACTTGTCGTCTTAAGCGGCTGTTTTGAGCACTTGATAAGCCAGTGAGCCGATTGATGATGGTGAGGCAGAAGATTCGGCATGTTGAAGCGAGGCGAGATCTATGGACGAAAGAAGGTCAACCGAGGAACGAACTCTTTCGAACCAGCAGTCTTGGTCACTCGGGTGGTTGGTGACGGGAAGGTGACAATTGTGCGCTTGGCGTGAGTGGGCAACGCGACAAAGTTTCGGCATCCTGGTGCTGATGAAGCGACCTATATGTGAAGCGGTAGTCATACTCTTGCAATCATAGCACCCAACGGCCAAAGCGTCCCGACGAATTCTTAAGAGACGATAACCAACCCAGAGCATGATGGTCAGTCAACGTTGTGAAATGCTGGTAGTATTTATTAAATAAAGGCAAAACTTTCGTACGGACCACACGATGGCGAGACATTCTTGCTCAGTGATGCTGTAATTTCGCTCAGCTGGTGAAAGAGTACGGCTCGCGTAGGCCACGACTTGTTCTTCGAAAGCGTGGTTCCACTGAATAAGGACAGCACCGATGCCAAGTCCACTTGCGTCAGTTTGTAGCACAGTAGGTGCTGCAGGGTCGAAATGGCGAAGCACAAGCCGGGACGTGAGGCATCGTTTGAGAGTGTGAAAAGTGGCTTCGCAGTCATCTGACCAGACAAAGGGCGCACTCTTGGTCAGAAGTTTGTGCAGAGGAGCCGCAACAGTAGCGATACCACGCACAAAGCGGCGTAAGTACGGCTCCAAGCCAAGGAAGCTGCCGAGGTCTTCGGGTGTGGTTGGCGTAGGAAAGTGCAGTACCGCGGCAACCTTCTCGGGATAGGGCTCAACGCCATGTTTACTGACGACGTGACCTAATACCTTGATGATGTGACTGGAAAACCGACAGTTCTTAGTGTTGAGCTGGAGACCGGCCTTAGCTAAACATGCGAGGACATCATATAGCCGGTCCAGGTGCTGCGATAAGCTGGACGAAAAGATGACGATGTCGTCCAGGTAGCAATGCCAGGTCTTTCATTTTAATTCACACAGTACCATGTCTATCACTCGTTCGATTGTGAACGGGGCATTGCATAGACCAAATGGCTTCACATTGAATTCAGATATCCCACCCGGCGTAGAAAACGCAGTCTTCTCTGTATTGAACTCGTGTATTGGAATCTGCTATTAACCAGAGCGCAAGTCGACAGTTGAAAAGTACTCGGCCCCTTGTAAAATATCAAGAGCGTCGCCAATGCTAGGCAATGGGTAGACTTCCTTGGGAGTAATTTTGATGAGTGCTCTGTAATCAATGCGACACTGTACTGAGCCATCTTTTTTTGCTAGCACGACAGGAGAAGACCATGCGCTTGTCGAAGGCCTGATGACGTTGCGTGCAAGCGTGTCGATGACTTGTTCTTTTATGACCTGCGTTCTGAAGCTGACACATGGTAAGGGCAGTGGCGAATTACAGGAGATCCGACGGTGTCGATACCATGAGCGGCCACTGTTGTTTCACCCAGCCCTTCGAAAAAAAAAACAACGTCAAAGCAAGTTCTGTGCTTCTACAATGGCAAGGCATCAGTTTGTGTTGGTTTGAGATGTTTACAGAAAGTAGCCTTGAGAGCAGTTGAACCTTGTGTTGGCATACATTTCCAGAATCACGAAGTAGATGAATTAGTGACGACACACTCAGGCGCTTCATATGTAATGCTGGCAACAGTGGTCCCCTTGTCACATAGCCACGTGACAACCGCACTAAACAAAATGCGATGGCGATCGCTTGAAAAATTCAGCGCTGGCAAAGAACAACCACTGCGCCATCATCTATATTGTCACTTGACTTGATCGTAAGGACACGTTCTTGTCCGGAAGGCAGGAGGAAATCCGCAGCTGTGACAAGGTTGGGCGACGAAAGGTAAGCAGCAGAAGAAAGCTCAGTGTCCGTAATACGAATGAGAAGCCGACCACACGAAATTACAGCATACGCAGCTGACAAGAAGTCCCAGCCTAAGATTGTCTAATGAGCACACGAAGTGAGCACAGTTAACTGTATGTGATGACGGATTCCATCGATGAGAACTCGAGCAGTACACTGTCCGGTAGGGCAAATTGTACTGTCATTATCACCAAATAACGTTGGACCGATATAAAGAGTTTGCCCTTTACGCAGGCGAAAACACAGTTAACGATCGATTACCGAAATGGCACAGCTTCAGTGTCTATATGGGCGTCAACAAAATCTCCTTCCAAACAAACAGGCAACAAATTAGTTGGATGAGACGGAGGAGTTGTAACCTTTCGACAACGAGCAGTTTCCCCTTCAAATCCTGCGTCTTCTAGTTCCGAATGGCTGTCCAGAGAGATTGGCGCGGGACGCAGGGGTGATGACGTACACCGAAACGGTGACGGAGAACGGTGGCGAGATGAACGATAAAGATGAGGCCCGACCTGAGATTGTGGATGAGAGGGCGACTGACGGGAGGTGGACGGATACTGTGTTGGATTGTAGGCATTGGGTCTCGGGGCAAAGCTTCTTTTGTAAGCTGAATAACCACGTCGTTCATACTCTGACGGCGGTGGCAGAAACGGCATATATGACCCCTTATGTTACAGTAGAAGCAGACGGGGCGCGGAAGACACCATGTAGAATAGTGGGGTGGCCTTGGCGCCTGCGTTGTCATCGCAGCCAAATGGTCGCATTCAACGTCCGCAGGCACAGTTGAAACTGGTGCAGGGGCCCGTGATGCAACTTCTGCGTACGAAGGTGCAAAAAAAAAAAAGAGCACAGGAGAAGGGGCGAGTGCGGCGCTTGTCATCAATGCCAGTTCGTCCTTCATAATCTCACGTAGATTGGCAGAAGGATTGAGGACAGAGGCAATAGTCGGGTTGCGCGGAACAAGGCCGGAGAGTTTCTCTCTGACAATCGTGCGGATAAGGGCTTGCAATTCATGCTCTCCAGTAAAGGGAGCATCGCATGGAGTGCTCGAGACGCTTTAATGCACAGTTATGGCTTAACGGAGAATGGGCGAAAGCTTGACCGATCTTGACATAACAGCTAAATGAAGCTCACAAGTAGAAGAAACGTCAACCTTCGAAAGGAAACTCCAGCCCAGTGGAAAAGCTATCTTTTAGCAGGTGCGACGGGAAACGCCCGGGCTATATAACGAAACTTCCGTAAAGTGCCACACCGCGTCGACGCCGCGTTCTGGTTCTAAAAGAAAAACAATACCCGCCGTAGTTTCCTTGTGGTTACGGCGCTTTGCTGCTGGTCCGAAAGACGTGAATTGGATCTCTGCCGCGGCCATCGCATTTCGATCGAGAGGATACGTTCACGGGCCGTGTACAGTTTGTTTTTCACTTGAAAGAAAACTCGCAGCACGGGGCATCGTGATTCTTAAAGCGCCGAAGTCAGGCCGCGGTGAAAACACACGCATGCGCAGACGGTTGAAATTGTTGTGTTGAACCACGTCGTCTGCTGGTGAGGTGGCCCCCCTACGGTGGTCTAGTGGCTAAGGTACTCGGCTGCTGACCCGCAGGGCGCGGGTTCGAATCCCGGCTGCGGCGGCTGCATTTCCGATGGAGGCGGAAACGTTGTAGGCCCGTGTGCTCAGATTTGGGTGCACGTTAAAGAACCCCAGGTGGTCTAAATTTCCAAAGCCCTCCACTACGGCGTCTCTCATAATCATATAGTGGTTTTGGGACGTTAAACCCCACATATCAATCAATGCTAGTGAGGTGAGCGCTGGCCACTTTCACTGAAAGCGTACTACTCAGGCCTGTCTGCAGATTTTATAGCAACTGAGAAGTTTGAGCCAACTACCTCTACTAAACGTTGTACGACGCGAATCTCTCAGCCTTCACTGGCAACAGCGAGGTCCCAGAAACGTTTTCTGACCAATTGACTTGTTTTATTCTTTCTCAAAACCGGGTACTGAGAGCGCGTGCGTACATTTCTTCATTGCATGGACTACCCTAATGCACTCCGCCAAGAAAGAGGCACAAAAATTGTGCTCCCAGCGTGTTCAGTCTCCGAGCACTTTTACAAAAAGCAACATACTCCGCGACAATGGGGCCAGCGCATGGCACCTTGGCAGACGCCGTGGGTCAAGACTACGTGTTTGGAGTGTCTGTGCCTGTGCGGCCTGCTGTTGACGAATGACTTCAGCGCCCGCTGCATCGTGAGGCCGTGCGCGACGAAGTTTCCACCAATGTAAAACAGAGCGTTCACGGACTAAAGTTTGCGTTTAAGAAGCAAGGTAGTCGAAATTCGCAGGAGCCTTTCACTAAGACCTGTCTCATGATCACGCGCATTTGGCCCTTAGAACGCGATAAGGTTTACTTTGCAGAGGCAACGCATCTTTTATTTATTTGAATGCCGGTGCAAACGTGCGCTTTTCAACGGGAGCCGTCGGTCCGCCTTAGTTAAGGGAGTGGTCTTGCCGTGACCCTTGATGAGGGGTAGCGCTGTTTGCGTCACACGTGCTTACGAGCGCTTTCCCCTGGCTACGCGATAGTCATGTGTGCCCCTCTCCAATATCACACGCCTGTAACAGTTCTTCCTTCATTCTCGTTCTTAGCGTTTAGAAGCAATGCCGCCGCCACCTCACAGCGCTATAAGTTATAGTTATGCAGCGGCGTCACCTTGACGCGTCTCCATTGGTTGCTCTCATAGCGCCACGTACGGTCACCGTATCACTTACAGAGCCAGCATTGCGAAAACGAGGAATGCAAGACGCCGCCCCACGGATTTGTACACAACTGAACAAAAATGATTCTGGTCGTGAGGCACTGTATGAAGAACTTCCTTCCTTATGAGAAAGAGAGAGAGGTTAATGAAAGAGTAAGAGATAAAAAGGACGCTATTTTCTGCCTCCCGATGCGGGAGCACGGCCCAACGCCTTTAGGAAAGGAGGATAAGGAAGTAAAGATGATAGGAAGAAGGGAGGAAGGTAAAAAAAAGTAAAAGGCATGGCAAGAGAATGTCTTGTCACTACAGTCAGTACAACAAAGTAACAGCGTCCTGATGACCGCAAAAGCACATGCGAAAGCTAGGTGATGGGCGAGGGCAGGAAAAAGCCTAGAGGAGAGGGTAGTGAACGGTTGGATAGGGCGCATCTGGTTAGAATTGTCAAAACAGAGGAGGCGCTGATATCGACGAATGAATGGTAGCAGCTCACCGTTCTTCTGCAAGTTGATGCTTCGCCAGAGCCTAACCACCTTTTTTTTTTAAGTGCGAATAATAATGAGACTCGGCCGAATGCGCTTGTCATGCGCGAGGTTGCAATGGCCAGTATCTAGCCTAAAGCAAGACGCGGAGACTAAGATGACGGCTAAGCATAGTTCGCAATAAGCACACTGCAGACAAACAAGAACGTTAAAATAAAATGAAGTGTAAGCAAGCCAGCCAGCTCTAGCGATCGGAACCTTAAGGTATACACGCAGACAGGCTCACCTTCTTTGAACAGAGTAGCTCTCGTCAGCTGGGTCAACGACGCAATCGAACGACGCGATTCCACTGTTGGAACGAGAGCACGGATGCCGCGCGCTGCGGCCTTGTATGCTGCACGTGATGGCGAATCCACATGCTGCTGTTGCGATGATGATGATGATGAAGTATATGGCAACAAATTGCAGCAAAATACTCAAACCAGTACCACGAAAGACACTGTAAACAGAGGTTAATACATGTTTTTCCACCTTTTTTTTTTGTTGAAGATATATACTCGCTTGGTTGCCCCTTGCACATTGTGGCTGCATTAGCACGGTGACTTTGTGTTGTATTATTACAACCACGTAGCTCCGAATCCCCGGTTTGCCGGGTCCGTTTAAAAGAAGTGAGCATTTTGGGGCAGTCCAGAGGCACTTTGATCTATCTATCTATCTATCTATCTATCTATCTATCTATCTATCTATCTATCTATCTATCTATCTATCTATCTATCTATCTATCTATCTATCTATCTATCTATCTATCTATCTATCTATCTATCTATCTATCTATCTATCTATCTATCTATCTATCTATCTATCTATCTATCTATCTATCTATCTATCTATCTATCTGTCCATCCGTCCGTCCGTCCGTCCGTCCGTCCGTCCGTCTATCTATCTATCTATCTATCTATCTATCTATCTATCTATCTATCTATCTATCTATCTATCTATCTATCTATCTATCTATCTATCTATCTATCTATCTATCTATCTATCTATCTATCTATCTATCTATCTATCTATCAATCAATCAATCAATCAATCTATTAAAAATAGTTAGAGCAAGTCCGATCTTCTTGTCAGATGGAAAAGCTGCAATTTTTTAGTTTTGCCTAAAGTGGAGTTAGCTCGTTAAAAATCAATAGTAAAAAACGACACATTAGCTTTCTTGCTCCGCTTGCATCACAATCTTTTTCATAAGCTTAATTTTTATAAATTATTTTGGTACTTCATATTGGCATTTATATTTTTATTATTTTTATTGTAACAATCTATTATTTATGATGATAAATTTTTATTCACACATTCTTCTTTTAATTTACCTTAAACTATTCGAACCTTTGTCGAAATTACAGATTAGGTATGTGCCAATGAGTCTCAGCATGTTCATCTCCGTATAGATTGAAGTAAGAACTAGAAGTTAACGTAATTTTATAAGTGGCAATCACGAAGCTGAGCTGTCGGCTGCCGAAAGTATATTTATCCTATCACAGGTTTGGTGAGGTTCCTTCTCAATTGTGCGCTTCCTGTGGCAAAAAAGAAACTACAGATTTTTGTTTTATCCAACCTCATTGACGTCTTAGTAAAAAATTTCGCAACAGTCGCTCTTGTCGATACCGGTGCCGCTGTATCTGCAATCAATGCCGAATTTGGTCGCTGACTTTTTCAAGTCACGACGCCTCTTTTTGACTTGTCGCTTCGAACAGCAAGTGATCAGCCTCTTCAACCGACCGCAGCGTGTACAGCGCGTGTGACCAAGACATTGTGTACACGATAGTGCTTATTGTGCTTTCGTCTTGCCCCCCAAGACATCATTTTACGGTGGGACTTTCTTTCGCGCTACAATGCCACAATTGACTGTGCTCGAGCGGAGGTTGAATTCTCCTCCCTCGCCGACTTGACCTCCATCGATCATCAATCTGCCACTAAGCTTATCCTGGTGGAAGACACCCATATCCCACCGGAACTGCACGACAGGTGTCATGCAGTCCCATATCTGGCGGAATGGTCTTCTTCATTCCGCCTGAAAACTTTGTTACACGAAGAGCCCTTCCCCACGCCCTGTGCGGCCGGAGGGAATCCCGCATGCTGGAACCCAATAAAGTTTATTCTCTCTCTCTCCGTTGCCTTTTGCTGCTCTTTGTTTGGCTGAAGGTTTTGACTCACTGCTCATTCACAACCCTCTTTCGACACCGGTGTGATTGATTCGTCGCGAGTGCCTTGGTAAAGTCGAGGTGATCGACTCTGCAAAAATTGTCTCCGTCCCTGACGAGGTATTCTCAACAGCTATGTATGAACTGGGTGTCCTCTACACGCCTGATACAGCGTCTACGGATGTATTCAGCCCGTCAATTGCCGAAAATTTTACGCCTTCGCAGCGGTCGCAGCTCCTCACCGTGCTTCAACACTTCCGCCCTTCATTCGACATTGCACAAGCATTACTAGGCCGTGCATGCATAGTTGAACACCGCATCGATATTGGCCCTCACTCATCACTGCGACAACGGCCATATCGCGTGTCCTCTACAGAACGTCGGGTTATTGCAGAGCACGTCGACGACATGCTCTGCCGAGGCGTCATCCTACCTTCGCAGAGCCCATGGGCTTCTCCAGTGGTACTCGTCACAAAGAAAGATTGGTCCATCTGGTTCTGCGTCGATTTTAGGAGATTGAACAAGATCACACTAAAGGATGTTTACCCACTGACTCGCATTGACCCACTGGCTCGCATTGACGATGCTCTTGACTGTTTACAGGGTGCTGAATTCTTTTCCTCATTAAACTTGTGGACGGGCTACTGGCAGGGGCCAATGGCCGAGGTCGATTGCCCCAAAACCGCTTTTGTCATAGCTGATGGCCTGTATGAATTCACTGTCGTGCCTTTCGGACTGTGGAACGTGCCCGCTACGTGTCAAAAAAAAAACGATGGTCAACGTTCTTCGGGGTCTTAAATGGAACATCTGCTTATGTTACCTCGATGACGTCGTGGTGTTTGCCCCTAATTTTCCAACACACTTGCGCCGATTTCAGCACGTGCTTACATGCTTAACTAACGCTGGGTTACAGTTAAATCTCAAGAAATGCCGATTAGCTGTACGTCAGCTCACCATTCTCGGACACGTTGTGTGCAAGGACGACATTCTCCCGTATCCTGATAAACTGCGCGCCGTTACTGAATTTCCTAAACCCGCTACCATCAATGAACTTCAAAGTTTCATTGGCCTATGTTCTTATTTTAGCCAATTTGCTCGAAACTTCGCGTCGGTTATATCCCATCTGACGCAACTTTTTGGTGGCACTCACGATATGTCATCGTGGTCCCCAGTCTGCGACAAGGCTTTCGCAACATTGTAACGTCTCCTTACGACGTCACCCATTCTTCGCCACTTTGACCCCCAAGCTCCCACTGAAGTCCACACCGACGCAAGTGGCGTAGGCCGGGGTGCTGTGCTCGCACAACGTCAACCTGGCCACACAGATTGCGTCGTGGCATACGCGAGTCGCACACTCACCAAGGCCGAAAGCAACTATACAGCGTGACAGAAAAGGAGGGTTTGACCATTGTGTGGGCTCTTGGCAAGTTTCGCCCATATTTATATGATCGTTCTTTTGACGTCGTCACCGACCACCATGTGCTGTGTTGGCTTTCTACGTTCAAAGGCCCATCTGGCCGTCTTGCCCGTTAGGCCTTGAAGGTCCAAGAGTACGACATACGCGTGGTTTATAGTTCAGGCTGCAAACATTCCGACGCTGACGCGCTTTCTCGCTCACCTCTCTTCCTGAAACCGACCGATCACCCTTCGTGCGAGCGCACGTTGTGTTCGCTTGCCTTTGATAACATTGCTGTGGAACAACGCAACGACCCCTGGACGGCATCTCTCCTCGACCTTCTCTCAGATACCTCTAAAGTCCCACCATCGCTAACGCTCCGGCGCCAACTTTCCCATTTTGCGATTCGTGACAAGCTGCTCTACCGTCGCAACTATGCTCCAGAGGGGCGCGCATGGTTGCTTGTCGTACCACGAGCTTTGAGGTCAAAGATCTGCTCCTCCTTCCATACTGACCCACAGTGTGGCCACGCTGGAGTTTTCAAGACGTATGAAAGAATTCGGCACCAATACTACTGGTGCGGTATGTATACCTTCGTTCGTAACTTCGTCCGCTTTTGCCGTGAATTCCAGCGCCGCAAGTCTCCCCCGCGCATCTCAGCCAGAGAACTACAAGCATTCCCATGCTCGTCCTGACCCTTCGATTGTGTCGGTATTGATATTTATGAGCCCCTTCTCTTCACATCTGCCAGACATCAGTGGATAATAGCAGCAGTCCACCACTTAACTCTCTATGTCGAGACTGCTGCTCTCCAGAATTTTACAGCACAAGAGGTCGCCACTTTCATACTGCACCGCTTTGTGCTGCGTCATGGAGGTCCTCAGGAATTGCTCAGTGACCGCAGCCGCACCTTCTTGTCCGAGGTCATCGAAAAATCGCTTGCTGACTGCGCTATTGTTTATCGCACATGCACTGCTTACCATCCGCAGACCAATGACACTACGGAGCGCTTTAATTGAACTCTTGGTGACATGCTTGCTATGTATGTCACACCTGATCAGTATAATTGGGACCTGGTTCTTCCGTTTATAACCTACGCCTATAATACCGCGACGCAAGCCACGACCGGGTTACTCCCCCTTTTACCTTCTTTACGGCCGTCACCCTACGCACAGGATTGACACCATTTTGCCCTATCGACCAGATGCCTCCGAATGCCGCCTATTTTGGACGCCAGCAGACACGCTAAGAATGTCACCAGCTCGCTCGCCGTTTTACTTCAGATGACCAGAACTGCTAGACAGCCATTCCCGATGCCGACAATTTGACTCCTGTTTTTCTGCTCGGTGACCTTGTGTGGCTGTCAGTGCCGCATCGCACACTGGGACTTTCTTCTAAACATCTTCCAAAGTACGACGGGCCTTACCGCACCCTCGAAAAGACTTCCCCGGTCAGCTACATCATTGAGCTTCTCACACCACATTCTGATATGTGACGTCGTAACCGCGAGGCCGTACACGTTTAAAGGCTCAATCCGTATCACGGTTCTACAACACCTGAAGATGACTAAGTCGCCAGGATGGCTCCTTTTTTCTACGTGGGCCTATTGTAATCAAGAAGTAAATCGGCGCATGGATAGCAGCATCGTGTGGGCAGCGGAGGCACGAGCTAGCGGACTGGGCTCAGATCTGTGCGCGATGCAGTAAAGCTCTGGTACAATAAATCACCTTCACACCATGCACAATCGCTGAAGCGCCGTGCATTGCAGCTGCAATAGACACTAGCGCCAGAGTTCCATTTAGGAAACTCTATGAAACAGAGTATATGCAGCTCACGATGCTCAAATAAGCCACTGGCCGTATACTTCGGGTTTATGGTGCCGTCGTTTGGGCTTATGACAGCAGCTGTTGAGAGAACAGGGAGCGATTTCTAGCCGAGTGACAACAATTTGTGAATTGCTGCGTGCTGCGCTATAATGTTTAGATGACGTGTTCTTACGAGTCTCGACTACCACTTTGTATCGCTTTCTAACCATGTTCATTCAAAAAGCACACGCATCTACAAGAAGTGAATCATGAGGAGTGGGTGGAGCACTGGGTATCATATCAGTAAGTAACCGTAGGTTACCCGAGCAATGTAAATTGAGTAGCAAACTGTATATAGAAATGTAAATTTATTTCATTGATTGATATCTAAGGTTGAACGTCCCAAAACTATCATATGATTATAAAAGACGCCGTAGTGGAGGGCTCCGCAAATTTCGACCACCTGGGGTTCTTTAACATGCACCCAAATCTGAGCGCATGGGCCCACGGCATTATCGCCTACATTGAAAATGCAGCCACCGCAGCCGGGACTCAATCTCGCGACCTGCGCGTCAGCAGCCGAGTACCTTAGCCACTAGACCACCGCGCCAGGGCAATGTAAACTTATTTCAATTTATTTTGCCTTCCGATTGGCTTGAGCCGTTTAAGGAGAATTTAGCCAATTGCTAGAATGGTGAATACGCCACTCTTGTGAATCCAAGAACTCGCCATCTCACCGGTGGCAAGATACCATTTTATTAAGGGTAATTTGTTGGAACATATATAGTTCTCGACGTGTGCTTTTGTGTTACTGATTTTCTTGAGAAGCCCCCAACATCTAGGCACATTTCGGTAGAGCTCAACTCATCAATAGACCTTATGCAAAATTGCTGCCATATCTGTGAGCATACCACCATGTTAAATGCTCAGCGCGGCGCAGTCCGCACAGTCCACGTGTGTTTACGTATATACGTGAGACGTATCGACGTGAGGCATGTAATGGCTGATAATCACAATACCGACGTATTGCATGCTGCGTCTCTTGCTGCACACAGAGAGGATCTCAAAATGCTTAAATAAAAAAAAAGGTGAGCCGTAAACATTGCTTCTTATTTTTTTCAAGCTGACGACGTTTTTTTTTTCAGGCTGCTGCTCCCAAAAGACGTCTTTGCATTCACCTTTCTAAGCAAATAAGATTGGAGACGTGCAACAGCATTTGTACTTGTGTTCCCACAAATGGCTACACGTCGAATGTCACGAGACATTCCGTGTGCAGAAAGACTAAAGCAGCACGTGACGTCACAAACAACAAAATGGCAGTCGGCGAGGTTTATAGCCAGGAATGACTTCTGAAGGCCATTTTACGCCTAAATATTCTCGCACAGTGCATTTTTCAATATGCGTATAGGTACCACAGACCAGCTACTGATTTTCCCTGAAAACCGCTGGGTAATTGTTTCACGTTACGTTTAATTCAGCAGAGGTAGCCACGTTACAGACAGTCAACGTGTGAATGATAGCTAGTGAAGTCAGACCACGTTTTATGCCGAGTCTCGTGACAAAAGCTTCGGCCAGGGCACCCGACAGGGCACTCAAGTACAGAAGCTTGATTCGTTAACCATTAGATCCCCACAATGCGAAGGCCAGCTATAATATCGTGAGCCCTCGCTTCGAATATCAACGCCTGCGAAAGAAGCCGTCGGGACTTCCTGCCGGGTATCTTCAGCCCATCCACATCCCATTGGAGCTCTTCTTACGTGTCGGTTCGAAAATCTCGGTCTCTTCCGAACATTTGCCTCCGGAAACAAGTGGATTGTGGTTGCTACTAATTAGGCGACCCGCTATGCAATCACTCGAGCCTTTCTAATTTACAGACGTCTCAGATTTTCTACTATGTCATCTATGCGCGGCGCCCTGGTGTAATATGCGAACATATCAAGTCCATACCTTCCTGATAAAGTGGTTGCCGTTATCCTACGTTTCAAAAGATACATTCATCCACGCTTTGATGACAGACGGCAATTTTCTTTTTGTATCGACAACCCTTAAAAATGAAATCTTCAGCCGTTCCAGGAAGTGCACAGTCTAAGTGCATGTTCTAAGTGCACGTTTCAAAGTGCACATTGTAGAACTTACAACTGAAAGTATCGCAGCAAATGATAACTCTACAAAGTCCTACTGTTATAAGCCACAAGGGCGAAATTCTGGCAAATTCACACAAAACAGTGGCTAGAGCACCATGTTTGCAGCTCCATTTTGCATGGAACTTCCTATAGAATCAATGACCGCAGCTTTCTCGGTTCTGTGTTCTTACAGTCGTAAAAAAAGAACACGCAAGACACACCGAAAGGAAAAAAAAAGTTTTGAAATACTTTATTCGAACACAACAGTGCTTGTAAAACGTCTTCAAAAATAAGTCAACAAATACGATTTTTCACAAGTGGGGCTGTGCATAGAAGCACGTTATTAAAATTTGTCACGAGACTTAACTCAGTTGCCCCGTAAAAACTGTCGTTCCCACGTGATCCGAAAAGCATATATGTTACATATTTACACGGTTCAGGCAACTTGGCTGCCACAACTGGGAATGTACACACAGTGATCGCACATCCGTGTCCGCCGACACACTACGCGTGGCGACACGTCACGTCAGCGAGGGCTTCTGTTTGTAGAAGGATGAAGAGAACCAGCTGGAGTGGCTGAATGAATTGCACGACCACGAGAAAGACCGCGGGATGAAGAAGTCCGCCAAGGCACTCTGCGTCAGAGAGATTTGAAAAGGATGTTATACGTGCGGTTGAGTACTTTGGCGAAACGCAATTGTAGATATTTAAACACTCGTGCCCGTAATACTCCCAAGCCTTTGCCTTGATAGCAATGCTTGTGACCACGCGCAGCTAGTATTGGTGTGCATTTTCAAAAAAAAAGTAAAATACCTTATGCAGAGGCCACTAGCCCAAAAACGAGTTCTCATTTAGGGACCTCCCTGTCCTTCCTCATTTATTCCTCCTCCTTCTCCTCTCACTTAGGGGATCATGAACTTAACTTTTGCCGCCGAGAATATTGACTCCACAGATAAAATACAGGTGATATGAGTAGTATTGAAAATCAGGCAAATCGGTAACGATTCATGTTTTTAGGCAAACAGCACGAAAAACGAAGACAGAGAAGTAAGAAGACACCGGACAAGCGCTGACTTATATCTGAAAGAATTAATGATCATATATATATATATATATATATATATATATATATATATATATATATATATATATATATATATATATATATATATACAGTTATTTGCGCATGATCTTGCATGGTGAGGAAACTAAATACACTAAAATAACTGCTGTAGACACGAGGAATCTTGCTCTAACACTGTTAGTGGCAATAACCTGAAAATGATAATTCTTCATCAAGGAGAGCGATTGACGGTTCACTGAAGCAGTTTTTGCATGCCTTTTGAATTCCGTAGGCTTCAAAAATTTCCCTTGTCAGCTGGTCGTGGTGGCGGAAAAGAACCGTCGTTCTCGAAAAGTGTGGGGTGCATCCACAGTCCCGGCAGCACATGGCCAATTGTGTCGAAGGTGCGATACCCCAAAGAGAATTTTGGTACTCACTCAGTCTAGAGTTGACACTGTAGGCTCTCTGACACTCTGCCTTAGTTTATCGGGCTGTTTACCTTAACAAATGTACAGGTGATATGCAACGCTCTGGCAGTGATGGAGTTTTAGTCCTACCAGACGGTCAACACCACTCTAAAACGTCCCAACTAATCGGTATGATGTGAACGTACATCACCACCACAAAGTTTTTCACTGGAACCGCGGGAGGTGCAGCGTGCAATCTTTCTTTAAACAAAGCTGCACATCTTTTGTATACAGTGCGTTCAGAATAACGCCGGCGAGTTACATTTTAAAAGGCTGGAGCACTGCTGTGTCGGTAAAGATTGCAAAGGAGTCACGTTATCTTGTATCATATCGTGATACAATATATAATTATCTTTGCTCCGCCCTAGGACTAGTCGCTATAGGTTTTAGCTAAGTGTTGCTAGGCAATGTCGACGTTGATTATCAGAGCAGGGAGGTTACACCACAGCAAGCCACAGACATGACCCGGACGTCCAAACTCCACCGAGAAACTTCTCACCCGCCTCCCAGAACGAAACCGCTCGAGAGAGGGAGTTAGCAGCGCTGGTTCAGCGACAGGGAGACTTGATTAAAAGAATGGAAAACAGAATTTCAGAGATGGAGCGCGCACTTAGAAACGACGAACGGCAGGGGACACAGGCACCAGCAGTGCAAGGCCTACAGAAAGCGACGCAAGAGGCGTCTGCTGGCGTACAGGAGAGTGCAGCTATGGAAGTGGAGAATCGGAGGACAGTGAAGAGACCACTGCCGGGGGATGAGGTAGCTAACGCAAAACGATTCGCCGAAACGTCACCAGTAGACATGCTACAGCCTGTTTTTAAAGTCATTAGTCTTAAGCCGGATGTAACAACACTTGCGGATAAAGTAGGCAAACAAGGGAAAAGACAGGATAGGTTGGAGACTCGAGTCGAAAAGATCGAAGCCAGATTAGACACAATAGAGGAGCGTCTCGGCATGCTTTCCACTGAATTTAGGGATTCCCAAACCCAGGTCATGGGCATGTTTCAGCAGCTTCATACTCTATTGGAGACAAGACTGCCTCCCGTGGGTGGCCAAGTGCCATTAGTCAACCTGGTGCCTCATCATAGCGCCTCACCAGCAAATTGAGGTTTGGCAGTGGAACTGCAGGGGCTTTCGCCAAAAGCGGGGTAACCTGCAGTTGCACGTACAAAATCTGGACAGTAAACCAGACATAATAGCCTTACAGGAGGCTAGTGGTTCCGTAAAATTACCTGGATTTAAGGCATTTACAGCGCCAGGAATTGATTCGAGGGGCGTATCACGTGTCTTCACAGCCGTGCTAGTCCATCGCAACATCACTGCCATTCAGCATTCCGTAGATAGCAGCAGGGAAGACTATGTCCTGCTAGAGATTTTGCCTAAACGAAAGTATGAGAAGAGTGTTTTTACTTAATGTGTATAGTTCTCCAAAAGATAAAGGATTGGGCTTGCCACAACTCCTGATTCAAACTCAACGGTTAGCAGCTCGCGCTCCGCTTATAGTGGTAGGAGATTTCAATGCGCCTCACCCGGAGTGGGGTTATATTCGAGCCAGCCCAAAGGGCAATCGGCTTTGGCAAGTTGTCTGCGATGGACGCTGGTAAATAATCCACAAGATCATACGAGGATAGGCAACAGCATAAGCATGGATACCTCCCCAGACCTTACGTTTTTTAGAGGCACCAGTAATGCAAAGTGGATTAATACGAGACAAGCCCTAGGAAGTGATCACTATATCCTTTCCACGACGTTTAGCGCTGCGTAGCATAAAGACAAAGTGAGGGGGCATAGAATTACAGATTGGGACAGATTTAGGAAAAACAGAGCAGCCACTCTATATGGGAAAATTAATGACCTGGATGCATGGGTACAGGCGCTCAAGGAGGATGTAAATAATACCACTGTAGAAGTGCCAGTCGAGCAGGAGGGGTTTACCGCTGACTCGAGATTATTACACATGTAGGAAGCGCGCGCGAGTCTCTTGAGAAGGTGGAAGAGGCAAAAACATAATGGCGTCCTTCGCAGAAGGACTGCCAAGTTGGAACGTAAAATCGAAAATTATACAATTGAGTTGCAAGCCAAGCAGTGGGGCCAGATTTGTGATCGCATGAATGGACAGTTTGAATGCAAAAAGACATGGCAGCTGTTAAGGCATCTTGTGGATCCGGCAGCAACAAAATCGGCGCAACGGGGACAAATGACTCGGTTAATGCATAAATATGAAGGCACAATTGTAGAGTTTATACAGGAACTCCGGAATCGGCACATAGCTGATGGAGTAGACGGTTGCTTACCACACTATACTCGGGGGTAGAAAACTCAGACCTAGATGAAGACTTCACAATTGCGGAGGTGGAGTTTGCCATGGGGCAGCTGCGTACTACGTCTGCCGCAGGTCCGGATGAAGTTACTAATAAAATGCTGAGAAACCTAGATTTCAAATCAGTCGGGGCGATCACTGACTTGATAAATGAGTATTGGGTGGCCGGGGAGATCCCAGCACAATGGAAGCATGCTAGGATTATATTTATTCTGAAGCCAGGCAAGAAACTCTGCTTGGAAAACCTGCGCCCTATATCGCTGACATCATGCGTGGGCAAATTGATGAAGCACGTGGTTCTCAACAGGCTTCATAATTATGCAGAGGATAAGGCCATCTTTCCCCCAACTATGATAGGTTTCAGGGCCAATTTGTCCACACAGGATGTCATGATACAGTTAAAACATGATGTAGTCGATCCCGGGCATGGCACGGGCACCAAAGCTGTATTGGGGCTTGACCTGAATACAGCTTTCGACATTGTTTCGCATGAGGCAATATTGAATAACCTATCGGAAATTGGCCCAGGGGTCGGGACATTTCGCTACGTCACATCATTCTTGGAGGGCCGAACCGCAGAAATTTCAATAGGTGATATCAAATCGGACTCATTCACGTTGGGAGGCAAAGGGACGCCGCAGGGTTCAGTTTTGTCACCGTTCCTGTTTAACATCGCCTTAATTAAAATACCGCCGAGGCTAGAGGAGATACCGGGACTCAAACACACATTTTATGCAGATGATATTACTCTGTGGGTAACCAGGGGTAGTGACGCGCATCTGGAAGAAACACTGCAACAGGAAGTTAATATTGTCGAAGAGTTGGCAGGGGAGGCGGGACTTTCATGCTCTCAGCCCAAGTCCGAGCTCTTTGTGGTTCGGGACAAACCCAGAGGGTTACATGCAAGACACTATATTCCGCCACCGCCATTAGAGGTAAAGGTAGGGGGTAGGCCGGTAGCTGAAGCTCAAACGATTAGAATTCTTGGCCTATATCTGCAAACTAACAGGAAGAATAGGGTGGCCCTTGAAAAACTTAAAACCACGGTCAATGCTACTGTCAGGCTAATCAGAAGAATCGCTAACCGTAAGAGCGGGGTCAAAGAAAAAGAACTTTGTAAGCTGGTATATACAGGCGTTTGTGCTCAGCAGGATTACTTACGCGACACCTTATATGAAGTTGGATGCCTGTCACAAACGACTCCAATTTTCGGAGCATCCGCGGGCCCCATCTTCCAAGGAAGGGCGTTTTTGTGTTGGGAGACGACATCCGGCGACTATAACGACCCAGCGTGGCGCCAGCTCGTCTTCCCTGCCCCTGACCGGAAGGGAAACCAGCGGTCTCAACAGGGAAAATTACTTCCAGATGAGATGGGAGCACGTGGACGCCCCTGAGGAGGTTTGAACTGCATCGGAAGAGCAGTTGACGTACAGCCAGCAACAAGTGCGGTCGTCGGTGTCGCGAGTCTCGCGTAGGCGGCGAGCACGGAGTGACCCGCGCAACGTATTGAGACGGCTGCAATTCCGGGCACCCTCGTCGTCTACCAAGCCGGCGAGACCTTCAGCGGCACCCGTCAACTCCCCTACGTGCACCAAGAGCTGGCCTGGTCCGTATGAAACTTTTATTGTGACTTTTTTTTAAACTGCTAAATTGTTTTAACCAGCCTTTTTTTTAACTGTGTAGTTGTGTGCGCTGCGACGCACATAGAAATTCAAAAGCGCGACCAAGGATCATTCTGTAATTATTTCCTTGTAACCATCTTTTACGATTTTCATCTTGTTATTTTATTAATGTTCCGCATATTTGTCGTTAGCCTGTATCTTTTGTAGTGTTTTTGGCCCATTTTGTTATGTAGCTGTTCTTTCCATCGCGTATCAGTTTCCCTCCTTTGTTATTTTTTGTAATCTCCTGCCTTTGCCATTGTTTCAATTAAATGCTTGTTTATGTGTAATCAAACTCCGTGTCTGCTCTATGAGTGCGTCGGTCAGGCCCACACATCACCACACGTGCAACCCCGCACGGGTCGGCCAACCCGCAAATAAATTCGAAATGTGCCACTTCGAGGCCTTTCAGGCGTCGCAGGCCGAAGCGTAAAGTGGAAGCCTGCGAGTCTGCCGCACGTCGATGTTGGATCGGCGGGGCCTCACCTGAAGTGTGTGACATTATCTGGCGTCCGCGCGACAGGACTGGCCGACCGCGTGGTGATGCCTGGGAGACTGACGTATCTCTGAGCGTGCAGTATGTAGACGTCTTTTTATTGCTTTGTTGGTGGACAACTGTTTTTAGCAATGGACGACACGGAGTTTGAGAAGCTAATTGAACGGGGCAAAGCCTTTGGCTTTGTAGGCAAGCAGTTATACAATTTCGTCGAAAAGGAACGAAATAGACTTAAAGAGGAGCGCGATGCAGAACGCACTAGGTACATGCAAAATATGCAACTCGAGATGGAACGAGAGAAAGAGCGGTCCACACTCAGAATAGAAGAAGCGAAAGAGCGCTTGAAATTAGTACCGCTCACTACGCAGCCGGACCCCTGCTCAGGCTCTGGAATTTCTAATAGTGCGACCGTCCATGCCCCGAACAAGTTGGCACAGTCGTACCATGAGTACGTTGAGAAACTGCGCCTGAAGATTCAAAGCAGGCGGCGCGAGTTTGAGGCTTTTGATTTAATGTATAAAAGATGCAAAGAGCCCGAATGTGTAGAGCCGCCGAAGGCCGGGCAGGCCGGTAGTACTTGGGAGGCGGACAGTAGGTTCATTCCTGAACCTAATGTGTTAGCTGAAGAAAGCGCTTTTGTGGCAAAAGTGGCCAATGAAAGCTGGAGACATGGTGACGAGGAGCTGTGCCGGCAGGGTTCGAATGGTACAGAAAAACCCTCTGCTGGTGACTCGCCACAGCCACCATGTATGTTCGTCTCTATGGCAGCTGACACTGAAGTCCGCAGTACTACCAGATCGGCAGGCGAGAACCCCTGTAATTACATTGGGTCAGAGCCATGTGCTGAAGTGCATTGTGGACTGGACAGTACAATTGTTGATAGTTCTTTCAGGTGCGAGCGGCGCAGCCCTGAGGAATCCATTTGCATTGTTCAGGAGCCGGTTAAGCTGTCCTCAAGTGAGGATAGCATTGATTCAAGAAGAAATAATCCCGACTGTGTTCACAGTGTATCAATTCAGACCAACCAGAGTAGTTATGCTCAAGATTTGATGGAAGCAGACGCTTCAAAAAAGTGCACAAGGAAATGTGCCAAACGAAAAAGACGCCGAAAAGTACAGAAAGCAGCCAAGGCTGTAAGAAAACTAAAGCAAATGAGAGGCCCCAAACGTGACACAACGCAACAAAAGATTCTTTTGCGCGTGGTGACATTCGCGAGGCGAGCCCGTCCCCATGCCCCAAACCGCCCGAAGGGTAGGGGGGTGAGGCAGGCGATTGTACCTGCTGCTTGGAGGAGCCAACCCCCACCACTCCATTCTTGTGTTCGAGGAGCGGAATGCACGGGGAAGGAGCGCATTATGCCTAGACGACGCGACACGGTTGCGAAGCCCATTTACGTAGAACGCGGTGTTGACGATGGCTTGCTACCATGGGGTAGGCTAACGGGAAACAGGCGTCCGTGTAGCGGCCGTACACGCTTTTCTCTGCCCCGTTTGTTTCGAACGGCTCCCCCAAGAGCGCGACCACCTCGAGCGCGGATAAAAGTTATGTATATGTACATAGAAACGTAAACGTAACCTTCAAGTCTAATGAGATGTTGTCTGAAATAATGTTCATTTCTGTCATTCGATTTTGCAACACATAAAAGGGTTCAGAGAATGTAGGGGCTGTATACATGAGCCGAGTCGGCGATGAGGAGGCCTGAGTGTACTTAGGTTCAATGAAACGCAGATGATCGCGTCGCGTATAGCGGCCTTTGACATTCGCTTTATTTGGTTTCTGTTTTATTCATGCCATAAGGCCGCATTTTTAAGTTTTTTGCATACATGGATACTTCGTACCTTCTTAATTTTGTCTGAAACCTTTCTGTATCACTTTGATTTAGAATTGCTCGGTATTTTTGTTTTCTCCTGGCATTGGAAGAATTATGTGTTGTGCTTATCTTGTGATCAGTGTCATGATGGCCCGAAGGGGTGCTTCGAATGCAGCTCCCTCGATTCTAGCAGTGTGTGTTTCTTCGCGTTTCATGTGTGTGTCCGTGTCGTGGTGCGCGGGGTATGACATTCATCTTATGGTGACCGTGAAGCGTAGTGTGTCAGGTGTTCTCTGCGATGTCGTCCACGTCAGTGAAATGGTGCGCGAAAAAGAAAACACATTGGTGGACAACCGGAACACTGCAAGCTCTCGAACATTGCGCGTTTGTGATTTTCTTGAACATTACGCAGTAATATTCTTAAGAAGGGGCTATGTCACAAACGACTCCAATTTTCGGAGCATCCGCGGGCCCCATCTTCCGAGGAAGGGCGTTTTTGTGTTGGGAGACGACATCCGGCGACTATAACGACCCAGCGTGGCGCCAGCTCGTCTTCCCTGCCCCTGACCGGAAAGGAAACCAGCGGTCTCAACAGGGAAAATTACTCCCAGATGAGATGGGAGCACGTGGACGCCCCTGAGGAGGTTTGAACTGCATCGGAAGAGCAGTTGACGTACAGCCAGCAACAAGTGCGGTCGTCGGTGTCGCGAGTCTCGCGTAGGCGGCGAGCACGGAGTGACCCGCGCAACGTATTGAGACGGCTGCAATTCCGGGCACCCTCGTCGTCTACCAAGCCGGCGAGACCTTCAGCGGCACCCGTCAACTCCCCTACGTGCACCAAGAGCTGGCCTGGTCCGTATGGAACTTTTATTGTGACTTTTTTTAAACTGCTAAATTGTTTTAACCAGCCTTTTTTTTTAACTGTGTAGTTGTGTACGCTGCGACGCACATAGAAATTCAAAAGCGCGACCCAGGATCATTCTGTAATTATTTCCTTGTAACCATCTTTTACGATTTCCATCTTGTTATTTTATTAATGTTCCGCATATTTGTCGTTAGCCTGTATCTTTTGTAGTGTTTTTGGCCCATTTTGTTATGTAGCTGTTCTTTCCATCGCGTATCAGTTTCCCTCCTTTGTTATTTTTTGTAATCTCCTGCCTTTGCCATTGTTTCAAATAAATGCTTGTTTATGTGTAATCAAACTCCGTGTCTGCTCTATGAGTGCGTCGGTCAGGCCCACACATCACCACACGTGCAACCCCGCACGGGTCAACCAACCCGCAAATAAATTCGAAATGTGCCACTTCGAGGCCTTTCAGGCGTCGCAGGCCGAAGCGTAAAGTGGAAGCTTGCGAGTCTGCCGCACGTCGATGTTGGATCGGCGGGGCCTCACCCGAAGTGTGTGACAATGCCGCAGAAAAAGGTAAGGTCGAGGCTATGATCCGACAAGCTTACAAGGCAGCGCTTGGGTTGCCTAACAACGCGCCTACAGAAAGGCTGTTAAAACTAGGAGTACACAACACCCTGGATGAATTATGGGAGGCGCATCTGGTGATGCAGCACGCTAGGCTTTCGACAACCAAAGCGGGCAGGATCATATTGGAAGGATTGGCATTGGAGCAGAGGCTCCCACTGGGTACACTAAAATTCAGGTGCGGCGAGAGCTACATAAGGCCCTGTACATAAAACCTTTGCCCAAAAATATGCATCCGATTCACCATACGCAGCGCAGGCAAGCAAGAGCCAGAGCTTTACACGTTGAGTACGGCGAGTACAACGCGGCAGCCTATACAGATGTTGCGGAATATAAAGACAAAGACGCTTTTGTGATTGGGGTGGTGGACAGGCGGGGGCGCTTGGTCGCCTCTGGATCGGTCAAAACCCGCTTCTCGGAAACTGCAGAGGAAGCGGCAACAGCGCTAGCTATAACTAATTCGCAGTCAGATTTGATTTTCAGTGATTCAAAGACAGCCATCCAAAATCTGGCGAGGGGTAGAATATCGGCGACCGCCGCACGATTTCTGCATGGGGCCACGGGACGAGAAATTAGAGAAATAGAAATTGCCTGGGTACCAGCACACTTTGGGAACCCTGGGAACGAGGCGGCTCACCTGAATGCTCGAAGTTTTGTCAGCCGGGTAGGTGAGCCGCCAGTTCCGGGGAGGTCCGCGAGAGATGGGCTGGTGTCCTTTCATGACATAACGAATCAATATAAACTAGAGCGAAGGTTTTATCCGCCCCCGCAAAAGCGGTTGACTAAGGCGCAGGAATGCGTCTGGAGAAAACTGCAGACGCGATCTCTTCCCAACCCTTACGTGTTGAACAAAAAGTACCCGGAGGAGATTAAGCCGCAATGCAAATGGTGTCAGGCTGTGGCAACATATGATCACATACTTTGGGAATGTAGCATAGTGCCGCCGCCGGTGGATATTATGCGTGATCCCTCTCTTGAGCACTGGGAGGCCGTGTTGACCAGCTCAGACCCAGTCATCCAGTTAAGGGTCGTGGAGTGGGCCACACAGGTCGCCGCCAACCTTGTGTTGATGGCCATCTAACACGGAATCATCCTCCGCTGCTTTCTGACAAAATAAAGTTTTTCCATCCATCCATCCATTCTCACCCTGAAACCAAGCACTCGCACCTCTCATAGGTCTGTATGGGTGCGTCATCATTGGCGCAGTGCTTCCATTGCTTCGGGGTGTCCTCGCAGCCACAGTCGCCTTTCCCGTTCCCTATGCTAACTGCTGTCTTCTTGCCTTTCAGTGGACCAGTGGTTACTGACAAATGAGTGCCGAAAGACCAACGTATACGCCAACCGCATGAGCCATACATGCATGCGCGTCTAGACGTGTCCCATAAGCCTATATACAGAATCTTGCATTCCTAGGACGACCACTGTTCACTCAGGCACTCTTACATATAAAAAACCATCGCCATACCTCGTCGGCCAGTGCATGTAAATACTGCGTCGCGCCGTTTGTGGACACATTGCATTGAGAATATTTCCTTGAATTTGCTTAGTAAGACACACGCATTGTGTAGCATTAGGTGCTTCTTTCTCCCCCCCCCCCCCATTTTTTGTGGCGACAACCAGTGTAAATACTTAAAAAAGGAACATTTATAACTGGACGCCACAGAATACCACGAGGGGACACCCACAACACTCACTTCGCTTCTGTATTCATGAAGCGGTGCCTATGCATGTAAGCCGTTGACTGGCCATGTACTACAAGCGCACTGCAGCGAAATAAAGATTGCAGAAGTATTCGATGAGTCTATTTCGTCTGCGTCTCTTTCTCACATTTAGCACCCAAGTCACATGAGATCGATTGAACAAACTACGTATAGACCCCATACTTTATACACCTTTCCTAGATACAGTATAGGCTCTGCAGTTTAGGCAAGGGATCGCACTAACACGAATCGTATACGTACTTTGGACGTGGGGCAGTTTATCCTGGAGTAAAATTCAACTGTGTAGAAAATGAGTATCATGCCCCATCCAGCAATTAGCGTGATCCACAGGAACACGTTCCAGAAGCGTGCAGTCTTCTTCTTCGTCGCAAACATCAGCGCCACTGGAAAGGAAAGCACAAAAGACCGTTTAATATATTTGTTGACCAACGTTAGTGGCACGCGTTACATGCTTGGAGACAATTCAATTGTGGAGCATACGTTTAAGACACGACAAAATTGAATGCGGTTATCTCCCCTACGGTGGGAATAATTATCAGATCATGAAGTTTGGCACGTCAAAACGTGCGAATATAATTGCATATATTGTATACTGAAACAGCATCGGGTCTTTTTTTTTGGCAGTCTTTCTTAAGCCCTGGCGCAAAAACATCGCTATGTTACTGGTGCATGATGTGGGCCACTCACGGGAAGGTCAGTTAGAAGATACGGTGGTGCATTCCTGCATATAGTGTGACCAGAATTCACTAGGGCGAAGCGGAACTTGCGCCGAATGCAGGTCTGGCGCGCTAGCCATGTCCACCATGTTGTATATCTGATTTTCGGAGATCACCGAATAATAACCGTCGAGTAACATAACCGTCCACACACTAGACGACTGCGGTGGGTTATTTAACTGCAAGAAAAATCAGCTTTCAGGGTGCGTTACCTAAAAGTAGAGCTATGTTTTTCAGTTACCAAGTGGCCAGCCTTGGTACCTTCAAATCTATGATTGCTCTAATACACGTACACAAACCGACTTGAATGCTCCATTTGTAGCATGCATCCAGTAGGAATCGTTAAGTTGGATGACAATTATTTAATTACCTCTTCTTTTAAATATCCACAGTGGAGTACGCAGCTTACTGCAAGCACAGTTTCTTTATCTAAACAAAAAAAAAAACCTCGCTCTTGCAGCTTTCATATGTTAAACGAAAGTTGCAAACTGAAAATTATTCCAGTTTTTTTTTTCGTTGTAGCAAGAATTACTCAAGCAGTACACACAATTGCTGGAAACTTTTTTTTATTATTGTGAAACAGAAAGGTCATTGTGTCACTGTTGCGTTAGCGCGCAATTTCATGCATAAAGTAGGGCGCTCATTTACCTCCGATGGTGCCGTAGACGACAAGGACCACGGGAAAGAAGAATCGGTAGCTGAGCGCCAGGATGTACTCGTGAACCAGGGCGGAAAGGAAGAAAACAACCAGCATGGCTCGTTTCTTGTTGTAGTTGAAGGCCTGCGAAGAAGACACGCACTTGCGAAATTCGACGTTTCGTGCAGCGCACTTTAACGCTTCTTTGAGCACACTGACCGCATTGTGTGGCGTGCATAATGAGGAGCATCCGATTAGTGCCTCTGTGTGAAATCTAATGGCCCATCTCGGGCATACGAGGCTTTGTGAATTTCTGTGAAGGACTCGTGCTTGAGTCGTTACATTATTATCATTGATTAACTTTGATCAGAAAACATTCGTTTTCCTTAATATAGAAGAAAAAATAACCAAAAACTTAGATTTATTCAGATGCGCGTCCATGCCATCTAAGCTTCAAGTTTTGGAGCACAGTGCATTACAGTTGTGCACAAGGTGCACTAGGTCCTATTACGGTACAGTTTTTGCATTATTTCCGTCGTTTCTGTTCCCCAACTGCTTGTATCTTTATAAGAGGACCAGGGAGGTTCCCCTGTCAGTTTCTCTGAAACTTTGGGACCTCCTGCTGTAAAACGCTAACCGTGTAACTCAACGGAACTATTTAATAAACTTGACTTGACTTGAAATCATTCAGAAAACGGGTCTTCCGCAGTATCATGTATACGTTTTTATTAGGCCAACTGGCTCTTTCAGATCGATATGAGCAGTTTGGGGCAGCTTTGTTGTGGATATTTGCGAAAGGTCAACTGCTCTTCTCATATCCGAAAGGCACCGTGCCAACCCCTCTTGCTTCATTTTATAATGACTTGATATCATATGCATGCACCATGAATCACGCGAGTGAATAAAGTCGTCTCAAATACACAAACAGACAGCAAACTCTTTGCATTTGGTGAGTAACGCTTATCTTTTTTGTTCTTAAACGATAAATATAAGCGCGAAGTATCGATTGCCTGCGAGAAGTGCCACCGTTGTTCTGCCCTGATTTAACGTTGTAAGGTTAAATAAAAAATAAGAAGGATTTCAAAACTAGTTTTTGAAGGTACACTATGAAGACAAACAAACAAAACAGATCAACTCGAAATAGCACTAGCAACACATATGTGGCTCACATTTGTATTTTAGACAAATTGCTGAATTTAACGACTGAACTCTGCAACGAAGCACCACGATTTTTTATTCGTTTTTTTTTCATAGCTTGTCACGTGGATTTCCAGTCTGACGTAAAAGAGCGGCGGCACTTTCTGTGCACCGCTCAGTTTCGATGTCGCCTCCTCAATTTGCAACTTTTGTCTTCGTTTTTTTTTCGTGTAAGGCACAAACACTTACATAGGCATACAGAAGCGAGGTGAATTTCGATTAATATTATCTCAAGTTGCGTGTTTTTGGCGATTTCTAAAAATGGTATTGCCATAAATTGTCACCAAATGTCCTCAAGTTATCGATTCAAAGGTTTTAGTTCACCATTTCAATGTAACTTTAGGTACGACAAAGTATTTAAGCCTCATTGTGAATAGTTGGAGTGTGCAGACGCCAGATACCCGAGTGTAATAGCATTTTCTTCGAAAAAAGTCAGTTTCGTCGCAAGGGCGAAGCAATGAATGCGATAGTAACAACTTGGAATGTAACGCTGAGAGCGGCTAGCAGATGGAAACGTGCAGCGCACCGCTCACGCACAAATGATGCGCGAAAACAACGTGCACAGGACGTGAGCTAAATAAAAGCGTTTACAGCTGGATGCTTAACGCGCTGTTTAAGCAAAAACGACGCGCAAAGCCTAGTGCGAACTAACGAGTGTCTCAGTTGTTACATCGCTGTGTTATAAAAGCACGCTCTTTTTGAAAACGGGACCTGCCCAGCAAGCGAAGTGATTTTTGTGCGCTCAGCAACTAAACGCAGTCTTTCCGGCTAAAGGCAAAGACACGATTCTCCCCGCTGAAGGATAAGCACGCACGCACAAGCACCTAGCCCCCCAGTACGCGTCGGAGATAAGCGCGCATTGGCGCATCGCAACGAGCTGGGCGCTGAGCGCGGGCGGCTTTTTATTGCGATAACAAATATATGTACACTCTCGGCTGGATTTTGCTGCTGGCGTCGGCGTCAACGTCACTCGCCGTAAATGTATACGTATCTCTGTACAAAATCGCAAAAAAGAAAAATAATTCAGTAAAAGAGTGCGGCGCGCGGAATCGAACGTGGGACCTACGAGTCATGAGTGTGAGGGGTTAGCCACTGAACCATCAAGAGGCACCTCCTCTGACTGAACGTTCAAACAGCGAGATATTTATATCTACCACTTACCGCGGGGGGCGGGCATCTCGGGGGCTATATTGTGTTTTCAGCATTACCAGCAAGATGGCGCAACGAGCGCGCGTCACCACATCGTCACGACGCGGCGACGCGCGCTCTCGTCTCACACGCGTACACTTTGCCACGCGCAGAGGGGTAGGATGGCTGCTCACGCATGCGATTATCTTGCGGTGGGGACAATCGTAGGTCTCGGCTGGCCTTGGGCTTTCACCAGAACGATTATGTTGTAGTTACCAGGCGCCAAAGGCCACTGCAATTGTTGCACAGGCTCCGTTTCCGAAAAGGGCGTGATTTTCAAACACAGTGAAGTAATAACTGAGACGCTTTTACGCGTTCATCTCTACCTGTGCTTACCTTTTGTGCGTCATTAGTGCGTGCGAAACGCGGGGCACGTTTCGATCTGCTTGCCATTCGGCGCATGACCTTCCAATTTGTTGCTATTGCATTCATTGCTCCGCCTTTCCGGCAAGCTCTGACTTTTTTCTTGAGTTTTCATATATATTGATACGTATACGGTGCAATAAAATGTTATGGTCTTAAAAAGCACCAAAAACAGCCTGTATATGCTCCTCAAAACGAAAGATGAACGCCGTTGAGTGGACAAGAAATAATTTAAGGCGTTTTCAATTGAAGTGGCCCTCACCATTCGGTGCTTGTAAACGAGAAGGAAAGCACTTATCGACGTTTTTATGTAAATGTAAATGTAAAGGTGTACTGCTGCGCACACTCACCTTGTACGCATCCCGGTAGACGTAATTGAAGAGCCAGTCATGGACGACCAAGTTCCAAGACCGGTAGTAGTCAGCGTAAGTAGTACTGTTCCACCAGTCCTGTACGAGTGGTGGAAGAGCACGACGCCGGAGCAGGAAACAGAATGAAGTAACAATAAATTGGCGAAGCTTGCAATAAGTCACGCAAGGCATGAAACATTGATAATTCTAAAAATAAATCTGCTTTCTTGTACGATGTTTCTAATAATATTATTTGAAGTTTAACATCCCAAAATCACCATATGATTATGACAGACGCCGTGGGCTCCAGAAATTTCGACCATGTGGTGTTCTTTAGTGTGCACACAAATCTCAGCACACAGTCTTCAGTAATTTTCGCCTCAATAAAAAAAAACTGTGGACCATCTCCCCTGATGGGATGCGAAGCAGCAGTGGTGCGCTCGGCGTTGACCTGGTTGAAACAGACGTCTATGCGGGTGTCAGAAGAACGGTTTGATGCGTAGCTCGGTGTAGCGTTTACTGGTGTAAACGTTTGTTTGAAACTGAAAGACACTGGGGGAGGGACGCGTTGACGACGCTTGCGCTTGGCTTCCACGGCTCGCGTTTCGTCGGTGTTATCCGCAAGCCGTCTCTATCTTGGAACGCGATCGGCGGTCTTGACTCGCACCTCGTCGGTGTCGCTAGTCTTCCACTGCCGATGCCTGCGTTTGGTTTCCCTTGCTCGCACCTCGTCGGTGTTCCAGGCGCGTCGTCGCCATTCGCGAACACGATCGGCTTCGCTAACCCGCAACGCCGGCGACGGCCGGGAAAGGTACGCGCACGCGCACCCTAGCGGGAAGCAGCAGCGCGTTGTCCACATTGTCGGCGCTGGGGATCCACGGCCGAGCTAGACGACGGCACGCGAACGCGCCTACCCGCGGCTTCTCGCCGACAAAGGGAGAGGTGGTGCGGTTGAGAAGATGATGGCGACGTGAGAAGTAGTGGTAGTGGTTAATAGAAGATGAGAAAAGGCACCTAATTTCTGCAACCCGGTTGGGAGCACGGCGCAGTGCCTAGTGAGAAGTGGGCTCGAGCGATGCGAGCAGTGGAGAGGGTGAAGCGAGAGAGATGACACGCGGCGAGCGGTGACAGGCTAGGGAAAGAGTGACGTCACTGGCACGCACTGCCAGGGAAGGCGCGGCCTACTTGGCACCACCCCTGTGCGGAGGGACAGCTAGCGTTACACAGGCTAGTCAAAGAGCTGCTTCACTTTAAAAGCAGCCCCCGCAGTCGAGATTCGATCCCACAACCTGCGGGCCAGCAGCCGAGTGTTTTGGCCACTAAACCACCATGGCGGGGTGTTCAAATCTTGTTATAGGCCTTGGCTAGGTAACAAAGGTTGTTTCTAGATTGCTTTTCATAGGTCGCAGGTCTGGGCAGTATTGAAAATACATGTATTGTAGATAGGATTCCATTTGGGTATCTTGCATCGACATCGTCATACGTATCGCAAACGGGTATCTTTACCTCTATTTCCGATATATTCAATAATGTATCGTGCACCTTAATCGACAAGAAACTTCTATCACAATACCGTGTGAAATAATGATCGCTGACTGAACTCCGTTTCTGAAGCTGGTTCGGGCGCCTCTAAGTCGCCTGAATCAAACTAAGGAATTGGACGCAAAGTTATGCCAGAGTGCAGCACCAGTGAAGGCGGGCGATGAGGTGTGCGAGTCCTTTTAGGTGAAGTGGAGCACCATGACAGTGCTTGTGCAGTCTCGACAGAAACAAGCGCGTGAGCGTAGACGTTCGCGCACTTTCCTAAGGGCCTTATTCTTTTTCTTGTAAGTTGTGTCACTGCTATGACACTTACCCTTAGCCACTTATGAGCAAGCACTTCGTACCACAATGGGCAGAAAATCAAGTCCTTTCATTTTCTTTCTTGAATCGCTCTCTCTCAACACAATGCGTGTGGCGATCACAACACAAATTCTGATTCCGCTCTCCTGCGAGGTACTTCGTTACGGAATCTGAAGCACGGGGTTTCTAAGCATCTCGTGGCTTTCACACATCAGTGATTTGAAGAATCTGGTAAATGTAACATTAAATTACATGCGATGAACTTACGCGCTAATAAGGCCCTAAGTATAGCATCACCAGTATCGATGCTATATCTAATAAAACAAGGGTTTACTTATCAGATAATAGCTCGTCGTACAATATTGCTTTCTCCCTGCTATTTATATTCATATAGCTCTTGAAATCACGATGTCATTGTTAGAACAAATGCATCCTCAGTTGTCCTCTTTCATGTTGTACATTACCTGGGGCTCTGACCTTTTTTTTTTTTTGCCTGGTAAGTGCACTATGTCTTTTTAATGCAGATAATATAAGTTTTCTGTTCTATATTTGGTGTGAACTGTTTGCTTGATTTTCATTACTCTTTACACATTTATATTCACTTGAGACTACTCTTCTGTGAAGGTGATTTTGGCAACAAATATGGCGTTATATCTGTGTGCAACGCATATTCACCACGAAGCCTTCTGCTTACTGCCTGTTAAATGGCAGAGTGGAGTGTGCATTATAACAGTGGAAATAGTTAGGAGCCATCTAAAAGATCGAAGGGAATTCGAGAAACATTGTTCTCATACCAAATTGTCCATTTTTTTTATAAGCGTCCCAAAGAGCCATTTGAGACAATCCTCTATACGAACCGATTTTTTTGTTGTGTAAGTTAACAACTAAGTTGCACCTTCAGGCTTAGTTGTGCTAGCTATTAACAGTGCTGCTTATGTGAAGTATCTATTCTCCTCAGTCCCAAGAATTCACCAACGAAAAAGAAAGAAGCTTCTGCAAAACTGTACTCTGACTTCCTGTCCTTAAAAAGAAGCGCAGATAAGTTATGAATTAAAAAATTTGAATGGTTGTCTGGAAATGCGATGGTACCCAATTTGATACTTCCGATCTTTAGAAGTCTCTAAATTTGAGTGCAACAAAATTAGAGCGAAATGACTTTCAATATGGTCTACAAGGAGTCTGTCGTTCAAGCTACAACTAAAAAAAAAAAAGCTTTCACTTCTCATGAGGACGCAGCGGAGCGTTCGTGCAGTGCTTAGTCATTTTTGCTGGCTCGTTTCGCAAATATGACTTAACACACAGCGCTGCTTCTCGAGGCTTTCGTGTAAGCAACTCTTCCTCAGTGTGTCAAGAGAAATTTGAACATGCGGATAGCAAACTGTGGTGATCTGTAGCCTTTAAAACAACGGTACCCAGGGACCAAGGAGGCTATACTTATTCACCATAAATGCTTGATGTGGAACAGCTTTTTATTTTAGTCAATTTTTTTTCATTTTAGGCCTCCCAATTATTGTTTGTCTACTATTTAATGGCCATGTAACTGGTGCTTTGAGTGGCAATCGCGTGAATAGCGGCGTTTTCATGCGACAATTTGTGTGACTATACAGCCATGCACTTTATTACTATTTCTTTATTCTGATGTGATCAGGATTTAACCACAAAAATACTGTGATGCCCGCTCGGCACAAGCCACGCCACACTGTTTCGTAATCTTTGAGGCTGTCTGCCTATGTTCCGAAAGATTGCACGCAAATCCTGCCGCGGCGGCCGCAAGTTGGTGGAGGCGAACTGCTAGATGCGCACATTCCCAGGAAATGGGAACATCTGAACGTGGCGCTATCTATCGGCGGCAAGAACGGAAGCCGGCCGTAACTCAATGGGAAATGGGCGACAGAAACCATATCTCTTAAAATAAGCTAGTTATCAAAAACGACTCCGGCTTATATGTAGAGAAGACACACTGGTACATTTTGGTAAAATTGCAGCACCGCACTACAAAGCGTGCACTTCCTAGGACAATCGAACACCACCCGTAGAAATATATGGGACTTCATTGTTAAACATTAAACATTCTGGAAAGCTATACGGTTTGTAGTGCGATACTCACTTTGGCATCAAACTGTTCAAATAAGTATTTGCTGTTCAGAATGGGTAGTCGTTTCTCATATCTAGCTTATTTCGTCAGATACGATTTTTTCGCCTATTTCCCATTCTGTTACGGTAGGCTGCCGCTTTGGCCGACAAGAGATGGCGCTACATGCTGATGTCTTCAAATCCTGGTCATGTTTATTCAGATATAATTGCTCGTTAAAGAACACCCAATTTACAAACTATCAAAGTCCTGCACCATTACGACCCTCTTAATCATATCGTGGTTTTCAGACGTAAAACCCCAAAAATTATTAAGATTACGCACAGTACGCGCATATTATATTTATATTAGGCGAGCACCAGAGATAATGCTGGAAGCTGCGATCACTGATAAAACAGGTCACGTTCTGCTGCTGATGAGATTACCGAAGGCTGACAACATTCATTGACGCTATCAGTGGGCGGCTTGCTTGCTTGATTGATTGCTCGATTGATTGATTGATTGATGTGTGGGGTTTAATGCCCCAAAACCACCATATGATTCCGTGAGACTCCGTAGTGCAGGGCTTCGGAAATTTCTACACCATGGGGTTTTTTAACGTGCCCCCGTATCTGAGCACACGGGTCTACAGCATTTTCACCACCATCGAAAATGCAGCCGCCGCAGCCAGGATTCAATCCCGCAACCTGCGGGTCGGCAGCCGAGTACATTAGTCACTAGACCACCGCGGCGGTACTGGCTCACTTTGCTAGTACTTTCAGCTACTCAGTTTTCAGGGCACAAGTAAATTAGCCTTTATTAGACATCATCTCTACCAGAGTGACTGCCGCTTCATAGTCGCCACCATTACAATAAAATAAGGCAGGTGTTTCTGGGGTGCCCATGTTCTCTTGTTTACGAAAAAAATATTCTACATTAGTGAGCCCATGGATAACGAACACTTTGCGTTAGCAGATAAATAGAATATGAAAAGTGATTGCAGTTTTACATGCAATGCATAGGCATATGCACAATGTGCCACAAAAAAATGAAGGGACCAGCATTGTTGCTGCTGTACAATCTCCCATTCAATATTGCAGAATGGGTCTTTCAAGGACAAGGTAAAACTGGACCCTGATATTTGCGTCATCAGGGGAAGGATTCTTATTGAAGCCTGTGTGATCAGATGGCAAGCTCAGCAGCGACTCCCCTGCGACTCCCATCAATTATAAAAATGACAAGCCCACACCGCGGTCAGCGCAATGTCTAAGAACCTCTTATATTAAGCAGCTAAAGTTAACCCTGATAAATTTTGAATGAGTAGGCTAATTCACTCTGACCCAGAACGATAAATCTTTTTAGATACTAACAGAAATTTCAATAAAGTGAAATTAGTAACATTAAAAAATTCAGACTTTTTAGTGCACAGGCATTCATTACATTATGGGGGTCTGTAACAACAAATTTTCGAATGTTATATCTTGAGATACAATTGTCGGGTAACGTATCAGCTACAATTTCTGCGGTATCTTGTATATATGTATCTCCAATACTTTTTCCAGGGTATCTTGTATCATATCACAATAAACTTTCAAATTATCTTTGCCCTGCCCAGGAACTCGTCACTAGGTATTTATCTAGGTGTTTCTGGGTGGTTTTGTACGTTGATTCTCTGCGCAGCGAGGTTCAACCACAGAAAGCCACAGACATGACCCGGGCGTCCACATTCTGAAAAAAAAAAAATTCTCCCACATTGAAAACGAGCGCCCGCACCCCAGATAGGTCTACGGGTGCGTCATCACTCCCCATTAGCTTTGTGGTATTCTCGCAGCCGACATTGCCTTTCCCGCTCCCTATGCTGCCTTCTTGCCTTTCAGCAGACCGGTAATGAGTAGTGGGTTTTACCCACTTTTCATGAACCATACACTCTTCTTTTAGGTTAATAGTTTTCTGGTAGGCCGCACAGTGGCACGTAACCATTAAGATGACGATAGTTTTAGGCGATCAACTCATAAGCAATGATTCGCTAAAAGGCCTCGACGTAAAAACTTCATTGAAGAACTTTTAATCGCGAACTGAACACATCGATCCCGGAAATATCCAGGACTCCACGTTAATTAAACTAGTTGCTACGTCATCATCATTCAGCAGCAGCAGCCTGACTAAGCCCACTGCAGGGCAAAGACATCTCTCATGTTCCGCCAATCAACTCAGTCCTGTGTTTTCTGCGGCCAAGTTACACCTGCAAACTTCTTAATCTTACCCGCCCACCTCATTTTCAGTCACCCTCTCACGCATTTGCCTTCTCTTGGAAGTCGTTAATATACAACAAAAGGCCCCACAAACGGCGCAGTGTGTGTGTTGAGAGGAAGAGAAGGGGGGGGGGGGGACTTCGGGTTAAATTTTGTTCGGTTTATTTACCATGACCTAGCCGGAGCTGTAGTTGTTAACGTGCACAGCTATAATAGACCTGACTGAAGCGATATTGCTTAATGAAACGGTTTCTAAGAACGATTACAGGCTTGTCTAACTGAAATTGCACATTAAGTAAACCTCAAATTCGTGTGAGATCTCGCTGACGTGCGGACCCCCCCCCCCCCCCCATTTCGCATTCATTATCACGTTCTCACGAAGAATTTGTTGGGCGCCATAAGACTCGAGTGCTCGCACACTGAAAAATAATTTCACGCTCGCCGTTCCGCATGCCTCTGCCGATAAAAATTGGGTATTTCCGGGGAAATTGTGCTGCGTGAGGTCATCAGCGTGTGGTTACCCAACCGAGCAACGTACTGTTGTTCAACACACAGTGGAGCATTCTATAGTAATAGAATGCCGGGACGCTTTTAACCAGAACCGGAGCATGGGCCGGTGAACCCGGGTGAGTTCACAAGGCACAAAGCTTGTGTCTTGTGTGAATACTCGCCAACAGGGAATATCCATTCACGCAGCCGCCATGTGAAATCACCGAAGGAGCCCCAAGCTCAGACATTTCTTTTAGGCGCACTCTTTAACGTCTTTGTGATCTCAGCGATGAGCAATACAGCTTTGATAATTAAGGCTCTAAAATGAGTCACGTTACAAGGAGGAAACACACCAGGTAGAAGAGTCGGTCTCCAAAGCGCATGGTCTCGGCAAAAATGTTGAGCCAGCAGTGGAGGAAGCCGTAAAACACGAGGAACATGGTGATGCTGCCCAACAGCAGAATGGCGCACCCGGTGAGCGTGAAGCCCAGCAGCTGGAAGCCTTCCTTGCCGGCGTCACAGAAGAGGTCCTTGATGAAGTGGTTCAGCACGACAGAGTAGATGGCCACGCATGCGAAGAACTGGCCCGTGTACCACAGCACTACGCCCCAGCGAACCTTCGGCGTCCTGCAGTATTCATGGTGCGAGCAACTAAGCGCTGGTGGCCGGAACAGCGCACGCTCCATAACACAATTTGAATATCTGGGGTTTTACGTCCCGAAACCACGATATGATTATGAGAGACTGCTTAATAGAAGGCTCTGTAAATTTCGACCATCTGGTGCTTTGCGTGCACTAACATTGCACTGCGGCCTCTACCATTCCGCTTCCACTGAAACGCTACGTCTGCGGTCAGAATCGAGCCCGTGACTTGCAGATCAGCAGCCGAGCACTGTAAATGACAATCCACCGTGACGAAAACTTGATAACGCTACTAGGCTCCCCAACAACATATTAAGAGCTTTACACGCACTTTTATAGAACGTTAGGGCTTGCATGAAAAAGAGGCAATTCATAATGAGGCAGATGAAAAAAAAATTTGGGTGAGTTTGCCCTCTGGTGTTGGCAAGCCTGAAGGAATTACGTAGCTGAGCAACTATCTTTTGTTTTTTTTTCTTTTCGTCAGCGTTTTTTTGCCCCGCTTTCTTCTTGTCTGTTTTTTTCCATGTCTTTTTAAATTTCTTCCTCTCCCTTTATCAATTTCTCTGTATAGCTGTCTTTTTCATCCCATTTTTTTCTGTTCTCTATATTTCGCGTTTGCTTTCGCTTTTTTCTCAATCTCTATACGTGAATTTCGCCTGCTTTACGCCAAGCACACTTTTTTTTCTGATAAGTGATCATCCTCAATACTCTCGAATAACAAGAAGAAGACTTCTTGGTGCGAGCGCGTGCTCAATATGATACACACAGAGCATCACGCCAAGCACACGACAGCCCGGTCCCCCAAGGTGCTCCACACTTAAAAAGGCCATTTTTTTTTTTACGCAGACGGACGTTGCTATCGATGGAGCCTGAATCTACCCGTGAACTGTATTCTTGTGTAGATTAACGCATTCTATGCTTGCAAGCTACAATCATTTTAAGAAAAATTGGTTCTGCCAAATGCGAGGACAGGACAGCGGCTATATTTCGCGTATCTTCCGCACAGTCGAAGGGCCATTTAAAGCAAAACCAGCAGAATATGAGCAGAATCGAACAGGATATAGATAAAATGATGGTGGAACTTAACATTCAGTGAAGCGAGGAAAGCGTACTACAAACGTATTACAAAGTGCGAATGCCCTGCAGGTTAAAGGCCCCGGAACACTTTTAGAACATGGTAAGCAAATGTTGCCGATCGGTACTCGAGGCTCTTGAGATGATGGAAGGAGAGAGACAATGCGTGATCCTGCAACTCCGCTCATACTTTAAAATTCCGAAAATCATTGGCCAGTCTATTCATGAGGTAATAAACTTCGACAGTTAGTTCTTTCAATGATTGCTTGAAAAAGTGTTTCATGACCCTTTTAATGCCCTAGCACGAGCTTTTAACACAAACTTCTAACACTACTTCTTCATGGGTCACTTTGCAGAACTTTAGCACAGAACGTGCGACTTCGTGGTCTCAGACCAAAACGCGACCCACTTAGGCGTCCTTGCGATCTTGAAAGTATACATATGTGCTGCTGAAACGATACCACAACAAAAGCTTTAACTTGCCTGGGGTAGGAGTCCCTGTAGATCAGGGTGGGCGCGAAGAGAAAGTAGGTGACGCAGGGCAGCCCCGGTAGCGTCAGCTCCACGTGGTTCTCACTCTTCGCTGGATGGTCGAGTGACGCGTGGAGGGAACAAATATCTTGAGGTTATGACACGATCTGTCACATTCTCAAAAGTACTAAATTCCAGTGCGAAAGAAATATAACAGGCGGGTAGTACTAAGTACACATACCGTACACATACCGTACTACCGTACACATACCATAGTACTAGTACACATACCGTACTAAGTGATCCAGCAGCACGAATTATTGAATTTTTTTTCGCTATTGAAAAAGGATGCGCGGCTACGCGCGTTTGCAAAACATGCAAACCTGTTTGAGAGAGCTTGATTTACTTTTCCTGCCACGCAACGCTCCATTAAAAAAAAAAACCATTTCAAAAACCCACATTCTGGCTATGCGCTTCTTCGTCTACGTCAAGGGTCAGCTACTAGTAGCCCGCGGGCAGCATGCAGCCCGCGGAGCACATTTATGGGGCCCTAGGCACAACATAAGAACGAACAGCCGCCCTAATCTTCCAATATCATGTGCGAGCGCCATTTTTTTGTGCATCAGTGCTGAATGGCGGAGGAAAGTTGCAAACAGGGCGAAAATAAGCGCATGCCCACAAAGCAACCTCCGTGGGGCCAATCAATAATTGAGCAAGACGCGCAGCTTCTTCGTCTGAAGAGAGTTAATGTAGGGCGACGTTTTCACGATGGAGCAGCCAAGCAGACGATGGGCCCAGCTGATGGGGCGTCATGGGCATGCGCTTACTCTCGCCTTGTTTGCAACTTAGCTCCGTCGTACGGTGGCGACGCACAAAAAAGTAAGCTCGCGCATCAAAAATTTGGGCGGCTGTACTGTCCTCCCCCTCCCATTTCAATTCCTATCTGAAGATAGACATGTCAGTTTTGACCTCCAATAAGCTAGAAAGAGGTAATTTATTGACAGAAAGGTAGAGAGGTCGGCTTGAGCTAGAGTTTGCCCTGGCCTGCTACTCCAGGGGAAAGGTGACAGGAGAGCAAAAGGTTGTTAAATGACGATGATAAGGTAGGGAGATGAGCATATAGTCTTGTCACGCGGGAGTAGCACTAAAGACGTGCATCCAGTCCAGTGGCTTTTAAGAATGCTACAACGGCTCCTATAAACACACTTGCACTGCAGGCGTCAGGCCAAGGACCTAACACAACCTCATCAGTGAGATGGTCGACTAATATATCGTCCAATCGAAGAGATTATTTGCTCACGTTCTCTCGCGTATGCTGTGTAGGTGGGAAATATGTGTTCGAGCGTTCCTGGCAAGTAACAGTGGCCACAATCGAGACCTGTGTGATTACAACCGCTAAAGTGTGTGTGTAATGTCTCGTGTAAGCCATGACAAGACGAATGCGGTGGATAATGCATGAGATGCTTCGCTTTATATTGTGAGGCGTACAAAGCTTCATTTCTCGCTCTCATTAGCGCAGCCTCTTGTGCCTGTGTTCTGGTTTGTTGCACTGCTCTAAGATGGGGTTGTGCTTTACGCGTCGAAGTAAGGCGTTAGGGCCTGTTAGAGAAAACGCACTGCACACTTCCGGGGCATAATTTAAAGCCCTTTTTTTTACTTCATCATCAGTATCGTCATTCTCCATTACGCCACAGTGAGCACGTATTCACTGGAAAGCTACATGATGTCCATTTTTCGCAGCAATGTCAAGAAGCTCTGCAATTTCTATTGATAAATTATGATATGGGCCTTGTCTCACGAAGCCATCAATGGTTTGAAGAGCAGCTTTGGCATCGCAGTATGGTCCATCTACGAGCGGGATTGATATGTGGAATTTAACGTCCCAAAACCACCACATGATTATGAGAGACGTCGTAGTGGAGGGCTCCGAAACTTTCGACCACCTGGGGTTTTTTAACGCGCACCCAAATTTGAGCCCACGGGCTTACAACATTTCTGCCTCCACCGGAAATGTAGCCCCCGCCACCGGGTTCCGATCCCGCGACCTGTAGGTCAGCAGCCGAGTACGTTAGCCACTAGACCACCGCGGCGGAGCAAGCAGGTTGTGAGAAAACTATATCGGATGAGATATGACAACACGTCAGTGATAAGAATAACAAGGTTGCTGGTTTTTCAGACATGCTTCAAATTTCTAACGCTTTCAAAACGGGACTGCCACAAGCCTTATAGAGCCAATGTATGACAACATTTGAAGTTTTGAACGCTGAAAGTTTTCTATGTCTCAACTAGCAACTCAAATTGCATGTCCGAAAGGGCATTAACCGATAGTTACCACCGCCAGCGCGCCGTAGCACAATTTGAAAGTCAGCTTTGCTGCAATGTTATAACGCAATGCGGCGAAGCATATTGCAACTTTGAAGGCCCGCTGGATGACGTTAGGTTATGGGCGAGCAGGGGCGTAGCCAAAGGGTGGCACCGTTCCAGCATGGGGGCTCCAAATTGATCGGTATGTCAGCTAATTAGCGGAAACTGTCTACTACTGCGGAGAAATATCCGCACAAAAGTTGTTTCATGAACAAGTGTAAGTGGTCCCAAGGATAAGCGACGTTGCAAGCTCCGCGATTCTCCGCGCCACGGACTTTGCCGCATAGAAGTAACGCTTGACTGAACCCGATGCACTTGAAACAAAAGACGACAACGACGACGATTACTCACCTTTAAGTTCCGCGTGCGTGAGCACTCGGCCAATAATCTCCCTCGTGTACGCGTATGCTTTCATCAGTAGACGTACCTAGAAAAAAATAAATAAACGGTGAGTCTGTTACATAGAGGCTTTCGTGAAGGAGCAGATTTCGAAGGCCGATCTGTTTTTTTTATTCAACTCCATAATATCACGGCGTTCGTCGATGTTTCGTAAAGTAGTAGCTAATTTTACTTCTAGGTCCTATTTAATGCGGCAACTAAACGCTTGTGCATGGTAAAATGGTGTCACATATCAAAGACGAAGATAAAGCTGGCATGCTGTTACTGTGACGAAAATTTCCCCGTTTCTCTGAATTTCGAAAACACCCAATCGCGAGTCGGATCGGGGTAGTGATGAATGTCTCTGTCGTGATCACAACGCGCAACTTAGAAACGGCTGATTAGATAGAAGGGTAAGGGTACGTTGGCGTTGCAGAAATAACACGGTGCGCTAACGTGAACCCATTCAGGGCAGTGGGTCAGGGAATCACTTTCTGTTTGTATAACGACGGTGGAGAATTGTATGCCCAAACAAGCGGCCACTTATTGTGCGCACAAGCAGATACAGCTGCAAAGTTAAAAAAAACAGTGGAATTTCGGAGCAGTCCACATTGTTTTTAGTCTAAGTCAGTAATTGTTACGATCAGTTTCATTAAGCGGGCAACAATGAAATTGCGTACAATGAGAAAACAAAGCAAAAAAAGCGGAAAGTTAACCTGCATGCATGCACTCCTCTGCCCTGGGGAGGTAGGAGAGGGGAAGAGAAGGACGAAGTAAAAGAGAGGAGACTGCGCCGCACTGCGCCCCTTAATTAAAGGCGTTCACACAGGCTAGCCGTCCTCAAGAAGCACAAAAGGGCCTTCACTGCCTGATGGGTCGGATAACGACGGAAACGGTGTTCAGTAGCACTTGCTTGGAAAAGTGGCCGATCGTCTGGTTCTCGCAAGGCATTAGAGAGTAATTGTACAGAAGGACGCATTAGGCAAAGGCGAAGCAGATTTGTTTCGTGCGCAAAGGCGATTGTCCTGGCCTACACACGTGCGTCGAGTGTAACTAGAAAACAAGTCATTGTATCTGCACCTCTAGTGATCAAAGAGGGTGAAAAAAAGAAAGGTAAAACAACGCTCTCACCCCCATTAGCGGTGTGGCCTTCATTGATACGAGCTGCAGAGCAGCCGAGATGCCCCCGGTTTCTCCGACGTATACACCGCATAATCAGTCACGAGAAAGAGTTGCGTAACGCGCCGTTCGATGTCCTTTTTAAGGTCACGTGAAGCCTATGAGTGAAGGACGCGACACAAAGAAATGCCAATTGTTCCGGCTGAGAAGATTTCATTTTACAGCGCGCACGGCCATATTCAGGAGTCGAGCTTATTGAGCGGGGGTATCGCGGCGACAACGTGGTCCTTCGTTGCAAATCGGAATCTGCACGAAACACTCACCGCACGAAGCAGTTGGCGCTGATGGAAACGCTTGTCGTTCACGCACTCATGAAGTTTCTCGCCGGGAATATGCACTAAGTTTTCATAGATAATCTCACTGCAGCCCATAGCATATATGAAGCCCTAACTACTGACAACACACATGAGAACACCCCGAGTTTGGTGCGCATACATGTGCGACGCTGGCTGCCCCTTCAAGCTGACAATGTTGCTCCTCTTGCGAAATTCTGAGAAATACAATCTAAACGCACGCGCAACAGAAATGCTACAGCCTACTCGCATTGTTTTCTTTGAAACTTGGTTATAAAGACGTGTTTGGAGACCCTTAATGGCAGAGGTGCACACTGTTGCCTTAGTCTTCGCAACTTTAACATCATGAACAACAACAAAAACAAAAAAACAACAACAATAAAATGACTACACGCGACATATAGAAAACATCGATTACATAAGGAAACGATTGACCTGCATGCACGCAACTTCACTGTCTTTTAGCGCTAGTACTCGCGTCACCACTTTGTGACATTTCAATAAGCGGCACTACGTAATCGGTGCGGGAACGTCGTCAAACGCTAACCGCGATTCCTCTCGATAAAGGTTGTCTGGAAAATTTCCAACTTACTGCGGTTGTACAAAGACGCTAATACAAAGCAACGTCATCAATGTTGGCTTCGAAGGGGGGGGGGGGGATGAAAACTTCGATTGATATGCGGGGTTTAACGTCCCAAAACCACTTTATGATTACGAGAGACGCCGTAGTAGAGGGCTCCGGAAATTTCAACCACCTGGGGTTCTTTAACGTGCACCCAAATCTGAGCACACGGGCCAACAGCGTTTTCGCCTTTATCGAAAATGCAGCCGCTGCAGCCGGGATTTGATCCCGCGACCTGTTGGTCAGAAGCCGAGTACCTTAGCCACTAGACCACCGCGGCGGGTGACTGAAAACTTGCTGCTATCCTTTTGCTTTACTCGTAAACAACTCAATTAGTGCTCTATTCCATTGTTCCGAGATGCGGTCGGTCGAATTTGCTGCCGTGCAATAGCAGTGCCGAAGCCGCGGCTATATCAACCATCGGCACAATATATTCCAGCGTACTTTCACGCACACGCCAGGCGCGCTTTGTGCGTGACGTGTGTCTTGCGCACATCAACGGCGTCGACTACGTATACATGGTAAATCTTAAATAGAGAGTCACCTTTTAATAATTTTTCATGCCTTAATGCTGACTGTACTAGCGTATATTAAATCGCTATACTTATATGATCACGGATGTTTACGGTTTCTTAAAAAATGGGGTTTTACCCAGTGTTGTGTGAGAGGGCGTTCCCAGGAACGACGTTCAGGCAACTAGTTCTCGTTGGGAGGAACGCCACCGTTCCATTAAGGATCGGCGGAACTGCAACGACAACGCGTTACATCTACGACGGAACGGCAGGGGGAACGGCGTTAATTTTGTAAACGTTCCACGGCTTTCAGCAGGCGTGCGCACTGAGGCAGCACAACATGCAGAACAGGGTGGATGCCCGACCACGTCAGGCACGTGACTATGTTTTTGCTGGTTTTCATCTTAAGGCAACCGCTGGAGGCGCAGGAAAGTGCGCGATGAAAGAGAGACCCCATTTTCTACAGCAGGGCTGCTATGCTCGAGGTTCGCCGTCTGTCGTAAACAGAAAATAATCACCATCATGAGCCAGCACATGCTCTCTTCCTCCTCTTCTGCTTCACTTTTAGAACAGGTGTCCTGATTCGTCCGGTGTGGGATGCAATAACTCAAACGTGTAAATAGAAAGAAAAAGTAAAAAAATATGGGAAAAGAGAAAGAAAGGAATCGTTGGCGAAAGAAACTTTCGGCGAGGCGAGATTCGATACCGTGTAAACGCGATTCGAATGACAGCATCACAACCACTCTGCTATCCAGTTTTATTTATTTTATTTATTTATTATAGACACAACCCCTCGAAAAAATGTCATACAGACAGAACTGATGTGTTCACTGTGCTCGTATCACGGCCCAATCACATGGCACTAAACTTATCAGCATTCATCCTTAAAGCGAATTGTAAAGTAAGGGCGTTATTCAGTCATATGCTGCAACAGCGGTAAGGATGCAAGATCACCTTAACAATGCAAATACCATTCTGGCTGACTTTCAGTTTGCTCGTATATTATGTCTTAGCAGAGTGACTATTTGAACTAGGTGCGATGTAGAGGAAATTATAGCTATGCCTTTCACTGCAACATGTAAGCAAGCTAGCAGAGTACATACAGCAGAGCTTAGAAAGGCAATGGTTTAGGAAAGGGTAGTCCGGGAGAAAAGAAGCCAAAAAAAGTAGAACAAATATATAAGAGACACAGAGAAGGATAAAAAAAGAAATAGAAAGAAATTAAAAGAGAAAAAAAGAAGGTGAGAGCGACTACGGTGGGGAAAAGGAAGATGTATAAGAGCAGAGGAAGGTTATACAAATAGAGAAAAAAAAAGAAGACAGGAAAACAAAGAAATACCCCAAAATATGTCAGCCGACAGCAAACAGAAGACCTCACTAAGTTGCAAATTCGTTTTCAGGATATTAATTTCTACTGACACTTAAATATTGAATGAGCGTTCATTAAACGCTTAGCATTTTCTTTCTCGATCGATGCGGTTTCTTGTGTGAAAAATAATTACCCACTCATGCGCCTATATAATGGGTGCACGAATTATATAATAATCATTCTCTGTATCTCCTCTTATATAGGTGCTCCCATGCACTTATATAATAGGTGAATGTGTGGAGATTTCTATTTAACTATCTGAAGGGCAGTATTTTGACTGCACCTTTGATGAGCGACTTGGAAAGTGCCCTCTGTGTGGGACTTGAAATTGACGCGCACGCAAGCTGCAGTTTCCAGTTAGACGTGCTTGTGTAGCACGGCCGGTGGTCTTCAAAAAAAAAAAAGAAAAAAAGTCGACTCCGAGTGGTTATCTAGAATCCTCTTGTATAACCTATGTGAGCGATGTCAAATTCGTATAACATAGGTAACTTATTTCGCTTCACGAATAGGTGAAACTATATTTTCATTTTAAAAAGTCAAATGTAACGCTAATCTAATGAAACGTTCATTACGAGGTTTAAGTGAAACGCGTTCCTTTCGCATTACGGGATCTTGTAACGCGAATTCGTTACGAAATTTTGAATGAACGAGAAACGCGCTTCCGTTCCTGTTGTACAGGTACGTACACTGGTTTTACCATTTAAAAGCCCCATAATTTTGATGTCCGCTGTGGTAAGGGGCTCCCGAAAAACTGACCGCCCGAGGTCCCCCTATAAGGCCCTTATACATCAGCAGTGTACAGAGAGGTCCACGGTTAAAGAGAACACCATAGCACGCGTCTGCTCGGCGCCACCACCGGCCGGCTGCGGCAACTAGTTTCGCGCAGAAGCATCGGCGCTCATTTGGTCCCAGGCCTGGAACCGGATGAATTTCCCTTCAGCTGCAAAGCTCGCAATACTGTGGGTTACCTTTATGACAGAGTAGTTCATTTTGGCAAACATAGTAAGTTTACCATATAAACTTGACGAGTTATTTCCGATTGCGTCCGGTCTGAGACATACCGAAGAATACGAGGATAGACTATTCATAAAAGGTGTGATCAAGAGTTTTCAAACAGTTCACGCCGTAAAATGGTAACAGAGAAATTTTTTCTGAAAGCTTGATTTTGGCGCATATATTAGATATACCGAATCGATATACAGAATGAAAGTGTGGGCCCACCATTTTTTTTTAATCGCGTTCACATATCACTGCTCACACTGTCTTGAACACACCACGTTCCAAGGCCACGTATGTTCCAAGGAAACGCACACACTTCTTTCATACCACACCCGAACGACCTAAACGCACCTATCGAGGCAACGCCTTCGGGCATATGAGTGGATCGTCTTAGGCACACTGTATACAGTAGACTCGTTTTATTTTTGTTCTATCCATTACAATGCTCGCGTGAGCGCTGCAGCTGATCATGTAGAGTAATCAAGTCATTACGAGCTTTCTGCATACACACAGGCGACCCGTTGCTGAAGTCGTTTGTGAAACGAATATAGACATGGCGACATCGTCGATGCTTGTGCGTATATACCTGTTCGAAGGCGAGTATGCAGGAGGAGAGCGGCGGCAGCTCGTTGACGAAGATGTAGCGCACAGGGAACGCGGTGACGCCGCCCAAAAACAGGACGAACAGGCTGCCGAAAACAGAGTCCACGGGCCCTGACACAGAGCAAAATATTAGAACGCTCGATGTTCACGACAACTAAATGAGTAAAGCAATTATGAAGTTAACAATATGGTGGAAAGTCAAAAAACGCGGCGAAGATCACTGAAAAAAAGAAAGGTGAATACGCGTCAAATAAAAGTCAAATAAACTAGTTAGAACGCCTTTCCCGAAACATTTGATTGATATGTGGGGTTTAACGTCCCCAAAACACCATATTATTATGAGAGACGCCGTTGTGGAGTGCTCCGGAAATTTCGACCACCTGGAGTTCTTTAACGTGCACCCAAATCTGAGCATACGGGCCTACAACATTTCCGCCTCCATCGAAAATGCAGCTGTCGCAGCCGGGATTCAACCTCAAGATCTACGGGTCTGTAGCCGAGTACCTTAGCTACTAGAACACCGCAGCGGGGCTTCACGAGACTTTTGTAACCATGCAAAGCTAACCGGAGGGATTGAAAAGCACGCGCATGGGCTACCTTTAGTAAATACCAGTTAATTACACTAATAGGTTGGCGAAGTGACTAATTAGTCGAGTCGCTCAAACTAATATTGAGCCCCGAGTGTGAGTTAGTAATATTTTGGCGATTTTCAGTCCCAGTGAGTCGGATTCAGACTCGCTAAAATGTTTCTCAATCCAAGTGAGATCAGGTCGAGGAAAACTGACGAGTGTGAGTTCGAGTGAGCCGTAATGGCGAGTTATATTACATTATCGAGTCAGAGGAAACTCAACACTTTTTCCGACCTATCGTTCAATCTGCCCAACTTACAGCATTGCTACCAGCGTTATGTCGGCTTCCTTTCGTACTAATTATGTCTACTCACACATTAACGCAGCAGCTTTTATGCACCGGCTCAATAATAAATAGGCGCTGGATGACATCAGGTTTTGTCCACCAACGTAGCCTATATTTACTATAGCACTGGAGGGGAACAAACCTTGGCAAGTAGCTCGCAAACTTCCAACACTTCTGTGTTTAGACCAATATCTCAAACAAGTCTGCTATGCTATGGACAAAATTATAAGATCTAAGAGCCTATACTACAGATTTTTGTGCCATTTTTCATGCAACAACGTCTTAAGGCTGGCCTTACTCTGAAGAAACTGAAAAACACTGTTTACGCGTCTGTGTTAGAAGTTGATACATGAAGTGACCGGATAATGATGCCAGGGGTTTTACGTCTCTAAGTCACGATACGATTATCACGGGCACGGCAGTGGAGGGCTCCGGAAATTTTGAACATCTGCTGTCTATAATAAGACACTAAAGAGAAACAACGACATAATTTAGATTGATATAGAGTGAACTCTGAGAACTTTAAAGACATATGTTTCACTATCATATGTTAATTATTAATGTTAAAATCAAGGTTAAAGTTTCATTTTTAAACTTCGTGCCTAAATCTTTGCGCGCGATGTCAAAATTTTCAAATTGTGGTTTTTGTATTTTCGCGACACAGGCTTTAAAGAAATTTTCTGAAACTTCATATGCTAGGTATACGGCGCCAACAGATGACAATGTACAGTCTGCTGAAATCTCGGATCGCATAACACGTGCTGCGGCCAACGTAATAATTGCGTGCCGCTATAGCAGATGACATGGTTCAACACTATGGTCCTTCAAGTGTCTGTATGCGCCATCTGTAGCCGGTGCATCACTGCAACGCTAGCCACGACGCGATTCATGCGTTCAAAGATTTTCCTTAAGCGTGAAACAGACTGTGCATCTTTATCGATTAGAAGATCGTAGGACCGGTAGACACCTTCAGAATTTATGAGTTCACGCCATTACGTGCGGGAATCTCAAGGCGTCGTCTTCGCGCGTATTTTGTTGTATTTGTTCTCGCGCGTCTTCTCGCTTACCGAGCGTCACCTCGCGGTAAAGGCCTGACCACACGCACCCGTTGCAGCGCGTCAGCGCGGTGTTTTTTGACGCGACGTCGTGGCTGGCCTCTCCCTACGAAGAGAGCGAGCACGCAGCTTCACGTGGCTTCGCGTAGCCACGCACCCTTTCTCACTATGAGGAGAGGGCACGACGTCGTGACCTCTCCCCATGAAGAGAGTGAGCACACACCCTTCCTTTCTATAGGGAGAGAGCGCGAAGTCGTGAGCTCTCCCTATGAAGAGAGTGAGCACGCAGTCTCGCGTAGCCATGCACCCATTCTTTCTATAGGCACAGGGCACGACGTCATAACCTCTCCCTACTAGAGGCCCGTTTACATTGACCCGACGAGGGCACGTTGAGTCAAAATAAACAGGTTTTCTGGACTCGCCCTCCCCATGTATAAGCGGACGCGTCGGGGCGGAGAGTCGTCGCGGCGAGTCCCGTCGACCCGGAGACAGGGGGTAGGTTCACCGAACTCGCTGCGCTCAGAAAGGGCATGTCGCGCTGAGTTGACGGCTCGTGACCTCTCCCGCCCGTCGCGGTCTCCGCTTCCCCTGTCCCCTTCACTCCGACGTTGCTCTTTCTCTGTGGGCCGGTACGCGCGCGCTAGGCACGATGACATCCTCGCGGGCTCCACGCACCACGTAAACAGACGATGAAATAATGACGTTGCTAGCTTTAGTCAACGAGAAAACCTGAGTGATTTGCTCGATAGCAAGCGGCAAAAAATAAGGACAAAATAAGGACATTTTCATGGACCTGGAAATATGTTTGAAGGAACAGGGCCTGACGTGGACTTGGGAGCAAATAAGGACCTGTTGGAAGAATTTCAAGAAATGCTTCACGGCTGTAGAGCTTGCGGATACGCCTGCGGCGAGCGCTGTGCCGAAACAGAACCACTGCTGCCATCGCGTTGTGCAGTGTTAGCCAAGACACCAACACAACTATAAAGTAAAGCTGGTGCAAACTGAGATAAAATACCAAGACAGCCATCGCAGTGGCGGAGCGACAACTGCGTAAACAACCGCAGCCCACAGCGGCGAGAGCGCAGGCTCGGAGGAGCGGAAAGCGGTACCGGAAGACGGGCTTTCGGCTCACCTCGACGCAAAGCGTCGCTGCGATCACCGCTCACCTCAACTCGTCCGTGCGAGTTCATATAAACTCGGGCGCGTCAAGGTAAGCTGAACCCGCCACTCAACTCAGCCCGCCCCCCGTCGCGTCCATGTACACGGGGCTATAGAAGTGTGGCAGCTTGAGCTAGTTGGTATGGCATGACCATAGTTATAGCGCGAGAACAAAACGACGACACCCGTCTTTCGTGTCCTTCTTGTCTCGGTGTCGTCGTTTTGTTCTCGCGCTATAACTAGGCCCGTTTACATTGACCCGACGAGGGCGCGTTGAGTCGAAATAAACAGGTTTTCTGGACTCGCCCTCCCCATGTATAAGCGGACGCGTCGGGGCGGAGAGTCGTCGCGGCGAGTCCCGTCGACCCGGAGACAGGGGGTAGGTTCACCGAACTCGCCGTGCTCAGAAAGGGCATGTATAACCGGTCGCGCTGAGTTGACGGCTCGTGACCTCTCCCGCCCGTCGCGGTCTCCGCTTCTTCTATCCCCATCACTCCGACGTTGCTCTTTCTCTGTCGGCCGGTACGCGCGCTTACCGCCAGTAATAGAAACAAATTATGCAGCTGCAGTATCTCATAAAAAGTTGTAAGAGCTGTAAAAAATGTTTAAACATCGCCCAAGAACAACGCATTGCTTCCCCTCAAAGAACATCTTGAGAAAACCTAGTAGCTGTGAACGCGTTGTGCCAAGGAAACGTTGTGTTCTTCCTACCCACGAGTTTTTTTCACAACCTAGTTATTGGGCGCTGCCACGATATTTAAATTGCTCTGAGAGTTAGAAAAAATTCCCTCCAAAAACTGGTCTCAAAACAAAAATGGAAGCGATTAGTGTAGTCAAACGATCGACCATGAATTTTTATATTCTTATCGGAGATGGTCGAGCGTACTGCCTGGAACGCTTATCGTGGAATGAGCCATGTATTTATTTCGTAACTTCGTTCTTGTGATATTTTTAAGTTTTGGTCATTCTTGTTTTTTATTGATAATGACGTATGACCAATTAAGGAAATTTGCGCTCTTATGGCGATAAAATTCTGTTTGACCAATTATCTCCTTTTCGGTTATAACAATTAAATGTGTTACTCCGCCCGTCACGCATTTTTGTTTGAAGGCAGGGAATTCCACAGTCTAAGGTGCTGGGGTACTCGGCAAGGAATGCTACGCGGGATAAATGTAGATCATAAATTGACCATGCACATAGTTGTACTGTCAATATTCCCGTCCCTGATTACAATGAAGACCTATGGCAAATGCACTAATCCAATACTTATAATTGCAGATGGCAACAGAACCACTGCTGCCATCGCGTTGTGCAGTGTTAGCCAAGACACCAACACAACCATAAAGATAAGCACATACAGCTTGTGCAAACTGAGAAAAAATACCAAGACAGCCATCGCGGTGGCGGAGCGACAACTGCGTAAACAACCGCAGCCCACGGCGGCGAGAGGCGAGAGCGCAGGCTTGGAGGAGCGGAAACCAGTACCGGAAGACGGGCTTTCGGCTCGCCTCGACGCAAAGCGTCGCTGCGATCACCGCTCGCCTCCACTCGTCCGGGCGAGTTCATATAAACTCGGGCGCGTCGAGGTAAGCTGAACCCGCCACTCAACTCAGCCCGCCCCCGTCGCGTCCATGTACACGGGCCTTAGGACAGTGAGTACGCATCCTCGCGTAGTCACGCACCCTTTCCCTCTATATGGAGTGGGCACACGTCGTGACCTCTCCCGATTAGAACAGTGAGTACGCAGCCTCGCGTAGTCACGCACCCTTTCTCTCTATAGAGAGAGGGGACGACGTCGTGACCTCTCCCTATGAAGAGAGCGAGCACGCAGCTTCTCGTAGCCACGCACCTCTATAAAGAGCGGGCACGACGCCGTGTCAGAAATTCCCGCGCTAGCGCGCTGCAACCGGTGCGTAAGGTGAGGCCTTAGAAGGTGTTTACAGGATTGCGAAATTGTATATTACTAAAAGGCGAAAAATCGTTTTTCTTCTTCAGTGTTCCTTTAACGTGCGCTGATATTACATAGTGTAGGGCCATCCAGCATTTCGCCTAATGAAGTGACCAGAAGTTTTTTTAGGTAGAACGCTTGCTGCTATACTATGGCGATCGCGAAACCATCTATGTGCATGAAATGAACAATATGATATATGTATGTCAGTATATGCTGGTCTTACGGGGTGTAAACGGAGCTTTGGAAGCTCAACAACTCTTCAATAGAGGACGGTATAAGCTTAATTTGATAACCAAACTAAGTATAACAGCTATAGAACTATGGTAGTTTATGACAGCGCACACCAGACACAAGAACTACACAGAACACACGAGAAGTCCACCATTACGACTTGGGCATACAACTAATTTCCTTCCACGAAAACGGACGTCCATAGCGCATCATTACCGAATAGCATGCTCACGATCGCGGATCTTACCGCTCTTGCCCAGAGCTCGACAGCTGGCCCAGAGCTGCAGCGACGGATGCAAGATGAAGAGAATGGCCAAGTTGATGGCGATCAGATGGCCGAAGACACCCACGATTCCCGTTGAGTTGACCACAATGGTCGACATGTCATCGCGAAGCCTGCGCGAGGAAGTTGGATTAGAGAACGTAGGTTGTAGATTAAAGTATCACCGATATGTCTTGCACATGCATACGGAATTCACATTTACACCAACCTATATCCAGGCGCACGTAAGGCGACTTGCCTTTATTACGAAAAAAAAGCAGCCATAATAACTTGTAGCTGACGGAAGTTAGGCGCTGTGCGAGTGCTTTCATTTTGAGTATGTGCGCGCGCCTCAACAATGAATGAGACATTCTACGTCCACTGAAGAAAACCGCGTGTGAATGACTGCAGCACCAATTACATTGCCATTTCTGCGAAATGACAAAACCAATGCTGCCACGCATATTATCAGTTGGAAATACTTCCCTTGTGTTTTTATGAGAACGAACCTGTGAACCAAGGCGGCATGCAGATAACGCGCCAGCGACGTTCGGCAGGCAAAATTCAAATCAGTTTGGAGAACTCAAAATGGCGCTTGTGCTGTATAGAAGTGGCGCCCAAGTTCTTAAGTATTACTTTTGAGACCAAGAAATTTTTCTGTCCACCAAAATTAATGTAGGCAGTTGGAAAAATGTCAAAATGCAAACATTATCAGCCGCACCACTGTCGATAAAAGATTTACTTTAGCCCTGCAGTAATGCACAGCGGCCAATATCTTGCGTTATTTCGCGTAATACTATTCTATATTGTCACGTGGTCGTGACGGCGATGAATAGAGGAAACTGCGGGTCGAATAATAAACTATTTGGGCCGAACTCGTGACCACGTAAAAGGAGAGTGAGGTTACAGCAAGACACTGGCCTTGATAGCAGCGAACAGAGCGTCGGCCGTCGATCAACTGCCAAGTGGAGAAGCGCGTCAGCATTTATACACGTGCCGTCGATTATTCTAGCATTATCGCTAGCGGCCACGTTGGTTACAGAGCTATCTGAAATGTTCACAAAGTGGGCGGAGTCTTAACAAAATCTACTGCACTCCTGAAGCTGCTAGAATACTGTAGGCATGGTTTGCGTGGAAAATTACTGACAGCAAAACGGGGCGATAGCAAAACTTGAGGAGGGAATGTGGCAATATACTGCGAGGCTGCGCCCACCATGACCGATATGTGAGGTTTAACGTCCAAAACCACCATATGATTATGAGAGACGCCGTAGTGGAGGCTGCCGGAAATTTTGATCACCAGGAGTTCCTTAACGTGCACCCAAATCTGAGCACATGGGTCTGCACCATTTCCTCCTCCATCGGAAACGCAGCCGCCGCTGCCAGGTTGGATCCCGCGACCTGCGGGTCAGCAGCCGAGTACCTTAGCCACTGGACCACCGCGGCGGGGCTGCGCCCACCATGACACATACTGGGAGACCTTAGCAATTAGTCTGGTTTGGTTGGAGGCTGTGGCTGCTGATGCTTACGCTTACATTCATTATTGAATGCGATCTTCATATAGAGAGCTTGGCTAAACATCGTTCCGACTGGAGAGCTTAAATTGAATTAACAGACGATTTTGATAAGCATGCTGTCGGTGTCCAGAATCAGAGAACTGCCAGTGAGTACTTCATATCAAAGATAAAAAACAGACAAAAAATCACAGCTTTACCGCAAAGGCGAAGCAATGAACGCGATAGCAACAAATTGAAACATCTCACGAAGAATGACAAGCAGATCGAAACGTGCCTGTATTGCTCACACACAAATGACGCACGAAACGTACTCACAGGTACAGATGAACGTGAATAAGATTCTCAGTTGTTACTTAGATGTGTCTAAAAATTGATTGATTCGTGGGGTTTAACGTCCCAAAACCACTATTTGATTATGAGAGACGCCGTAGTGGAGGGCTCCGGAAATTTTGACTACCTGGGGTTCTTTAACGTGCACCCAAATCTGAGTACACGGGCCTACAACATTTCCGCCTCCATCGGAAATGCAGCCGCCACAGCCGGGATTTGATACCGCGACCTGCGGGTCAGCAGCCGAGTACCTTAGCCACTAGACCACCGTGGCAGCGCGATGTGTCTGAAAAGAGCGCCCTTTTCGAAAACGGAGACTAAGCAGCGAGTGCAGTGACCTTTGTGCTCCCGGTAACTACAACAGAATTGTTTCAAAGTTTACGGAGTACGATTCTCCCCAACCCGAGATAAGCAAGGAGACGCATGAGCGTCTCCCCCCCTCTGCGGGCTAAAGTACGCGTGGGAAATCAACGCATGAGCGCGCGTCACCGTGTCGTGACGATCTGGCGACGCGCGCTCGTTGCGCCATCTCACTGGTGATGCTGAAAACACGATAGTTCCCCTCGAGATGGGATCGCCAGCGGGAAGTGGTAAATATAAATAGCATGCCGTTTCAACGTTGACGCAGGTGCTTCGTCGTGGACTCACAAGCAAGGGAGTCCGACGTTCGATTACACGCGTCGGAGTCATTTCCTGGATTATTTTTCTTTATCGCGATTTCACACATTTTGTATATATATATACGGTGAATGACGGTGGTCGTCGACGACGACGGCGGCAAAAGCCAGCCGAGAGTGTCCATATAATTCATATTATTCCTATTGCAGTAGAACAGTAGTCTTGTTCATCCAGCTAGTTCTTTTTTAATTTTAGGTGCACTGTTACCGGATGTCACCAGCAGAAGCCGAGCCAAAACGTTCGAGCGTTTCAACCGTAAGACAGCAACAACAAAGTGCGACATCTATGCGAGCAGTACGCCGTTGCGCCAACTAAATCCGAAGTATCTTTTTGTCGATGCGCTGACGTTCTGCGAGTGTATATAGTTCAAAGCTTTATATCAACAGAAAGGCAAGAGGCGCACCACGCAAACAGTTAGGCATATAAAATGAAAGGTGTATACGCGAGTATACTCTACAGGCCTGACCGCAAATACTATACTTATTTGGCGAACACGTTTTAGTTTTATGCGGCAACGTACGCAATATTGTTCATAAACCCCTAAACATTCTTCTTCAAAAACTGAGTAAACTGATACGAGCTGATATGCGACACGAGCTAAAGTGATTTGTCCTTTACCCCACAGATATCCAGGCGTGCCTTGACGCGCGTCAGGATATCGTGTGTTCCTTTTGCTTGTTTTCCGTTTGGTTCTAGTCGCCGGCGCCGTTTTTTCCGAAAGATATACGCTTCTAGAGCTAGTGTCGCTGTTCGGGGATAACCACTCTGCATCATGTGCGCCGTTGCAAATATGAGAGAGAAAGAATGTAATAAAGGTCTAAATGTATAACAAAAGTAGAGAAAATATCCTAAACGAGCAGCCGACATATCATCACACCAATCTATCGGCCAACAGACAAGCTGCATATAAAGAAAGCTTCACCATGCTTCTCACTATGGTTGCGATTCACCGGGGATGACCTTACTTTCGTTACCCAAAGCATTCTGGAGCGTACTTTAAGATTCTGAATGACCGGGTATGTGCGCGCTTGAAACAATACGGCGCAAAGGAGGTTGCGAGGCTGCGCTCGCGCACAAAAGATAAAAACGTGAGCCACACTTGCCTTTGAGGATCGTAAAAGTAGGAGGTGATCAATATTACGGTAACCAGGAACAGAAAAGCCACGAAGATGTTAAACACGGTCCGGATGTGTTCGTTAGCCATAATTTCCCTGGAAAAAGACGACAGAACAAAATTTGTGGAAAGCGCTTGACGCCTTCAATATGTGATATAAACGCAAACGTAAACAACGGAGCAGACTTTTAAAAACAAGTTGTTTTCTCCTAATGAAATGGCGTTCAGATAAAATACATGTTTGTGTGAGATAAATGTAGCCGAATGCGGTTTGTTGTCCTACGGATGCTCTGAAAATGTAGTCTCCTCGTTTCAAAAAAAAAAAAAACCGTTCACAGCATCGGTGAACGCTATTACTGCCATGGAGCCAATAAGTCTTGGAGCAGAGGCCCGTCTTCTATAGCACGTGCGTTTCGTTCCACGGGGGCGACCGTACAACACCGAAATTGGCGAATGTTATATTTCTTGTTCTTTGGAGACATTGAATGCACCTGTCTAGCACTGGGAGTGTGTGTGTGTTTTTCTTTCTTTTTTTTCATATAGTTTGAGCCTACTTCAGCTGTGGGGCGAAGGTGACCTTCGAGGTTTTAAAAACATCCGTATGGGTCTACGTTATCACGCTTTTAAAAGAGCATATAACACCACTTAGCAAAATATAACCCCTCGATTAAAAAAAAAAAAACCTCTGGTGCACCCTTAGGCCGCGTTCACACTGAGCATTCCGGCCGCCGAAAGTGCTCCGAATCCAGTTCGGCGGCGGCGAGTTCCGCCGAAAGGGCCTTCTCCGCGCCGATCGCTCTTGGACCGATTTTTGCGGCGTCTGCCGCCGAATCGGTCACCGCGGGCCAATAGGAGCGCTAGTCAAGGAATTTTTAAAAATGGCGGCCAAGCCCTACTCACTTGTTATGCCGCAGTGCACGTAACTGAATGTTGAAACCAACGGGAGTTTAACCTACTCTGTGTCTCCTTCGCCTCCGTATTTCGTGAAAGAGGTGACTGAGCTTGCTGTTGGCGTGACCGAGCTTGTTGCGGTCTTGCAGAGCAAAACAAACCCACCAACGCCGCTGGCGTCGGTGGTTTTTGTGCTCTTCGTGCATTACAAGACAGCCACTTGCCAGCAAAGTAAGCACTACTGTCTTTTCTTGCTCCTTGCGTACGAGAATTGTCGAAGTATACACCACCGGATAGCGTAGTAGCGTTTGCAAGCCGCGACAACAACCGGGTGACAGCGCATCCATCCCGCGTTCACCCCGTAGTAGATGGCATATTCGGCGGCGCAGGGCGCATCCAGTGCGAACGACGCTGCGTTTCGGCGGCAGGGGAATTTCGGTCGCTGTAGAAAGTGGATGTTTCAGTGTGAACTAGGCATTAGAAGCACAGTATAACGCTGTTCGGCGATTTTTTCGAATATTAACACTCCCGCGCAGTCTAAAACATGGGCAAACATTAGCGTGATGGTACAAAACATCCTGCTGGAGGAAAGAGTATCGTTCCGACGAAAGTTTTAGGAATTTATGCACAGGCGTCGGTTGTTATATATACACGGAGATATTCTCGATACTGGAACAAGCATAAGAGACGCGCTAGCGATGACCGAGTACAAACGATGATGTCGTACTGTGCACTCGAAATGAAAATGTAGCACTTATGTACTTGAATAAACAATAAGCTCTTTCTATGGCAGGAACGCATGCTGAGTTGATGGTAAATACAAAAGGAGGCTCACACGACAGAGCCAAAGAGACGGTACTCACACAATACGACTCTCTCGAATGGCGAAAAACTTTTCCGGGAGGTCCTGTCCAGGCGAGCTAGAAAAAAAAAGGGTTGATAATATGTTAGACAGCTTAGAGCACGTGTTTTAGAAAGTTTGTATGCATGGAAGAGACGCCGGTGGGCGTAACCTTTGCAATAGTGTCGTATGTGTAATCGCCATCGACTATATGCAGGCACCTAAAGGTTCTATGCAGAGTTGATGTGCACAATTGGTTCCTACTCCTCACTGCACCCATCAAACCGCAGCAAATGGCAGACCTTTGTGAGCTGGACTGCCTAAAACAACTTTTTTTTTCCACATCGCCTTTATTGCGGTAACCATGGCCTAAAAAACTATCGAGCTCATGTTCAGCGCCACCACTAAGCACCACCATTGAGGACCCTTGTCCCCGAAAAGACGACGGCTAGTCCTCGTTTAGCGCAATGCTAATTTCCATGCATTGCGTTAAACTGACTCCTTTCGACCCTATTCACGGAGTGAGAGTTGAAAGATACACGCCTGCGGGAACTCCGTCGCCCAAATTTAGAGCATGAACAGACGTTTCGCCATTAGTTTTTAGATGTTCTAATCATTGCTTTTTTTTCTGCAAAAAACACGAATGAAGCGCCGCGAAGCAGCATTATAAAGAACTTAGTCGGATCAACAGATTGCGATCGTCTTGTCTTTTGTTTTCTAGTGACATTTTTTTTTCAATGCGAAAGCTTTGGGTGACTTATCAAAGGCGGAAATTGACCGGCGGAGTCAACACGAGTGATGTAAAAACACATGCGATGACGTGGTCTTAGGTCACACAACGCACAAACTCGTGACGACATCGTCGCTTCGTCAAAGATGGGCCAATCAAGGAGGCAGTAGAAAACCAAATTAGATGCTGAAATCTGGCAGCGCCTCCAATCACAGAGGTCATGTATTTACATGTAAGGGCGCAGAAAGCTTTCGAAAAAGAGGAGGGTAAGAATCAATGCATCGACGGAGAAGAAAAAAAGAGATGGCTTTCACCTTCGAGTCATCTTAGGCGAATGCGTAGGTGTCCCGGCGAGTTTTTTTTTCTTTTTGCTAAGTGTAAATTATGAACAATAGCCAAGGAGCCCACCACATCAAGCTACTACCAGAATAATTTCCAGGTTCAGAGGACGATCGCACCTTTTCTTGCGAAGCTGAGCCTCGGTGTGGGTGCCATTTACTTTGTTGTTGCGATCACTTTCCTTGCGGGCCAATGTGTCCAGCACTGCGTTCAGATTATCCAACTCAAGGTTGACGCTCCGGCGTAGCCTCTGCAAAAGGAACATCATCGAAACCACAAGAGAAGCTTCAGCTAGTCGTTTTCGTTTTATTTTCTGTGTGAATGGGCAAAAGACAGATGCCACTGCAACTATTCTTGTCCTATAGTTATTATTATATTATTTAAAAAAAGAATACCAGCCCGGAGGATTTTCACTTCGAACTTGTATATAGACACATTACCATTCTTACTGGTTTAAAAATGCACGTCGTCTGCTTATCGCACGGCGGAGCAAATCACTTTTCATAGCGGCGACATCCATAATAAATGTACACACAGTAGTGATCTACCATACATTCTGATAGTCATCTATACTAGACACTGAAATAAAATCCTATGAAAGAATTCACAGGTTACTTATTGATTCACGAACTTCTCATGGTCGATCGATTGCTCGATTTTACATAAGAAAAAAATGACAGATCCCACGTACAGCACAAATCGATGATATGCTAAGCACAGATAAGGAATTGCGGTTGATATGTCACTTTGAAATCAGCACAACGAGACGGACGTAGATTATGCCATACATGACTTCCATGTCATCATCATAATGTTTGAACGCGTCATTTACCTTCGCCGTTCATTCACGTCACGTAATACCGTACTTGGTATATGTGAAGCTAGCGGAACGGCCGCAAGCACGCTATGAGCGTAGCATGTAGTCATGTTTTACATGACACGCACGCCTATATTATTATGCTTAGACGTGTCATTTACTATCATCGTCTGTTCAAGTCAAGTGATACCAAATTTGCTATATGTGGAGTTGGCGAAACGGCCACCAGTGGGCTAAGAGCGTAAAACGTAGTCATGTTTTACACGACACGCATGCCTTGATTATCATGTTTGGACGCGTCTGATGCGCGCGCAAACGAGCGAGTGGACCTGTGTGTGTGGTAGTGAGGAAGGGGACGAGGACGCTTATGCACGCGCAAAAGAGCCGTGAGAACGAGGGGCATAGTGCGGAAAAAAATAAAAGGAAGAGAGAGATGGAGCTGGGCGTTCGATGCAGTCGGGTGACCAGGCCCGAGTGTCGGCGCTCTGGGACGCGATCCACGAGTTGATGCTACGGGCTTCAGGTGGCCGCTGACGTCCTCCACCTCCGACGCTTCCCCGCGACAAGACGTTCTTCGTCACCTCGCACAAGGCGTTGCCGAACTCTCTGAAGCCATCCTGGGTCGCTTTTCAATTCGCATGGCCCAGCGTGTCTATCTGTTAGAAGGGCGAGTCTCCATCCGCCGAGATGGACTGTCGCAAGGACGCTTCGCTTTTCAGAAACTTTTGTAGTTTGCGTTCTGCTTTTGCTGTTTGTTTTGTTTGTTTTCTGTGTGTGTGTGTGCTCGTTTATGAGTGAATGATTGATAGATACATGGGGTTTAACGTCCCAAAACCACCACATATATACGAGAGACGCCATAGTAGAGGGCTCCGAAAATTTTGACCACCTGGGGTTCTTTAACGTGCCCCCAAATCTGAGCACATGGGCCTACAACATTTCCGCCTCCATGTGCTCGTTTATTCATGTTTTACATAAAGTGTTCTTCATAAACCTATAAGCAGCCTCGTCGTTTTTCGGAACCAATCACGGTCCGAACCGTTGCATCAGATAAGCAAAACAGAACGAACCTTTATCATTACAACGTGTCATTTACCTTCGTCATCCATTCACGTTACGTAACACCAAATTTCGTAGTTGTGAAGCCAGTGAAACGGCCACGAGCACATCATAAACCTAATTGATTGATTGATATGTGGGGTTTAACGTCCCAAAACCACTATATGATTATGAGAGACGCCGTAGTGGAGGGCTCCGGAAATTTAGACCACCTGGGGTTCTTTAACGTGCACCCAAATCTGAGCACACGGGCCTACAACAGCATCATAAACCTAGGATTTCATGTTCTTACATGACACGCATGCCTTGATTTCCACGCGATGGTCTGTCACTTATGTTCGTTATGCAGTCATGTCATACCATCCCAGGTTTGCACTATGCCATGTGAACGAGACCACTGCAAGCCATGCAAGACTATAGAATGTAAATCATTACCTTAGCGACACACATGTCATGACTTTCATGTTATGAGTAGTCAGTCGTGCTCGTCATACAGTCATGTTATGCCATATCCAAATTTGGTATAGATGCCACAATCCAAACGGCCAGGAGAGCTAAAAGTCGTCGACAGACAGACAGACAGACAGACAGACAGACAGACAGACAGACAGACAGACAGACAGACAGACAGACAGACAGACAGACAGACAGAACTATGAAATTTAACTGCTCACTTCATTAATAAGATGGCAGAAAAAACAAACTATCTAAAAGTATGTAGCCTTATCCCTGTGTTGAACTATGCGCTTGCGAAGAACCGGTAGTCTTTCAACCTGAAGATTGGCGTGTACTTCGGCTACGGGGAACTAATTCTGGCTCTCTAAAAGCCAGAATCAGCTACGGCAGTTTGTTGTGTGCCTATACAATTAGGACAACTCTGGGAACCTAAATCATGAGTCAGAGGTCAGACCATATGTGCATGCCGGTAACCGTGCGAGGGATATTCACCCAGCTCTAAATTCCATATTAAAAGACCATTCGAACACTTTGCTGAAAATAGGAACATGCATGCACACAACTAATACAGTGCTGATAAATCCACAGCTATCAGCCGTAAAGCTCGGTATATCGCAGTTTGACTGTATAATATCAGCCACATGCGCATCACCGGTATTCATACTCAGTACCCGCCAGTGTTAGCGCGGAGCACTATATTCAATGATAGTAAGTGACGTACAAACGAGAAATGAACAGCCACGTTATACTTATTCTATAGTATATCGACATTCCGTTGATTTGAATGCAGTACATATTGAGTTTTATTAACGCCACCAAAAGAATACGAACGAAAATATCCGTGAACAGCAGTTTAAGATCTTCAACAAGTTTTGCTTTGCGCGAGTGCCAGACCTCATTGCGGCTCTTACCTCGATGCTGGTCTTGAGGCTGAGCAGCTGCTCGGCACTTCCGCTGGGCTCCATGGCGCCGTCTACTGGTCAGCAGTAGAATATGTGCAGTCAGCCTGCAAAACAAACAGCCCAGGCTGTGTAGCTTGCAACAGTATACCACATAGACCTAGCAGTTAGCGGAATAGGAAGAGTTGTGCAAGCGTGTAGAAAGCATTTATATATTTGCTGCAGTACAATTGCAGAAGGGTAGCCCCCCAACAGAATGTTCAATCGCTTTTCAGAGGTATCAAAATTCAGATGAGCATTTTCCTGGTCTCGTAGTGTGCACTACAATAACATTACACTTGTTTTCACGAAAGGTTAAGACCTGCGCAGGTGAGTGAAGTTTGAATAAGGGTACACAAAGTACAGAAAAATCCTGCTGTTAACGGGCTGAAGTTCAAAAAAGGTGCTCCCGTATGGAAAAACTTCCACGGAGCCCACGAAATTCTAAGCCACAGGCGCCGCACGGCAGCTGCGCCTGTGACGGCTTAATACCCGGAAGCGAGCACTTATAGATGCGCTGTGGCTGTCGCTGCACAACGTTACACTTTTGCTCGTTTCCACTTCGATTACGAAAGAACAGCTGCGCTTTTAGGACTGCGTCTTTGCTCTCCAATTTCCACTGGGGGACAAGGGGCAAACAAGACAGCCGCTGCAGAAAACATGACTGTTTCCCATCAAAAAAAAAAAAAAACCGCTCTTAATGCATAGGATTTCCCGAACAAATTCGCGACTCAGCTAGCTAAAGTACTTTGCAGGGAGCACAAAAAAGACATATTGCGAAGCTTTTCGTGCACACCGTACGAAAACATTTTTCTCAAATGGTTCAGAAATATTAGCCCACAACGTGGGTGTTGCCTCCTGGAATGCTTCTGCATCACTGTAGGCTGAAAGCAACGGTGCTTATATGCCGAGGCGTCGTACCCAGCAAAAACCCAAGCTGAGGTGACGATGGATAGTGTTGGCGCTGCTTATCTCTTGTTCCTCCTTATCACCACCACTACATTGTAGTTGCATACGTAAGGAATGTCGGAAAACTGACGACTCGAGCCCCAAATAATATGTCAACTGCCTTCGTTTACAGTGCGCCCAGAAATTCCAGACGCCCGAAAAGCACACTTTTTTACAGCGAAAACTGTTGCAAGATTAAAACTCTTGTCACACGTGGCTCCGTATAGTTGTCCGCCGCAGCTGGTGTCTATAACCACTATCACGAAATAAGAAAAAAAACCTAGTTCCAAGGACACACTGGGGCTCTAACCCGGGTCCAGTGCGTACCAGCCCAGTATTCTACCACTGAGGGACGCCGGTACTTGGGACTTGTTGGCAAACTTTGCCTTAAACAGGCTTGATGTCGGGAAAGGAATTGCGTTAATATGAGTAATAAAGCGCTTTAGAACAGCGAAAGAACAAAGAGGCCTCACACAATGCGAAAATAGCATATACGAGGGGGTCGTTCAATGCCCTAACCTATCACAAAAGCTTGTTTTTGATCCCTTATTACGAATGGAGCATACCCACTTCAAGCATAATTTCTCATCATCGTGAGCCACTGTATGGACAATTGGCACCAAATTCCTTGCAAGTGTTTACCTGCTCAGAAGAATGACGATAAATAGCATAACGAATGTCGGCCTACTACCCAGAAATTATTAATGCCGTAGTGAACATATACCCAGCAAGTGTGCTTGTAGCAGTTACCCAAAGAAGGCTTAGAAAAGGCTCTGAAAAGCCACTCTTCAAGGTTGCGCTGTGACTGTGCAGTGCGTTCCACGCAGGCCTGGCGTTTTTCTTTTTTATCGTTTTTTATTTAGCTCAACCAAGGGCGCAAAATGCTCAGCTCACCTTCACACTGCGCCCACTACGCGAAGGTGTTTACGCTTCCGTGTATTCACAGATTTAGCGCTATTTTATAATGCCATTATTATGTGTGCGCTTCATCTTGTAGAAAGGATAAGCATTGGAACATAGTGCGTCTTCAGTCGCCTTGTCGCCTCATCTTCCTTTCGAGCAGATTTCCTTAGATGTTCACAAAAAAAACTAAAAAGAAAAACTGATTTTCAGATAGCTGTCACCCCACTTTGTTCGAGTAAGATAAACGGCGCCGGGCTGAAGGTTACTAACCTATATACTGTGTCTTCTGTGTGCTCTTGCGGAAAAGACCTGAAGTAATCATTCATAATATTATTAGAATAATATTATGGGCTTCTACGTCGCAAGACAAAAATGTGATTATGACAGGCGCCGTAGAGTAGGGCTCCGCAAATTTCGACCATCTGGTGTTACTTAACGTGCACCGACATCACACAACACACGGGCCTTCAGCATTTCGCCTTCATCGAAATGAGAATGCCACAGCCGAGATCGAACCCACGAACTTCGGGCCAATAGGAAGGGGATAATTTATTCGCACGTTCTGAAAGTTTTTTCGCTTTTTTTTCTAAGCCACGGTTAGAATATTTCACGTAAACCATGAAGGGAATTGTGTTTTTTTTTATGAAAGACAGTAAACGAGACATAAAACTGCAACAAGTGTTACCAGCTGAGTTTTATACCGATGCAATTAGTTGTTATACGATGATCCTTACTTCATCTTTTTCCTTTACTTTCCCTTGCCTCTTTTCGAAGCGCCGAATAGGCTACAGCACAGGCACACGTCGCAACTTTTCTTTTATAATAAATATACAGGGTGTCCCAGCTAATGTTAGTCAAGTTGCTGCTCATTGTGTTTTATTTGGCGTTTTATTTTATAAGCAAAGTGGCAAATACACCAACATTAGTGTTGTTGGTGAAAATGTTGCCCAAATATCGCACCTGTCTAATCAGTATACTTTGTAAAAGGTTTTGCTGCCCCCCCCCCCCCCCCAAACATTGCTACACTTGATTAGCTGGGACACCACGCAGAAGTAGGGCGCTCTTAGTGTCCCATTTGCCCAAACGCTAATTGAACTACAGCAATGTGATCACTTCTGGATCTTTCAGTGCAAACTGAAATCACTTCGTCTAGTGCTGTTCATCGATGCAGTGCATTGGGGAAAATTTCCGCAACATTTCTTTTCCTAAATCTTGCGCAAACTTTGCTTGCGCACAAAGCTTCTTCAAATTCCGATCTTATATTATGCACGCGATAAGGCGGCAAATCTCGCCCAATGACGCTCTCATGTTTGCATCGGTGCTTCGTGACGTTTACTGGCGGCTGAATCTGGGATAGTTTTGCAACGAATATCTGCCCTGACAAAACCTTTGGTGTCATCCAGGGAAACAGTTCCTTTCTTTAAGGGGGTACTAACAGAAAATTTCGGGGCCGAGATAACCTGCGGGGTCGATTCTCGAGAACATTCGTATATCATCTGCAAGATATCAACAGCGAATATTGCTTGGAAGGTATTTTAAGTTATATTTGAAGTTTGTGTATGCGACCGACTCCATAGCACTATAGACACCCTCGAAGGTGACCTCGAGGTGACCCCCCTACTTGCCTCACGTCACCCTGCTGCGGACAACAAAACAAGGTATGATGACGTCATAGCCGCCATTTTTCTTTTGCCGCGTCAGTTCCCGAAATCTATATTTCTAGGCGGCTGGTTGCAAGTGCATGACCGTGGCGCAAGCTCAGAAAGTTTTGTGTTTGGCGACATTCCAGTCCCGTTTCCTATTCGAAGGGAATTCTTGATGCTGACCGTGGGAAGTGCGTCACAATTCTGTGTGCTGACGTGGTCAAGAGCTGCACACGCTAGGTGGTGACTGTTGCGCCCAGTTTTTGGAACTCTGTCAAACCAAAACTGAAACTGATTGATAATGTGGGGCCTGTAATCAATTATCTGTCACGTGCTGCCGCAAACAATATGTCGTGTTATGACTAACAGGCCCCCAGCAACGCATTGCAGCCAATGAACGCGAGGCCAGAGTTTTTGTGTCAGTACCCCTTTAATGCTTCGTCACCGCATGCTTACTGAGTAATGATCTCTGTCGCATGAAATGATTTTTTTCTTTCCTATAGAGCAGACCTACCTGCTTACACTTTGTGGCCGTCATGCCAATCGCGTATAACATCGAAAATGTAGATAAAAATAAAAACAAACAGCATTTGCTTGCTAAACGCTGCTTTGTCACGCACCCAGCAAGGCAATACTTCGAAGGCGGTGTCTACATTGTGCACATACAAACCAACTCAATCGCATCCAACAACAGAGCTTTAATATGAAAAGGACAAATCGGTTCTGAAAATTTTCTGACAGAGGGTATGTGGTTACAGAAAGTGCTCTTCATAGCCTACGGCGAAGTGGTATCTCGAATGGCCATTCCTACAGCCTGTAGCAGATAGCGCATTTGTTTCTTTTTCGAGAAGCAGCGGCTTGTGCACAGTGTGTGAGCAGGCGCTGCCCACGCTGTCTTTGTTATACCTACGTTTTCTTATGTTTTCAGTGTTTATCGAACAACTTGCCATTGTCACGATTTGTTGTTATTTCATTGTCTCGCACGATAAGAAATATCTCCACGTTGGTGCAGAGCAAAGCTCTTAAGTTAGACCTCTCTGGGGCATGTTTATCGCCTGTAGGATATTTGGCCTCCATCAAGGGGTAGTCGTGCACATGTGCACCTACTTTTTTGCGAATGAATACTTGAGGACTTGGTAGGTTTTACCCCATAACTAAGCTTCGTTACAGCTTAGTAAAACCGCCTAATCCTTTATTTCGTGACAACTAAAGAACACTTGGAAGAACAAGAGAATACCTTTCGGTGAACTTTATAACATTGACGATGCTGCCGAGCATTTTTTTTTCTCTAAAATGGCCTCCGCAACACGTTATAGGCGTACTGACACGAGTATATACGCAATATTCCTTCGTGGATCAACATCTCTGGACAATGTATGTAAAATATAAACACTCAAATTGGCAAACGTCGAAAGGCTAACGGCTCCCGTAATACACTCAGTCAACGAATATTTCTTTGTGTCATGATTCTCGCACGCCGAAACGACGAGCGCAGAAGAGCTTATGTAACATCCGCGTCGAATGAAATCCGAACAGGGGCAAGCCTTCGCGGTGGTATAGTGAGGAAGTGTTGCGGAATGGCCACCTCCATTCCATACCAATTCTCTTCCGGGGAATATCAACTTGCCACAATTTCATTCTTTTAAACTCCTCGGAATGAAAAAAACTCGACCAACTCCCACTCCGGGAATGGCCAGGCAGGTCAAATTCATTCTTACAATTCCTCCACGCAAGAAATGCATATCTTGATAGCTTTATCGAGACAAGCATGATTGTGACAACAAAGCTGATGTCATCTGACGCATAAGAACGGCAAAGCTACGCTAAACACGTTACCACAGCCCGATGAGAGCAGCTTGGCGACTTATTTCGTGCAGTACAACTACAATACCATAATACTTATTCTTCCCATAGGAGCAGTACTCCCGCTACCTATGGCATTTGTTTGGTCAGCACAGTTTAAGAAAGCTAACAGTTAGCAACGCATGCATTTACTTGTTTAGAGCGTATTTTGCCTCCTTCGCAGCAGCTAGTAAGACTTGATACTTCTGCTTTTATAAGCAGGAATGCTTTCTTGTTCTTTTTAAGTAATCAAATAAAAAAATCAAATCAATCTTTCTTTCCAACATGTTTTTTTTCAACAAGTTGGACATTGTTCAGGCGATTGATTGATAGATATGTGGGGTTTAACGTCCCAAAACCGCCATATGATTATGAGAGACGCCATAGTGGAGGGCTCCGGAAATTTTGACCAGCTGGGGTTCTTTAACGTGCGCCCAAATCTGAGCACACGGGCCTACAACATTTCCGCCTCCATCAAAAATGCAGCCGCCGCAGCCAGGATTTGATCCCGCGACCTGCGGGTCAGCAGCCGAGTACCTTAGCCACTAGACCACCACGGCGGGGCGATTCCTCAGGCGAAATATGGTTAAAAAAAAAACCACTTGAGAATGCCTGAGGGACCATATACATGGAAGCAGTTTGGGAATTTAAGCTTTTAACAAATATAGTGCCTTTAGACAAGGAGAAATGAACAAAGCATTAAAGGAATATAACAAAAATAGAGCAGTTGAAGTAAAAATAGAAATAACTGTATCTGCACCCAAGAAAAATACTCATGAACGCGTTAAAAAGTGTAAAGTCGTCTCCAGAATGATTTATTTCTGGTGACGTATTATACATAATAAAAAAGCTACAAAGGACACTATGCAAGGGTGACGAAAATCCCCACATTTGTCTTTTTCTAAACACAAAAACGTTAGGGTCAATGCTTTCATATTTATTAAGTATGGAGGGTAATGTGTATCTAAAGGAACGTAAGAAATAGTTTGTACGAAAACGAGGAACGACCCATCTGTCCCCACTTCAGGTCTGTGAATGGGTGTGTTGTACACTTATGTCTGACAAATCTTTAACAAATGTTTTAAATCATTTCTTTGCAAAAAAGTAGTTATAAATTAGTCAAAAGTTGTACATGTTTTATACTGATGTTTTTATAGCGACCGGTGGAACAAGGAACTCACGCACATACCACGTGGGACATTTGCAATATAGCACAGTGCTATTATTTTAATGAATGATTTGTTTTTTGTTCCCAAGGTCGCGGTGCGGCAGAAAAGTAGGCAGTAATTTATGTGCGAGGAAAACAGAGCGTGGTAGATTTGCAACTAGGTAACTACTAAGCCAGATATGTTGCCAGATATATCGTAAACACCACCGTATATCTTGCAGTAATCACGACACTCTTAAAAAATTTAAACCAATCCTAATTTTGCCTATTACTTTGGAATAAAACTTTTATGTTAAGCGATGCCACACATATATGTAAAAGTGCAGACGATTGATTGATTGATTGATATGTGGAGTTCAACGTTCCAAAACCACCTTATGAATATGAGAGACGCCGTAGTGGACGGCTCCGAAAATTTCGATCACCTGGGGTTCTTTAACAAGGGAAGCACAGACGATGATGCGTGCAAAACGTCGATTATTTTTTCAAGTTTTATGGCTGCCAACTAGTATGCAGTGTGCTATTCCAAAACACGAGCATAAATAGCTATCAAACGGCTGCTACAGTGTACGATACCAGCTAAGTATTGATATTCTATGTGCGCATTTGCATGTATGTCTTCGTCTGTGATTCATTCATGCATCTAGGTACGTTGCTGTGATGCGTATTTGCCATGGTAATTACATGAATTCGTGGCCACTAATTATTCTACGTGGAACATTGCACTTCGCTTATTATTCAGTATGTACTTTTGTAATTGAAATATATTGATGCGACAAATTATATGCACATATGAACGCCCGCTAACTGAAAATTGAGTAATGTAATATTATTCAAGTGAGCACTATTCCCTAACTACTTTGAAAACTACCAAGTTTCACTAATCAGAATTTTACTATCTTTTGTGAGTAATTTCTCTGAATAATGCTACACACAAGAATACGTTGCTTTCACGATTATTCACTTCAACTCTGTAGTTCGGCGATAATGGATTTTGCTTTCTTGCAACGTCTGAATGTATATATATATATATATATATATATATATATATATATATATATATATATATATATATATATATATATATATATATATATTTCTATTCTATATTCTAAAAATTTCTAAATATGACTAATGTGTTCCTTTCACAGTACAAGAACTCGTACAGGGAACTCGTTTTGAAATTGGCTAGGAATGAGAAAGGCGCCTCCGTTCCTATCGGAGAGGAACGTACACAACGCTGCGTATACATAGTGGAGAAGCGCTATGTCGAACGTGTTTGTAAACACACACACACACACACACACACACACACACACACACACACACACACACACACACACACACACACACACACACACACACTAACGTGACTGTACACTTGTTCAACTTGTTCAACTTGTTTTCTCCTCAAATCAGCGGGCATTGTTTGCGCGAGAAATCGAAGTGCACTATTCGATAATTTATGAATGCATGATAATTGCCATTTGCATTATTACCTTGCGGCACATATTGAACTGAAATTACTGCAGCCAGTGAATTCTCAAGGGGTATTATTCACTTTGAACGATCCTTTTCACAAGAGCAATTGCGAGAAGGGTACGACGAAATACACATGCGTGTTCTACACAGAGCTTCGTTCATATGAATGCACAACATGTCGTTTTGCGAGGAAAAGTAACAGAATGAAACATTTTTACCCGAAATTTCCTGGCCCCTATCGGAAGTGCTACGCAACCCCCATATTTTATCACATACGATTCGTCAGTTGCAATATGAACTGCAAGGTAATGAACACCACGCATTATTACTGCAATATTTCATATTGCATTGTGAAGCATGTATACAGAATGCGTGTGTTTGTATAGAATGAAAGTTACTTTCCCTGCATTTCCAAGCAGAGGAAGTTCTTTTCACTGCTTTCACAAGCAGACGCGTGGCCATGAGGTAGAACATGCACTTGCCACGCAAACGACACGGGCTCCATCTCTACTCGTACCCATGATTTTTTTATTGATTTTATTCGCACCATTCTCAATTTTTCGGTCACGCATAAGATGAATTTTCGCTAACAACCAATGACGCCAACATTTCTGCGAAACGCGCTATTTAATGCTATCGCGTTAAGAACATGCCGTTCGGTCCGCCATTCCAACCATTCGGATGATTCCATCGATAAAACAACCAGGGCCGCAGCAACAACTATGATCGACTTATCTTGCTCAACATTCGTACGACACGTAATGAATAATTTGACGCCGTTTTATTACTGAAAAGCGCGAGTGGGACTGCGATAAAAAGAGGGGGGGGGGGGGGGAGAACGCCGATTCGAAGTGCGAAACGCTGTCAGCGGTAGACGATTCAACCCCGAAGAAACGCCCACTTGTGCTCTGCTGCCACGTCTTCTGAAAGGCAGTGAAAGGTCAAAACTTTACGTCGCGCGAGTACTGCACCGCATTCCTCTTGTTTTTTTTTTCACTTGAAGTCTCGGTATTTCGTTCAGAAAACTGTCAGGCATTGCAACTTGTCTTTTTCTTTTTGTGACTAGGTGCCTGTTAGTTGTAAGAATTTGGAATATAAGAAGGGCTATAATGGAAGGCTCCGAATACTTTGATCGCCTGGAGTTATTTAACGCACATCTGAATCGAAGCACAGGGGCCTCGAGCACTTTGCCTGTATTGAAATGCGGCTGCCGCTGCAGATATTCAAACCCGAGACCTTCGGGGCAGCGCAGCCGAGCCCCATAAACACCAGACCACTTTGGCGGTTTTTAAGAGTTTTCCAGATTAGACGAGACGATGAAATCGCTACTGTCAGATGACACAAAATGCTTTACACATACATATGCCTATATCGCACGGCGCTATTGCAAGAAACTCATACCGAGGACAACATTTTAAATCATAGTGCCGTTCATCGCTCAATTCTGACTGCGTCTACGATTAGAATATACTTTCTCTTTCTTTTTTTATCACAACCGCTCTCCGATTCACACTGCATTAAAAGTGAGCCATGGAAGGGCGACAGCTATCGTCGTGCAAGGAAAAAAAAAGCCGTTTAGACCCGTCTTCACGCCGTAAAACGCCCATAAAACAAGAACGGCGAGTGGTCCAGGCACCGGTGCATCGTTGTAGAGACGATAAGACACTTACACACGCATACTAGTGTGCGCGGACTGCAAAAAGGTAAGTTGTGGTTGCGTACAACAAAGCTCACCTTAAAGCCGTGAGCGTCGACCGTCACGAAGCCGTCCGCATGCAAGGAGGGCACGGACCGTGCGTTGAAGGGTTTCGCCAGTGTGCGCTGCTCAGGCGCTCGTACGATGCGTCCCGCGTCGCCTTATCTGCTGGGCGGGCGAGGGTTTTAACAAATACCACTCCTGCTGTGCCGCTTATCTCGTGATTCACGCTTAGAAGTTTTCGATTTGGGTCGCTCATTGACAGACTGCGCATTTTGTAGCGTAATACGCGATAGCTTTGAAAAAAAAAAAAAAATCAACCATCTCTGGCCTCCTCCTTTCTACTGTCGTGTCCACTCAGTTGTGCCCGTCTGAGAAACGAGAACCTAAAGGTTTTCTTGCACACGGCCCTCACCCATTACACATAACTCTTACGAAAGTATGCATAGTCTACGGAGCGAAGGCATTTGCCAAACGGCGGGAGGAGAAAACGTGGAAAGAAAAAGGCGCAACTTCTGCAGCCCTCGTTGGGAGGATGGGCGTAATTCTTGGCATTGAAAACATCAGGAGTGTTTGGCGCCTTCCGCCGAGCGCGATATTAACGGAGGAGACCACTCCCGTCTCGTGACGTCAAAAGCCATTGTCACGAAAGCGTATAGCGTTCCAAAAGGCACACCCGTCAGTTTCAGTTCGGTAGCTTAGAAGAATAAGTTATGCGGAATCTTTAACGACACGTGACACTACGCATAACTTGATTGATATGTGGGGTTTAACGTCCCAAAACCACCATATGATTATGACAAATGCCGTAGCGGAGGGCTCCACTACGCATAACTTGTAAGTATTCAATATAGGAGGTGAGTACACCGACGAACGTTGACCGAGGTGGAAAACGCCTACTGACGTTTCGGCCCCAGCACGGAATTCTTGTGCACAATCACAATTTTGGGAACAAGGCTCCTGTGTGGAAAGCGCAATGTCAGTAAGTATTTCACTGCCACTTTATCAGACTCAACGACGTGCTCTCGGAGCCAAACACGATCGTCTTGATGGAAGAGCGCTTTCCGAAAAGAAGATACTGGGACCTTGGCCCACAATTTCGGGCACACACAAAGCCCCGAAAGCCCTACTGGGCTACCTGAAGGCGAGAGGACTCGACGAGTATCTGTGAGCTACCAGTGTATGCTTGTGTTTGGTGTGTTATCACTAATTGTTCATTCATTCTTCTTTATTCTCCATCTAATCTGTTATTTCCCTTTTCCCCGACCCCACATGTAGGGTAGCCAACCAAGCTTAGCTTAGTTAACCTCCTCGCCTTTCTCCATCTCTCTCTCTCTCACACCATCGTCAGTGTCCCTCGGTGTTTTCCCCAATGTTTCATGCCCGTGTGCTCAGATATGGGTAAAGAATGCCAGGAGGTCGAAACTTCCGGAGCCCTCCACTGCAGCGTCTCTCATAATCATATAATTTTGGGACGTTAAACCACATCAATCAATCAATCAATCAATCATCATATTGATACGTGTATGGAACTGTCGCTTCGGCACAGCTGAAATGGCACCCGAAAGTAGGAAGACGACAACGTGGCTGTTGTGGGTTGGTCTCTCGAGCTTACTCCGTTGGCCTGCATGACTTTGCGCTTTTTAAGCCATTAGCAAGACCTGCTGTCGGTGAATAAACCTTCCCCGTAACATCTTTTGGTGGAAGGTGCGGGGTCTTCACACAACCCGTCTGGAACTCCGCAGTGGACGCCAGCTTTCTCCAGCCGCGATGCCTGAAACCGGCACTCAGGCCTCGCCATCCGCGCCGGCTCCATAACCTGTAATCCCCCCCCCCCCCCCCCATCTTCTTGACCCTGGCACGTTTTTCGGGACGGACTGCACGGACGTCGAAGAATGACTCGCATTATTCGAGCGCGTCAGCAAGCACTACAGGTGGGACGAGACGCTTATGTTGGCAAAGTCCACTCCACAAACGCCCTTATCGCGTGTCACATGCTGAGCGCCAAGTTATACAGACGGAGGTCGAGAAAATGCTGAGCAAAGACATCATTGAGCCTTCATCGAGTCCTTGGGCATCTCCTGTGGTCTTAGTCAAAAAGAAGGACAATACCTGGCGCTTTTGCGTCGACTATCACCACCTGAATCGGATCACCAAGAAGGACGTTTATCCTCTACCGCGAATCGATGATGTACTCGACTGCCTCCACGGTGCCAACTATTTCTCGTCCCTTGACCTTCGATCCGGATACTGGAAAATTTCGGTCGATGACCGCGACCGTGAGAAGACCGCATTTATCACACCCGATGGTCTTTACCAATTCAAGGTCAGGCCTTTTGGGTTGTGCAATGTCCCGGCTACTTTTGAACGTATGATGGACTCTTCTCCACGGTTTCAAATGCTCGACCTGCCTTTGCCATCTGGACGATGTAATCGTTTTCTCGCCCTCCTTCGAAAGCCACCTGTCTCGTCTCTCGGCAATTCTTGACGTTTTTCGTTGCGCTGGTCTCCAACTGAATTTGTCGAAATGCTCATTTGGACGCCGGCAGATTAAACTACTTGGCCACCTTGTTAACGCCACTGGTTCAACCCGACTCTGACAAAGTCCGTGCAGTCCCAGAATTCCTGGTTCCGCGTTCTACATAAGAAGTTCGCAGTTTTATTGGGCTCTGCTCATACTTCCGCCGCTTTGTCTTCAACTTCAAGGATATTGCCAGGCCCCTCACGGATCTCCTCAAAAAGAACGTGGCCTTTTCTTGGGGGAAGGACCAAGAGCATTCCTTCGCGTCGTTGATTACCGCCCTCACATCACCACCTGTGTTGGCTCATTTTGATCCAGCGCCTCGAACAGAGATTCGCACCGATGCAAGCGGCTATGGCATTGGTGCTACACTCGCTCAGATACAGTATGGCACCAACCGTGTGATAGCCTACGCTAGTCGCCTGCTGTCGCAAGCGGGTGTTCAATCACGGAGCGGGAATGCTCAGCTCTCGTTTGGACCATTACGAAATTCCGTCCGTATTTATTCGGACGTCCGTTCGCAGTCATCACGGACCATCATGCGCTTTGCTGGCTGTCGACGCTTAAGGACCCTACAGGAAGACTCGGCCGATGGGCACTTCAATTACAAGAGTACACGTTCTCGGTTGTGTACAAATCTGGAAAGCTGCACAGCGATGCTGACTGCTTATCTCGGAATCCCTTTGATCCACCTAACTCCACTGATTTGGAATCTGATGCCTGCGTTTTAGCCATTACTGACTTTCTGACCGTGGCCGACGAACAGCGCCGAGATCCATCGCTGCTCACCATCATTGACCGCCTTCAATCACGTCATACTGACCCTTCCCTTAGCAGATTCCTGCTTCAAGACAACGTTTTGTACCGCCGCAACTTACACCCCGACGGCACGGAACTTTTACTCGTCGTACCACATCACCTGCGAAAGGATGTTCTGCGACAATTCCATGACGCTCCAACTTCTGGACATCTAGGCATCTCCAGAACTTACGACCACGTTCGACGACGAGTATTCTGGAAGAGTCTCTATCACTCCGTTCGCCATTACGTCGCATCTTGCGACCTCTGCCATCGCCGAAAGAAGCCTACGACTCCCCCTGCCGGTCTTCTTCAACCTATTGAAGTTCCAGCCGAGCCGTTTTATTGAGTGGAGTTGGACATGCTAGGTCCCTTTCCTACTTCTACAGCTGGAAATAAATGGATTGCAGTGGCCACAGATTATGCCACTCGGTATGCAATCACTCGAGCGCTACCAACCAGCTGCGCAACAGACGTTGCCGCCTTCCTGCTCTACGACATTATTCTGCAGCATGGCGCTCCGTCTCACCTGCCCACAGACCGTGGTCGCTACTTTCCATTTCGTGTGGTTGATGATCTACTCCGATCTTGTGCTACCCGTCACAACTTCACCACATCTTACCACCCTCAGACTAACGGCCTTGCAGAGCGCCTAAACCGCACATTGACAGACATGCTTTCCATGTACGTATCTACCAACCACACTGATTGGGACATAGCTCTTCCGTTCGTAACCTTCGCCTATAACTCGTCGCGTCATGAAACAGCGGGCTACTCCCCTTTTTATCTACTCTTCGGACGACATCCCTTACTGCCCTTCGACACACTGCTTTCATCAGACCACCCATCCTCCACTTCGTACGCTCAGGATGCGATCGTGCTCTCAAGGCACGCGCGGTAGCCCGCGCTCGGTTATCGTCGTCGCAGTCAGCACAAAAGTCCCTTTACGACCATCGACATAGGGATGCCGTTTTTTCTGCGGGATCTCTTGTTTTCCTGTGGCTCCCATCTCGACATGTCGGCCTCTGCGAGAAACTACTATCACGATACGCTGGATCTACCGAGACCTTCGTCAGGTCACACCTGTGACCTACGAGATGGCCGCTACCACAAACTCATCGGCTGCTGCACCCAGAACAGAAATAGTCCACGTTTCCCGTCTCAAGCCCTACATCGCGGACTCGCTCATTTAACAGGCACCGAGACGGTGCCTTACTGGCCGGGGTGATGATACGTGTCTAGAACTGTCGCTTCGGCACAGCTGAAATGGCACCCGAAAGGAGGAAGACGGCAACGTGGCTGTTGTGGGTTGGTCTCTCGAGCTTCCCCCGTTGGCCTGCATGACTGTGCGCTCTTTAAGCCATTAGCAAGACCTGCTGTCGGTGAATAAATCTTCAGCGTAACAATATATATACACGCACACACTTCCCTTAGCCCCTGTGTGCGTCTTTTACTTCTTTCCTTGTGTACGCATACGCGCTGTACAAGGTTAGCATGCTAGGCTTCATTGTTGGCGCACGCCTAATGTCGAACGCAGCTCAGCGGTATTCATTCGTATTTCGCAACAAAGTCAGTGGTTATATATATGTCACAAACAAGAAGTTCCATGACATGATTGATCGTTTCACCGAACGAAGCGATTCTTACATACAAGAAAAAAAAAACTGCTCCTAAACGCATCGCGACTTGAAAAGCAAACAAACAACAATCAGCATTTCGTTTATTGATATGAGGGGCTTAACGTCCCAAAACTACCTTACAATTATGAAAGACGCCATAGTGGAGGGCTCCGGAAATTTTGACCACGTGAGGTTCATTAACGTGTGCCCAAATCTGAGCACACGGGCCTACAAAATTTCCGCCTCCATCGAAAATGCAAAACAACAAACAGTAAAACCAATGGTTCGAAGAGTACGGATACATGCCATGCGCATACTATAGCAGCGTGCTCTCGGCAGGCCCACGCCGACTACATCTCTACGGTTTTCGTTTTAGCAGAGGCCGTGCTCTTTTTATTGCGTTTGAAACTATATATTTGAAAACCGCACGAACCGTTGCACCCACGACTGCAGTGTTAACGAGTTGCGACTATATATACGTTTGCCGACGCGGAATAGAAAAGCTTGATACTTCATCTGCATACGTTCAGTGTAACAAACGCGTCATGTACGTCAGCGAGTGTTGCACGTGAACACGAAAAGCAGCAACGCTTTGCAAAACCCAGTGTACTACATGTAAGTCAACGATATTCCACGACAAAGGTGCTCGACAGACTTTTTTCACAAAAAAGTAACAAAACGCTCGAGACCAGTCACGTCTTTGTAGTTCATTACTATTTTGAACCTCAAATAATAATAATAATAGTAATAATAATAATAATAATAATAATAATAATAATAATAATAATAATAATAATAATAAAACGTCGAACGAAGGCCACCTCGTTCGGGCCGCGCCGGTAGAGAGGTCTGTGAGCACCGTGTTTGATATTCCTGCTTCATAAAGAAGCCGGGCTGTTGTACGATGAATGCGTGGACAAAAATTACATAATGGGGTGCAAATTAAAACAACTTTAGGGCCGGTCGCAGGTACCTTGGTAAGGATTTCATACATTGTAATATTTATTGAAGGAGACGTTACGATGAGACGATAAATATATGTATGAAAGGTTTATGAAATTGAATAGCCAGCACTGCAACCACAATTGACGTTTAACGAATATTGGAGTCTATTCGAAAAGTAGTTCCAAACCTGGCATGGCTCTGTGGTAGAATTCTTCATTGCCACTCAGAATGCTGGGGTTCGATTCCTGCTACGACCATGATATTTATTTTTTTTTTGCATTCGTATACAAAGATAAACTCGGGTCAACGTGTGTTCTCACCGTTACATGAATAGATATGAAGTTTCATCTCCTGTTGCACATACCCTTATACCAGTGGGACATACCCGCCCACGGGTATGCGGCACTGTCTGGCAGAAAAGTAATTGACTACTTATACGCAACGGGATGGTGACGTTATTCATGTCACAGTTGTACCCATTTTCATTGTTTTAACCCAAGTTAGGGGGATAATCACGAGAGCACCTAGACGTAGGATATATATATATATATATATATATATATATATATATATATATATATACATACATATATAAATATATATATATGGACAGATAGATAGATAGATAGATAGATAGATAGATAGATAGATAGATAGATAATGATCAACGCGCCTGCAGTATGCCAAGAAATGCTCCGCGTTTAATAATTTACTTCCTTTCCTTAATAATGGCATGGGTGAACAATGACCACACGAATGGAGCACCAGAAACGTGTTATTTTTCCCCAAAATAAAAATGTTTAACTAGCGATCAAACGAGTCCTAATAAATAAATAAATAAATAAATAAATAAATAAATAAATAAATAAATAAATAAATAAATAAATGAAATTGCGCTGCTGGCAGAGGGAAGAGTTTCGTGGTTACATCGGTTCACACTTAAGTGCACCCGCAACATTTGCATCATCCCGAAGTTATCGCTGCTGATGTGAGCGCTTGAATATACTACTGAGCTCGCGGAAGTGGCTACATCTGTATTGCGCACATATTACATCATCGTGGCCTCTCCTGTTGCGTGACGAAAAGAAACGAAGAGGAAGAACGGTTACGCACCAGGAAAGGAAAAGAAAAGAAAAAAAAAACAAGCGGGTTTCCTCGATACCTAAAAACGTGCGCCCGGTCAGTGCAGTAATCGGCGAGATAAAGTAATCGAGTGCGCAAGGCGTGTGAACGAGCTGATTGCCAAAGAGCCGTGACGACAGCTTGCACGACCGACGCCGCACGTTGCGCCGCCGTGAAAAGCACGCGCGTGCACATTGTCCTCAGTGAGTGACGTGTCGGAGTGAAGAGGAATAAGAACGCCATCGCATGATGCAATACTGGTCAAATGAGAAGTACACGTGATATAAAATACGTGCAAGGGTGCAAGGTACGTGTGTTCTCGGGTACGCACGTCGGTTTAGTATATATATATATATATATATATATATATATATATATATATATATATATATATATATATATATATATATATATATATATATATATGTTTCAAAAAAAGAAATTTTGTGGGTCCGGTGCAAATATAAATAGGAATAAAAGACCACACTTACGAAAATTTGATAATTGTTTACTCTACGTTTCGGCCGTGGCACGGCCTTTGTCAGGATCCTATATATATATATATATATATATATATTAGTTCTCTTTCTAATCAGAATACTTCCGATGCTACCCTCGATATTAAAAAAAGAAAAAATGAGTGCTGCGCTTGCAATGATGAAGCAACCCTCTTTAAACAAAAATAACTTAGATTTTAAATATGCACAGCATATTGTTGCCACATGCTTATTGAAAGCAGTTGGAAATTAAAGTATACCAAAGAAGGAAAAGAAGCGACTATGCGTGTTTCGCTATGTAAAATATTCGGCAGATCCCACGTACCCGGGAATGACGTTATATGCGAAGCATGCAGAGCGAGGGTGACCGTATTATAATTTTTTATTGAGCGACGCATTTTGAAGCGATGCTAAAATAATGTAGAAATGTTGCGCACATAGGCAATTTATTGATTTGTGGGGTTTAACGTCCCAAAACCACCATATGATTATGAAAGACGCCGTAGTGGAGGGCTCCAGAAATTTTGACCCCCTGGGGTTCTTTAACGTGCACCCAAATCTGAGCACACGGGCCTACAACGTTTCCGCCTCCATCGGAAATTCAGCCGCCATAGCCGGAATTCGATCCCGCAACCTGCGGGTCAGCAGCCCAGTACCTTAGCCACTAGACCACCGCGGTGGGGCATTTGCGGACTTAGGTACGCTGAACAATTGCAGATATTTGCACTTGAGGAACGATGCCAACAGGAACGTGAGTATTAGCAACACAAGAAGCGATAAACTGATATGAAGCGCTGGTGCTCACGAGAATGAAGGCCCTAGAAAATGCCACAGAAATCAACTTCAGAGAATGTCACCTAACTACAATTGACGTTAGCCCGACGTGATGGCTGTATGATAGGAGTACATATATAATGTATAAACTAGGATATATAGCCAGCACTGCAACCACAACTGACGTTTCATAAACACTACGGTCTATTTAAAAAGTACTTCCGAGACCTGGCATGGCTTTGAGGCAGAATACTTGATTGCAAAACTGCGTTTGCATCAGTCTACGTCATGTGCATCGGTACGGTTCTCAATTATTGGCTGCTGTGTATGCATGCATGTACGCATGCATGTACGCTTGCACGCATGCATGTACGCTTGCACGCACGCATGTACGCATGCACGTATGTACGCATGCACGTATGTACGCATGTGTGTGCACGCACACACACACACACACAATTTTTGATGAGTGCGCACATCTTTTGATATGTGGGGTTTTACGTCCCAAAACCACCATATGATTATGAGAGACGCCATAGTGGAGGGCTCCGGAAATTTCGACCACCTGGTGTTCTTTAACGTGCACCCAAATCTGAGCACACGGGCCTACAACATTTCCGCCTCCATCGGAAATGCAGCCGCTGAAGCCGGGTTCCGAACCCGCGACCTACGGGTCAGCAGCCGAGTGCCTTTGCCACTATAGACCACCGCGGCAGGGCTGCGCACATCTTTTGACTAGCCCTTTCAGTCACGGCATGTAAAAATGTACAAGCCAACTTCAATGGCACGTCACGCACCGTGTGTTCAACCAAATAGTCTGAATGGGTGCACATGCGTGTTGGCCTCCCGAGTGGACAACTGGTGATCACTTAACTTCATTATGTTGCGTATGACTGCAGAGGATCACTTTTCTGGATACACTACCATGTTTGTTTTGTTCTATGGGACGCGTTCTAGAACTCGAAACAAATACAACCAAAAAAACAAACTGTGTATAGATTTCGGGCCCAATAGTGAATTTCACATGAAAGTAATGAAGCCAACTGGTCCAAAAATAGTCAGATAATTAGTTCCACTCAATAACTTTACTAAAGCTCTCAAAACAACGCTTTCCTTCATTTCCTTACTTAGAATGCAATACTGAGTGCCTTTGAATTACGAAAAGTGAATTTCACGCGTTTTGACAGCGCATCATATTTCATGATTGAAGGGGCTAATACTTGCCTTCCTTAATGTGCTCGTCCGCAACTTTGCAAATGTCTCACATATTTGACCGCCTTGAAAATTTTTCATTTTTTCCTGTCCTCCTTGAAAGAGTATAGCCGGCAGCACTTAAAGTGCCAACTTCTTAATTTTACATAAACAAAGGAGAGGAAGAAAGAGGTGGATGGGCAGTGTCGCTTGAGGGCGTCGGCTTGTCGAGTAAATTGACACAAATCAATGATAATGTTTAAACGAATTGTGAGCCAAGAAAGTCGGTATCAACCTCACTGGATGCCCTAAAATGTTGATCTGTTTCAGCTATTGCTGGGCTTTTTTTTAACATTACACTTCAAAGTCCTTTTTGGCGAGCGCACACAAAATAGTTACAATGTTACACTGGACTGTCATTTATCAAGAGCCTATTACTTTTTTTATTGCAAAGGCTTACTCGCTAAGATCGGAAACAATAGCACTCGTACATCCACCGATAAAATTGAGATCAATGATGGCGACGAGTGCACGTGTTACCTTTTTTTCTTCTTTCGTTACGTCACTGTGTGGTGCGACAGTGAGCACTTGTTTATAGGTCAAACAATGTCACGGATATCAAGGTGAACAGAATAGCGAGCCGAAGACTAGCGGAGGCAGCACTGCATGCAACTGCGCACGTATAAGGATCTGGCATTGCGCCCGCTGGGAAAAGAAAAAAAAAAGTCGACAGGCCTGCGCAGAACACGCCACGCAGTGACAACGAAAGCTCGAGGAGTGGCCTTGGGTGCACTGCAAACAGTCTTGAGGCAATTACAGCTGCAGGGTACCCGCTACGCCATATATCATTGGACATTCAGGAATAGGGCAGTGCCCACACTGCCATTATTAAACATGCGGCAGAGAAGCGAGGTACCCGCTACACATCTTTTTACGTGCCCTTTATTGAGGCTGTGATTGATGATTAACTATGGCCGAGCGTAATCGGTGCCTTAAGCCACCGACTTGTGACGTAATTAGCAATGAGTAACAACCGATTGTTATTTTCGCTCTTATAACGAGCTATATTATGTCTGTTGAGCGTGATAAACACGATCTAATAAAAATTGGATAAAAATCTGAAAAACCCGTCAATTCGCCATGAATCGAAAAGTTTTTATGCGACAATCATTCTATAAACTGGTTTTTTTCGGCTTGTCATTTTCAGCTCAAGCTGTTTTTTCCTTTTTTGTTATTTACTAACAGTTTACATTACCGATGACACATAGTGGATGGTAACATTTTGCTCTATGTGTGTCTCACAATTTTGTTATCTTACTATTTTTGGTACTATCGTTGTCAATCACATATTTATGTTTATATTCCATAGGAGGTCCCATTTTAGTTTATACACTATGGGGCCTCCTTCCGTATATCCTTATCTTGTATATTGTTTTGTGAAAGAATAAATTTATTTTTTTTTCTTGCCCACAATGACTCCTTTATAGAGTATTTTTGCAAATGAGCTTCAAGGATCACCGTGGCTGTGTTGCAGAACACTCGGCTGCCAAAGAGCCTAGGTTCAAATCCCGTTCAATTCTGGTTATATTTTTCTCAATTATGCGCGACAGCGGTTACGAACACCAACGGTGGAGAACTACGCTATCAAAGCCGGTAGTTGTGATGTGATAAGAGTTTTTAGGGTATAACGGGACATATATGCATGCGCAGATACACAGAACAAATTTTTAGTGATACAAACCGTTCGAAACTGTTCCGGCGCTTTCAAATGACACTGGCTATATATAGACTTCCGTCGAACAAGCTAAATTAGAAATCACTTAAAATAATAACAAAATGTACACCCATACTTAGTCCAATAGTGTAAGTGATCAGCCTCGGAATCATATTTTATATGCGCACGCATGCCTGCACACACACAAACACACACACGAATGCTTGTCAAAATAACAAAGTGGAGTGACACGGATTTGAAATGTGTCCACGTGGTAACGTGAAGCCAGGCCAGTGGGAGATCGCCAGGTCAAATCAAACACGCACGCAGTGAAGAAATTTTACGGGGTTTAACGTTCCAAAGCTATTCAGGCTATGAGAGGTGACGTTGTGTAGGGATGCGGATTATTCAGACCATCTGGTGTTCTTTAACCTGCACTAAAACCGTGGAGTGTACGCTTCTCTTTCGATAAAAAAAAAGAATGACAAAAAAAGAATGAAACGGAACAACACAACACACAAGCGCATGCGTTCATTGTCCTGTTTCATTCTTTTTTTTTTCATCGGTTTTCTTTGACAGTAACGCGCGAAAAGTTTAACTTATGTACAACCAACCGGCTCTTCCACCACCGAAAGGCGACCACCACGGCAACGATCCAACCCGCGTCTTTCGGGTCAATAATCACCGAGCCACCGCGACGCCCCGGTGAGCAAATTTTGTTTTGTGATGATAAAGCGCGTTTCTTGAAATATATTGACCGCCATTAATGTACCACATCAAATAATCGACTGTAAAAGACGAATGCATTCAGCCACAGAAGCACAAATGCATAGCCGAGTGCATATGTAGGTTATGGTCTATCTGATGTGGTATATATATACGAGCAGGTCAACGCCAGGCGTGGCATCTTAGCACGTGTATACGGTGTCGCGCATAAAGTGCGGCTTGGATTGCCTGCCACGGCAGCCGCATTTCGATGCGGGCGAAATCAAAGAACACCCGCGCGACAGATTTAGGAGCCCGTAACACAACCCGACGTGGTCTCAATTAATTCGGAGTCACCCGCCACAGCATACGTGCCTCAGTCATATCGTGGTTTTGGCTCGTAAAACCCGACCTTATTATATAGATTAACATTTCTACGATGTCAGCAGGATTATCTGCGAATGCATAAATATAGAATTATATCTGGATTGCTTGCTTCTTTAGCGGAGACTCCTGTCAGTTAACCCTGACGCTTCCAGCCTCAGGAAGGAAGAAAATTTATGGCGTTCTGGATTGACTGATTGACTCGGTCATTGGGTTCGTACCCCGAAGTGGCAATGAAGCTATGGAGGGCTCCGAACAAAATCACATCAACTGGGTTTGTTTAACGGGCACTCGAACTATGAACACGAGCGTTTTCGTAGGCTATAGGCTTCCCGCCAAAATGTTCAGGAGAGCACAGGCTCGTGGTATTGCAGCAAAGAACTGGAGTCATTTAATACTTGTTAGGCTCTAACGTCCCAAAACCTGAGAAACACCGTAATGAAGGGCTTCAAAATTTTCGGCCACCTGGACTTCTTTAAGGTGCACCTAAACCATCTGGAGTCGTTTGAAGTCATCTCCGCGTCGGAGTAAAATTTCGCTTTCGAAAAAAAAAAAACTGATAAGGCAAAAGAAGATATAAACATCGTTTCCGCGAGGGTCACATTCCCGCAAAAGAGCTCCCGGGCATCGCTCTCGGTTTTTCTCCGGGCGCACTGCAAATGGCCAAGTGCAACCACCCGAACGCTTTTCACCCCTGCGTTGCGTCACATTTCGCGCATTGTGTCAATCACATGTGTTTTCTACGCGTGGCCTTGTGTTTCCACTGTGCGTTGCGAGATTCGCGCGCGGCTTTTTTCCACACCACGCCGCGGCGATATAGCGAAGGCCACAGAGTCCCACTTTTATCGAAACAGAGAAGGAGAAGAAAAACGAGGAAGAGTTAGGTAACGAGACTCAAAAAGTGAGAGCAACTCCTCTCACCCCTCTCCACCACGACAAATTGAGGGCACGGTATGCGAGTCTAGGATGAACAAAGTCTACGCGTGGCGCGTTTGACCACTGCCGATGTGGAGCACGTGGTTCAGCTAAGCCAGGCGACGAGCCCCACAATTTTGTTTTTCGAGATTTCCAAGGCCACAGTTCATCACCAAGGAAGGGCGCAGAGAGTACACCCTCGTCTTACGCTGGTTGCGCAAGTTTTCTGCGCTGATATTGACTGATATGTGGGGATTAACGTCCCAAAACTTTCACATGATTACGAGAGACGCCGAATTTTAGGGCTCCGAGAATTTCCACCCCCTGGAGTTCTTTAACGTGCACCCAAATCAGAGTGCACGGGCCTACAGCGTTTTCGCCTCCTTCAGAAATGCAGCCGCCGCAGGCGGGATTCGATCCCGCGACCTGCGGGTCAGCAGCCGAGTGCCTTAGCCAGTAGGCCACCACGGCGGAGCTGCTAAGCAGTCGAAGGCCTCTCCTTGTGTAATGTCGGCACACGTGCAGTCTGAACCTGTAAAAGCAGCTTTTTATTAATCTAAATGGCACATCAAGATCTATATTGTGGAATACGTGAAATTCGTGAGGTTGTTATTCCTTTATGTAGACCGAATGACGAAAGTGTTTAATGATCCTGCTTTCATAGGAAAAAAAAACGAAATTGACCGTTACAAAGCACGGATTATAATCCACAGGGCATGTGTGTCCGCGCCGTTTCTCTTGTGAGTATATATACCTATTTCATGTTTGTATGCAGCGGTATAGGCGCCATAGACATAGTGAGGCGCTTGTAGCGACGTCAGTACACAATCGCCTCAGTATGTCGACGGCGCCTACCGCTGTTTAGAAATGCGTAATAGGTCTATATGTTCGCGCTGCTACTCCCTCGTTCTTTTGATTATAAACAGGTCATTATGAAGGAGTTAACATGTATCGTTTTCCTGAGAGACGTCGCACGAAGGGCGTGCATCGAATGGTCCGTATAATCTATATCCACGTGCAGTCCTGATCGCCCACCGGACATCGCCCTTCGACGAGGAGCTTTGTTATTGCAATAAAGGCGAGCACACACAGGAAAGCTCGAGGCCGTTGAACGCTTACGCGATACGATATCATCCGTGTACCAGAGGAGTAGGTCGACCGGTCGCTTGTTACATACGACAGAAGTATATATATATATATATATATATATATATATATATATATATATATATATATATATATATATATATATATATATATATAGCCAGCCGTGAGCACGGCTGGTTATTTTTTCATCCACTTTTCTTTCTTCTTATTTGCATTCCATTGGTTCTAATAACTTCCCCTGTACATTCCTTGGCATTACTGTCTGTTAGATCTCATTAATATTGTGTTAAAACACGGAAAAACGAGCCCTTATGTATACACTTCTTTCCCTTATATATATATGCAGAAGAATAACTTCGGTTGTACTAGATGCGCTTTCACATAACTGTTTATTCTGCCGACGTTTCGATGGGAGCCCCATCTTTTTCAAGGCATAATAATATTTACACATGTTCGGTGTCTTCTTATAGCCTGTCGAGACAGGAGGGAAGGGGTAAAAAGAAAAGTAAAACAAGTAAAAAAAAGAAAGAAACAACAAAACGGGGGGAGAAACGTTAAAGAAATATAGAAAACCTAGGAGAAGAAGCAAGACCGACACGGCGGAATGAGAAAGGGGCAGCATCTCAACAGAGTAGGACGGAGGTAGACGAGCAATGCCATCATTGTCAACAATACCTCCCCCGCACCCACTCTTCCCCAAGTGGGCTGTGTGCCGCTGTTCTTTTATTTCACCTTCCCGGTTATTCCGCTGGCGGCTCGTTCCTCTAGAAGTTTAAGACAAATCGATGGCGAGAGCTTAAGCGCTTCGAGTGCACGCTGTTGGCGTCGGGAGGAATGAAAAAGCCGGTAATTGAGGCGCCGCCATCGATATTCATTATATGCAATGGCTCCTGTCAGTGAAGGAACAGAAAATGTGCGTTAAAAAAAGGGGGAGAGGGGGACTGTACGACATCCGGGACCGCTTATCTGTGCGTTCCGGCTGTGCTTGAAGAGGCAAACCATTTCTATATTGTCAGATGCATTGGCTAAGAGCTTTCTTAGCGGGTATTAGTATTGTCGTAATGAGAGCGGACTGATTAGAGAGAAGCGTTTGTTATGTGAAAGCGCATCTACTTAAACACACACAAACACACACTATATACCGGGTGTTCAAAATTAAGCTTTATGATTTTTTTAAAATTAGGCGCTCGAAGGCACGTGAGAACCACTTGTGCAAATAAGTTAAGCGGCCAGGGGGACAGAAAGTTAGATGATAATTATCGCTGTCAGCAGCCCAATTAACTAAAATTTAATAATTAACTTTTTACTGGCTGCGGTAAGTTGGCATGTTTATATTGAAAAAATGTAGGCAGTGGTGTTTGTACACAGTTTCAGTTGGAAGATTTTTTCTAGCACGCCTGTGTTCCGAGATATCCGGCTCCAAAGTTTAATTGTCTTTCGCACGATTACGCATGCAAGAGGGTGAGGGTCCGCGCAAAGCTCCTCCCTAAAGTGACGCATCTGTTGCGTGTGGTGTTTAGTGTGTGAAGAGGGTGGAAGCGTAGGCATAGGTGATAGCAATTACCCTTGCCCTCTTCGGCCGGCGAAATCAAAATGTGACAGCGCGGTGCGCCATGAGCAGTGTTGCCATCGCTGAGCGTCAGACATCCGCTAAAAAGCAATGAGAAATCCGCCAGATTCCGCTAGATTCTAAAACATATCCGCTAAATTTCCCACTAGGGCCTATTTTATTCAAAAATACTGCAATTTCGTATGATAAATACCTTTATCATTTCTAAAAGCTTCCCAAAACTACGAGAGCTGAAATAACATATAAAATAGTCTTTCAAGGAGTCTAACTAGAACACTTGAGGCTTCAGTGCTGCGGTGGTCGTCATTGGTGAACATCATCACAGATGAGGCTAAACGTTATTCATGTTCGCACTGATGAAAAAACAACTCACAGGTCAACGAAAAACACATCGAGGTCTTTGTCGCCACTGTTGTCGTCTGGCACCATCTCTACAGGACCACTGGTACTTGTTGAGGGAGCAGACAGGTGACTTGATTGCACATACGCGGTAGATGTCCCGATTGCACTAACAAATGCCGCGGGAAGTTCGTAATCAAAACAACTTCTCTGGTGTCACTTCAATCCCGCTCTTACGACGAGGATGGCATTTGTTTCCGGCTTCAGCTTGTTCCTTAGCTTGGATTTTACTATGTTGAGCTGACTAAATGTCCTCTCTACTTCGGCATTTGAATGCGGCAACACGAGCATCAACATGGCAAATCCGGCCAGCTCAACGAATGGGTTTTCGCTGCAGGCGTCCTTATAGGAGTGAACTTCACACCAGAGGGCGCGCAGAGCCCAAAGATTGGTGCATCGCAGCTCGTCCGTTATTTATTTCTTAGAAAGCGATCGCCGCTTTGAGACCTCACGGATTTGTTTGTCTGAGATAGGCGAAGCAAGTGAACAGGAGCCTCTGAAGTTAAACAATTTCCGCATTTTTAGAGAACACGGAAATGGTTTCTTGCAGGGCGATTTTGAATTGGTCCACTGCGTGAGGTATCCACCAGAAACCCGCTATGTACAAAAATGACCCGTCAGAAAATCCACTAGCCGCTAGACTGATTTTTTCCCCGTCAATATAAAATAAAATCCGCCAGACTTAGCGGGGAATCCGCTAAGTTGGCATCACTGGCCATGAGCCTTACGCATGATCCTGATGAACGCGATAACAGGAGACCATTTTCGCGACGTTTTTTCGTGACTTTAGATCACACTGAGACATCTTCTTGTGAACGCGTTAGCAGGACCGTCCTGCACTAGGGTGCCTCCGGTTAGAGCACAGCGTCTCTGCATTGAAGGTCTACCAAGGAAATCCACGTGGAGTCCTTTCGAGCTAATATGGCTGCTTCTGGCGTGAGGTATTCTACCAAAGTAAAAGTAGACGTGGTGCTTGCAATGGCTGAAATGAATGGCAACGCTTCGTTAGCAATGGAGCTTTACGCGTCTCGCCACCCACACCGTCCCCTTCCAACAAGGCCCACTTTCACAAACCTGTTTCGACGCTTCTGCACAACAGGCTCTGTCCACCTTCCGAGACGGACCAGGAAGGCAATCGTCGATGAAGACTTTGAAATCGACGTTGTCGCGTGCGTAACCTCGATGCCAGAGCTCAGCATCCGACAGATTGCCGATCAGTGCGGTCGCAGCATCGGAACAGTCACAAATGTTTTAAGAAAGCACAAGTTCCATCCATATCACGTTTACCTTCATCAGGACCTAAATGAGGCGGACTTTGAAAGGCGAGTTGACTTCTGCAATTGGGGCCTCATCAAAACTGATCAAGAAAATGACTTTTTGCACAGAATAATTTGGACTGATGAAGCTCGGTTTTGCCGAAATGGAAGTGTTAATCTTCACAACGCCCATTATTGGGCACAAGAAAACCCACACTGGCTGAGGCAGCACAAGCATCAAGTTCGCTGGAGTGTGAATGTGTGGTGCGGCATACTCGGGGACAGGATCATCGGACCTCACTTTTTTGAGGACAACTTGAACGGAAAGATGTACACAGAAGAAATATTAGGTGTTGTCATTGATGATCTTGTCTGCAGTCTTTCCCTGAATGACCTGCGCCAAGTATGGTTTCAGCACGATGGAGCACCACCACATTTTTCTACCAGGGCGAAGAACTGGTTGGACAGACGTTTTCCACAACAGTGGATTGGGCGCGCAGGAGCGATGTTTTGGCCACCAAGATCACCTGACCTTTCTCCGCTCGACTTTTTCCTTTGGGGCTACGTTAAAGATCGAGTTTACGTAACAGAGCCCAGCGATGTTAATGACATGAAGGACAGGATAACATCTGCCTGTGCGAGTATTCCTGCAGAAGTACTGCGCCGAGTCATCGAGTCGACGCGACAGCGGTTCATGCTTTGCGTTGCTGCCGAAGGCAGGCATTTTGAACACTTTTTGGGGCATTGACGTCTTGAGAGGTGAAGAGTTTCGATGAGATTTGTGCATGACCGAAATATGCTTATGTAGCAGCAGGAAATATGCGTTAGCAAGGATAAAACTGTTTCAGTTATTATTGGTGGAGTTGTTGCTCTTGTTTCAATAAAAGTTACAGTACTCGGACATCAGCAGTCACGCTATTCGCGTAGCCCAGGCAACGACCACGCATGCTTCTCTAGTGATTATTACGCACGCGCACTGGCATCCAGATTCTCCGCTCGCACCATTATCTCGGCATGGTATCTGCCACTATCGTTAGAGGCTCTGCAGTTGCGTGTTACGACACTGGTTGCAAGCGTTCTTCGATTTTTGATTTCGACGGCCGAAGAGGGCAAGGGTAATTGCTATCACCTATGCCTACGCTTCCACCCTCTTCACACACTAAACACCACACGCAACAGATGCGTCACTTTAGGGAGGAGCTTTGCGCGGACCCTCACCCTCTTGCATGCGTAATCGTGCGAAAGACAATTAAACTTTGGAGCCGGATATCTCGGAACACAGGCGTGCTAGAAAAAATCTTCCAACTGAAACTGTGTACAAACACCACTGCCTACATTTTTTCAATATAAACATGCCAACTTACCGCAGCCAGTAAAAAGTTAATTATTAAATTTTAGTTAATTGGGCTGCTGACAGCGATAATTATCATCTAACTTTCTGTCCCCCTGGCCGCTTAACTTATTTGCACAAGTGGTTCTCACGTGCCTTCGAGCGCCTAATTTTAAAAAAATCATAAAGCTTAATTTTGAACACCCGGTATATACATATATATATATATTGTTGAAACTTGCTGGGCTAATTGGTTATTCGTCACATTGTAATATTTAGCGCTACTTTGGATCTCAAAATAGACAATCACACATCCACCCGAACACACACCTACTCGGTTGGGTGGATGTGCAAGTGTTTGTGGCAGTGTTTGCGAGAGTCAAGGTTGCACTTAATATCTTACAATATGATATATACGGAGTGTTGCAAGAAGTGTGTCCAATATTATTTAAAAATCACCAAAACAACGCTATTTGCTCACTGTCATGACAGTTGTTTTTTTTTTGTAGCGGCAGGCATTTTAAGAAGCTTGAATACATCATAAAGAACAAACAAGAAAAGCTGAATTAACGTTTTAATTAGTGGAGTTAGATCGTTCGGTCAATTTGGAGAATTCTAGTCTTTCATGCAAAGAACCGATTGCCGCTTTGAGGTTTTGGAAACGTGGCCTCTAGTAATAACTGCGAAATATTGAAATCCTCCCCAATGCTGCGGAGAAACTGAAACGCAAATGACCACAACTGAAATGAGGGAGCGTTGTTACATCAACCGATTTCGTTGTGTGGGTGTGTCGGCTGCGCTTGCGGTTACAGCACGCATGACGCACATACGTTAACTAACGAGAAAAAACTGCACCCCTGAAACCACTGTTTTGAACAGTGATGTCATTGTAGTCATCTGCTTGTTGCACTCATCGGTACTTTGGTTTCGGTTTCGTCGCAGAATTTAGGACATTTTCATTATTTTGTCATTATTATTAAAGGCCGCTTTTCAGAAATCTCAAAGTCGCAATGCGTTTCTCGCATCAAAAAGTTCAATGCTCTCATTTGACTTAAGTGCCTACATCTACTAATTAAACAGTTAATAAATTTACCTTATTACTATTCCCATTGATTACTGTTCCCATTTCAGTTGAGTCATCATAGCAAAAAAAAAAAAAACGCGAATCACCAGGTCCTCGCCTATACAACGGACTTCCACACACTATGCGTGTGAAACACGACATACTTGTGATATTTTATTTTTTTTGCGCGAAACGAACATGCTTTTTAGGTGGAACTTCTGGAAAAATTCACAAGGTAATGAAATTTAGCGAGTGATGCTGAATCTTTAGCCACAGCGACAAATTACACTTGATAGTCTAGCCTATATGAGCAAGTAGATCGAAAAGGCGCTCATACATTTTTTTTTTAACGCGGATGCGTTACAGAGAGCTCGTTCCGCAGACATTCTGGTGTCAGCACCGTTAGTTGTGCACGAAAAATGATTTTGTCCACGAGTGAAAATCGTGAAAAGTTCAAATAAATGAATACAAATTAGAGGGAGCTTAAGCTTCGCCTTTAAGAGCAGATTGCGAAAGTGTCCTCGTGCACATCGCCTTCTGAACTCGGTGAATGTCTGAGCTGTAAGGAAATGAACGACGGTGCGCGTAACATTGTCCGTTTCAATGTTGTATCATTAAATGCCCACTGCAAGCTCAGTTGCTAAGTGCCCACTACGACATAATGTGTTTGTTTTACGGGTGCGTCACGTAGTCAGCCTTCCGTTGATTGGCAAATGGAGGAATTACGGCGTAATGGGCACTTATCTGTACTGGCAGTACCCATTCAAGGATAGTTTGACATGAGCAACGTTCCGCGCGCAATGGGTACATTTCCTTACGACTCGGTTGAAGCATGTACCGAGAACGGAAGTCGTGGTTAGCAATTGAGAAGGGAGGGGGGTGATTTTAAATGAAAAAAAAAGTGACCCCGTAACTGTCTCTCAGGAGGAGGGCACCTCGACAGTAGCTCACGAGGGGTGGGGGTAAGGAGGGAATAAAAGGACAGGGAGAAATAAAAGGTATAGGTATAGAGAGAGGGGCAGGGACAGAGCGAACCACGTACAGAAATAAGGAATAGATAGGAAAGATGGTTGTTTTGAAATGAGAGCGCACTACTTAGACGAGAACAGTTATACAGGGACAAGCGCTTACTACCAACTGAAAACTTATTCGGAAAACTCAAATTTCTGTCCGCGTCTAAGTAGTGCGCTCTCATTTCGAAACAATAATATATCACCAACTCAACCATATTAGGAAAAATGGACGTGGTCGAAAGAGTCCGAAAACGGGGCACCACTCGGGTAGAGCTCTTGTCGGCGGCAGGGGATGGCGTAGGGCGAGCCAGATGGCCAGAGCTGCGCTGTCGCCGGAGATTACGGGGGCACAACTGGCCGGCACAAAATCCAGGGCGCGAGTCGTTGAGAAGGCGATGGGAACGGGGCCTTACTACGCTATCACATTCCAGCTTTGAAGGCGAAGCTCAATCATCCTACAAGTCCACCTCTTTTCGTTTTGTTGCACATTTTGGCTGTAAGCCTATATTCCTTGTTTTGTGTTACGAGATTTAAGCGTTATCCACTTAAATCACAAAAACAGGCACACCGAGCCCCGGTAAAAGACCAATCGTACGAGCATAACCTGGAACAGTGCACACGATGAACAACGCGCGATGAAACAGCGTATACGTATGTGAGAAGCGAGCAAACGTATAAACAAAGTCTCCGCAACGCTAAGGGGACAGAAGTTTTGCCCATTCACAGAACTGCAGATACAGTGAAGGGCGACCACCACCGCTTCGATTTCTCGACGCTCCATTTCGTGGAAAACGCCAAAGCGCTGCTACATCCCCTTCAGATCGGCCTTGTATGTTATAGGTCGGAGAGCGAGAGGAAAATAAAGGTGAACCGAGTCGCACGACTGCTATGATATAAAGAATGCGCCTCAAAGATGTCCTTTCGTAACAGGTGCAATATCGACTGCTTGTAAGAAAAAAATTAAAAATGCGTTTCAGTTCGCACGGTTCACCAAGATCATATTGAATAAAATGGTTTGTTATACATGGAGATACGGGTGTGGATGGCTTAAATTATACGCGTCGATAGTGTTCGCCACTGCGGGTATCAGGTGCTACAAGGAGGTCGATATACCCAATGCATAGTGTTTAGGCATTCAACTTGAGCAAACAGCAAGCGTATCGTGCATTTTCTGCAGTTAAATTCCGAAAATAGGACAGCTAAAGGGGATAATCGCACTTCATCATATATACTGCGCTCTGCCCCGCCGCAGTGGTCTAATGGCTAAAATACTCGGCTGCTGACCCGCAGGTCGCGGGATCGAATCCCGGCTGCACTTCCGATGGAGGCGTAAATGGTGTAGGCCCGTGTGCTCAGACTTGGGTGCACGTTAGAGAACCCCAGGTGGTCGAAATTTCCGGAGCTCTCCCGTACAGCGTCTTTCATAATCGTATCGTGGTTTCGGGAAGTTAAACCCCACATATCAGTAATATAGTGCGCATTATCGTGCACGATGTCTGACTGCAAAGACAATGAAAAGATGACAGAACAGTGACGCTTTGCCACCGCTTTTCTTTGTTTTCAGCTCTTCTGCTGAACACGCACCGCCCGTCCCACCGCGCTGGGGGTCCCTATAGTGGGCGTGATTCGACGCGCATGCGCAGTTGCTTAACGGCGATGAGGCGTAGTGTAGTATCTGATCGTACGCTATCGAAATCACCGTTAGGGGCGTCCTTCAAACTCGTGGAAGCCTTATCGAGGCGCAATATACGTATGACAGGCAGTTATCGCCGCGTGATTCGGTGCAGACGTACCTCGCCCACACGACCGCATACCACACAGCCGCCTTTTACTTTAAAAACAGACCGGCGCGCATAGCAACTTCAGACGAGTCAAAATGAATCTCTGTTGAGTGAAGCTTAACGTGCCAACTACAACGTCGTATAAGAAAAGGCATCCGCGAGTCCAAAGAATCGCGACCCTCAAAGGCTTGCCGGTGTCATACGTGTTGGTATGCGTGGTTTTCCAATAATAGACCCCTTTTTGATCGTGGAATTATCGGTGATCAGCAGTTTCTGATATGGTAATCTGATGTTTCATCGTAGTGGCTTGTTTCAAGCTGCCACATTTAATTGTGTCCTGTAGCAGTTGGAGTGTTGCGCTGCTAAGCACGCGCGTAAAGGTCGATTCCTGACATGCTGGAAGGAAAAAATAGAGGAGAGAGAATTGCGTAATGTGATGGAAAGCAGGAAAATAATATGTCGGCCAGGCAGACGCAAAGCTGTGCTTGCGTCTATCATTCCAATATTGGGAAAGCTCCTGACTTTACATTTTCCCTTGCCAAGCGACCTTCAACATGCACGTTGACGTACATGCGAAGCACTTTGTATATGTCTTCAACTTAAAGTGATCCATGTGACGCAATGTTGATCTAGAGCACAGGTCATAACATTATGCAGCGAGCGAAAAATTGAGGCACTGTGTTGATCACGAGCTCTGTCCATTCGCAAGTGCACCAGTTCAGCTGTATGCTCGCAGACGTTGAAATTGTTTTAAAAATAAATTTCTAGTCTAGAAGATGCTGAGAGCGTGCATCCGGCTTACGCATACACTCATGTCACAATGGCATGCGCCATTCTGGGAAGAGCGGCCAGAAATGAACGTGCTCGGACAATAGCATATAAATGAAGCAACTGGAATGCACCAAAATAGAAGGAACCATCAAATATCATTTTATTACAGAGGCTTCGGGTATTATTCATGCCAGTGTGCTAGAAAATTTTGTTTTAACACCTTATTTATACTGACATAAGTGCAGTTTTTTTATGCCGGGGTTTCTTTGTCGATTATGCATAACAGAGGTTGGACTCTTCACTGGCACTAGAAGTACTTGGCCAGTCAGTCTCGGCAAACAAAGTATCGCTTCGAAAGGATTTTAAATGCTCATCCGCATGGTAGACGATTGCTTTGGCACCCAGTTATAGAAAGCGAGCAGTCAGAACACTGCGCAAAACAGAGTGCAGACGAAATGAAATCTTGTTAAGTTCACAGGTTCAATCGACTATCGCTTTACGTGTGCTTCGTCCTGCGCATTCATTCCAATAAATGTTTGTAGCTGTCGCTGGGTCAAATCCTCTGAATAAAAAATAGGGGACCCTAAAGCTTAGCGCGTGTGTTTGTAAAGCGTGGAAGTTACTTTAACTGAATTCACAAGCAGACGATGGTAGAACCTCCGCTTTCTACGCAAATGACCCGGGCTTCATCCACACTTGGACCCAGGATTCTTTTATTATTTCATTTTTTTTTTGCATGGATCTCGATTTTTTAGTCACGCATAAAATGATTTTTCGCTCACAACCAACTACGCCGACGCCGGAATTTCTGCGAAACAAGCTCTTTAACGATCTCGCGTTAAAGCAGACATCGATATATGCCACTCAGCTAGTGCAATGTATACTACTTGCCAGAGTGTCACTTGAGCTATAGTACATTGCACCCAAGTCCAGTGACAACAATAGCTAAGAAGCAGTGATTTACATACGTTCGCGCTTTGCTCGGCCCAGTTACGCCAGCGCTTATGGTTCACGTTGTATTGAAAATATTTTAGCCGAATCAATCACCGCTTCACAAGGACGTGTCCAAACCTGCGTTACAAAGATATAAAAAGTAAAATGTTGCTTCTCGCAAATTAAGCGTGCAAAGAAAGGCACGCAAGCGCGATAATTTTGTTTGATTACAAAAAAAAAAAAACATTGCTTTCGCCTCTTGCTTTCTTGATGCTCTTTGCCCAAATTATTCGGTGCCGTTGCTGCAGTTAGCTGATACGAGTAGCAAATGAACGCCCCTCCAATAACCATGGGCGAAAAGTTTAAAGCCAACTATACAATGAAAAATCACGATGATATCGCCATCATTATTAATATTATTTACGGAAGCGTTACGGCTTGCGAAAATCCTCGTTTCCCGCTGCGCCTTCATGAAACTTTTTACATTGTGTGTCATTGGATCACGTCTTTGCGAGCGCCAAAACGAACAGTGATGCGAGAACATTGGCGCCTTTTTCGAATGGCACCCTCGGAGCTTCCAGGAAGAGATAAATTCGCAAGAGAGCATTCAGGGATGTGGAAGAGTTCTCTTGCAGCGACAATCGCATCTGTCTTATCGCCCTTTGTGCTTGCTATAAGAGCCCGGTGGAAACTTTCTTCCTGTCTCACTGCTGTCTTGGAAGTAGAGAGGCGATTTGCCTCTGGAGCGCTTGAGTGTTATCTGTGCCGTGCATTGCGCGTATAATTTCGCTTCTCAGCTGACAAATGCGGAGTAGCATGGCAGGAAGACCTCTTCACGACACATTCAATCTTTCTTGTGCGAGAAGCAAAGCCAAATCTCATCGTCTGTTGATAAATGTGCGGGGGACAGTTTGTTTTTCTCCTTTAAAAGGCGATTGCGAGCAAGTTCAAGAGAATCACCGGGACACGGCTGCTGTCATTCTTTTTTTCAGCAGTCTTGCAGTAAGCGCAATATCTTCCGCTTTAGCTCTCAGAAGCAATTGAAATAGTGCAAACACGCCAAGGATAGGTCAATATTTTCTTGATTCGGTTTATTTGGTGTTTTAGTTACATGACTATATTTGCTTGCGCATGGCTTAGCTACCAATCTAAGAGCGTGTACTGCGACATGGCCTTGTGTCTTCAGCACGGACTGCTTCGGGAGGCCCCGAGAAGGGCTCCAGTAGCATGCCGGAGCTCTTACTGACCGGTGACAGGTCAGAGATCGAAAAACAACACATCCGATCGCAGACGGGTTGTCGCCGGGTTGGAACTCGACGACAACCGTCTGTCGAAAAATTTATTAACCAGCAAAACGGAAAACACACGCACAGATGACTACCAATGAGCACGCACGTGACTTCTGATAAACTAACTAACAATTATTGCGGTAAAGAAAGCAATCATACGTGTCATGATTGATTTGTGGGGTTTAACGTCCCAAAACCACCATATGATTATGAGAGACGCCGTAGTGGAGGGCTCCGGAAATTTCGACCAGCTGGAGTTCTTTAACGTGCACCCAAATCTGAGTACACGGGCCTACAACATTTCCGCCTCCATCGGAAATGCAGCCGCCACAGCCGGGATTTGATCCCGCGACCTGCGGGCAGCCGAGTACCTTAGCCACTAGACCACCGTGACGGGGCAATCATACGTGTCATAAGATATCTGCCATTTGTGGAATAGTTTGGATAAAATAGAAGACTGGCATCTTGCGTTGTACAGTGGAAAACGCGTAAGACGATGCCGTCATCCGTTAAAACAGAGGCACGTGAAGTCGTTTCACTACAGGCTCAGATTTCATACAGCTGCCTCCCTGCTCGGGTGAGGAGAGTCCAACTTAAAAAAAAAATAGGGAACACAGATACGCAACACAACAGGCTGCTACGCGACAGTATAATGTAGCGAGCGAAGGCAGCGGACTCAGGTCTTATAGCACTCGAGGAAAAATGAAGTGAAATCAGGAAAAGGAACCGCTAGGTCGTTCACATTGACCGAGAGTTAAAAAAAAATGATTCCTTTCACCGGGGATCGGTGCGTAAGCGTGTTGTAAACGAAAAACGCGTTGCGCGCTGCTAGCACAAGGCGCTCGAATTCGCTGATCAGAAGCACGCACACCCACACACACACAAAAAAGAAAAAAAAAACTGAAAGAGAAAACTAAGTCCTATTAGTGCTAACAGTTTTCAAGGCGGGACAGCTGTAAATAACGTTACAAACAGTGTTAATTGACTCGCATGATGCAACCGCTGCGCGAATGACGTTGCGGTTGTATAACAACGTACCTGGGATGAAAACTTGCCGATTCGCTTGCGACCGTCGGCACTGTGACTCGGGGTGTCCCTCGGTTAGGTTAATGTGGGAGGAAGCAGAAGTGACACACTGATTCGTCCGAGTCGTGTGCCCGGCTGCGTCGTCCCTCTCTCTTGAGCACCGGCGTGCGTCCGTGCGGGTTGTGGAGCGAGCGTGCGCCTGCGGCAGCCGTCAGTGCTGAAGTGGCCGGTGCGAACGCCCCGACGAGCGAGCAAACGCGGATGCCTCGGGGTGCTCCCCTTCGGTGCGGCGGATGGCGGAACTGACGCGCGTCCCTTCGGCGTACGAAGGATGACTAGACGCCCGCCGGTGCACATGCACTCGGCGGAGGCACAACTAAACGCCCGCACCCACTCCCCCAGGGGGCCACTCTCACCCACATCACCGATTGCCGATCGGTGGCAAGGCTCCGGCGGATCGACAACGGTTTCTCTCGCCTCCTCTCCCAGCGGTCGACCACCTTCCCCCGACCTCCGCCCCGTTCTAACAAGCAGCAACATCCACTCAGCCCGAAGGATAACCCCAGACGATGGCAGAGAGTGAGCGACGGAATTTTCGGGAGCATGACGATAGTTATAGCGCGAGAACAAAACGACGACACAGAGGCAAGAAAGACACGAAGGACACTGTGTTCTTGTCTCGGTGTCGTCGTTTTGTTCTCGCTCTATAACTATCGTCATGCCATACCAACTAGCCGAAGCGGCCACACTTCTGAGTTACATTTCCGGAGCAGCAGCTGCTGTTCAATTCCTGCTAAGCGTCACAATTTTCCACTTTAAGAGACGATAGTCTTTCTTGGGGCCCTTCGACGCAAAAACTCTGGTCTGTCTGTCTGTACGTTTGTTTGTTTGTTTGTCCACCATTACCACAAATTGGGTATGTCGCTCAAGATTAAGTGTTCATACGTGTGCGATTGCCAATTAAAAAGCAATTATTGCGCATATTTGGGGCACCATAACAACACAAAAGCACATATATATTCTGCATGTGCGTCTTTTACTAGAACAGGCATATATATATATATATATATATATATATATATATATATATATATATATATATATATATATATATATATATATATATATATATATATATATATATATATATATATATATATATATATATATATATATATATATATATATATATATATATATATATATATATATGCTTTCCTAATAAGTTTCGCAGGAATGCACTTTGGCGACGAAGGGATCAAACAGAAACGTCTGATCATTGCCACAAAGCGGCTGCGCGATCGAAGGCTGTGTAGCCGTCGGGGATGCCTATTGTTGTAGAAGTTGTAACCGGTCTTCGAGACAGCAGCGTCAGACGAGGAAGTCTGGGAAGAGAAGTGTCTGCTTGATACGGTAGCGCCGATGCATTTGGCATGTACGAATACAACGCGCTCACCCTCAATCAAAACACAGCGCGAAAGAACAGGAACGGGTAGGAAAGGTGACAGACAATGGCGCCTTGCAAACGCTCTCATCTCTTGTGCGATGTTTCTCTCTTTCAAGTTCTGAACCAATCGCTCGGAATTCCTACGCTTTAGCTCTTACCATGGGCGTGCGCATGGGGCAGAGGGAGCGCCCCTCCCCCCACCGTGTCATCCAAAAAGGGGGGGGGGGGCACAGAAGTCAACCCTACCCATTGGCGTAATATAGAGAGGGGCTTTGTGACTCGGGGGAGGGGGGGGGCGCAAAGTCTGCCCCATACATTCACATAGTATGGAGGGGGCGCTGCGACAAACCTCCCCCCCCCCCCCCCCCTGATGGGGAACCGTGAGTGAGCACGCCCTGTCAATTGAGCATTTCAGACTGTCCCGGCTTTAAGAACGAAACAGCTAGTATGCGATATGGTGTAACTCAAAGATTGCCAACAGTAAGCACGTGGCAGCATTTCCCAAGAAATAGACTTTCAGGGTCATTAAGTAACAAACACAGTGGGGTATTAGTACGTACTGGCACTCGCGCAATCGATGTGCCGGCTTAATGAACTGAAACCTCAGTAACTGTAAAGCTGCTGCACGTGCACAAAGTTTTTTTTGTTCATGTGTGTGTTTTGCATTAACAGACGGAAAAGGCCGGAATGCGTCTTATCAAAATCCATTAGAAGCAAACATCCGAGGAGAAAAACAAATGACAATTGTGGACAACTGAAATTTGGATCTTCAGGACGACGTTTTTTTTTTCCTTGAGTGTGTCTGAGCTTAAACCCCTATTTCGCAAACTGCTTCCACAGTTAATAACCCAAGGAATGTGCCCTCTAGACGTCTTACAGACATGCCACGTGTACAAAGCTTACACTGCATTTTGCTGTATGCGTTTGGAAAGCAGTGCTTGATGCGTTTACAGCGAGCGGCGCTCGAAGAATCCCTGATTTGCTGTGCGAACCTAAAATCTGCATAATTCTTTCACCTCCAATATGTAGTCGTGTGGTTTCTTGGTATAGCAGTTTCCGACATCGCGATGCATGTCAGTACAAAATTCACATGCAAAACTTGCACTGCCATTTCGTTTTCCATCTTTTAATTTCTTAGCCCCGCCACGGTGGTCTAGTGGCTAAGGCACTTGGCTGCTGACCCGAGGATCGCGGGATCGTATCCCGACTGCAGTGGCTGCATTTCCGATGCAGGCGGAAATGTTGTAGACCCGTGTGCTCAGATTTGGACGCACGTTGAAGAACCCCAGGTGGTAGAAGTTTCCGGAGCCCTCCTCTACGGCGTCTCTAACAATCATATGGTGGTTTTGGGACGTTAAACCCCACATATCAATCAATCAATTTTTTATGGAAATGCGTAGAAAGATAGGCACAAACGCAGCAACCTCTTGCGCATGCGCGGATATTCCTGAGCACTGCTGCAGCAGCAGGTCACTTCGCTCTATCAGAAAACAAAGGCTAAGCATAATACCATACCAGTCTCGCGCCTAAAAAGCGACCTTTATGCAGCGATAGACCCCTGTCAGCTGAAGTCACCTGCATAATATTCCGTGATTGCTGTGCGAGAGCATACCGAGATAACAGCTTTTCCATGAATTAAATTCATATACTTATGATATGTATACATACATGCTTCTGATGCAAGACACGCATACTGCTCTATGTCTCCGCAAGACTTATGACATAACAATATATCGAGCAAATAAAGCTGATATAAAGCTTTCTGGGCGTTTCGAAAATTACAGAAGCAGTTATGTATACATATGTGCACCTGTAATACAGACGTTGTGTTGAAATCGCACGTATGAAGAAATTGGCTAACAGATAGTCAAGTACTAAAGATATTGAAGTGCGAATTGACGCGGGAAAGGAAGCTTTTCATCGTAGGCGTATATTCCATTCTGTGTTGCCTCTATCTGTACGTCTTGAGCTGGTTAGCTTCTCCAGCAGCCCATCTTGGTTAGCCACCCTCACCCGGTGGTCTAGTAATTACGATGCTCCACTGCTGACGCGAAGATTGCTGGTTCGAATGTCGACCACGGCGGCCACATTTCGGTGCAGGCCAAATGCTTGAGGCCCGTGTAGTAACTACAAATTTATGTGTGCATCAAATGTTGATGTGTTGGGTTTAACGTCCCTAAACCACCATACGATTATGAGAGACCACCTGGGGTTCTTTAACGTGTGCCCGAATCGGAGCACACGGGACTAAAGCATTTCCGCCTCCATTGGAAATGAAGCCGCCGCAGCCAGGATTTGATCCCGTGACGTGCAGGTCAGCAGCCGAGTACCTTACACCACGGTTGCGGGGCTGCGTACATCAACGAACACCAGATGGTCGAAACTTTCAGAGCCTTCCCATACGGCGTCCCTCGTAATTATAGGGTGGTTTTGCACGTAAAAATGCTGGCAATTATAACTATATGTTTGACAAACGTCCTTTTTGCTTGCTTCTTTGTATTGAACTGCTATTCTTATTTATTTATTTATCTATTCATTTATTTATTTGTGGGGTATAACGTCCCGAACCACGCTATGATAATTATAGACGTCGTAGTGGAGGGCTGCGGAAATTTTGACCACCTGGGGTTCTTTAACGTGCACCCAAATCTGAGCACACGGGCCTATACATTTCGGCCTTTATTGGATATGCAGTATTTATTTATTTATTTATTTATTTATCGCAAAAATGTTCACTGTAAGCACAATCGTCTCACTAATATTACGAATCTATAAACTGACATCAGCCGATTGTACCTGTAAATTTACACTATTTCACCCGCCTTGGAAGTTTAGCTGTGTCGCGCTTCTAAGCTCGATGACAAGGGTTCAATTGGCGCCGAAGTGCGGGAACTTCCGTGTGCCTAGTTTTGGGTGCAGGTTAAAGAACCCCAGCTGGTCAAACTCAACCAGGAGCCCTCCGGTACGCTGTGCCTCCTAATCTTGCCATGGTCTTGGCTTGTAAAGTGCGCAGAAGCTATTACTTTTACGGCGAAAGCTGTTAAGATCAAAACACGGGTCACGCGCGGCGCAGTAATTGGCCGCCGCCGGTGTCCGTAACCTGTATCGAAAGAAAATGACACAGTGGGGTACAACCCCTGGCCCGTAGCGGGGCAGCCCAGTATTCTACCACTGAGCCACGCCACTGCTTGAAACTCGTTTTTAAATTGGCCTTAGGCAGGCTTGATGTTGAGAAAAAAATCGCGTTAATATAGGTAATAAAGCGTTTTATACCATCAAAGGAACAGCCAGACGTCACACAATGTGCGTAACTACAGAAAACGTGTTCTTGATCACCTATTAATTATGGCGCATACCCACTTCAGGCATATTTCTTCATCGTCGTCAGCCACTGCGTGAACAATTGGCGCACAATTCCTAACAAGTGTGTAGCGGTGTGATGTGTGGTGCGCGTTCAAAGTGCGCGCCTTCGAAAAGTGCGCGTCACGAAAAAAAAAAAAACAAAAGGAGAAATACCAGAGTGCACGTGCGGGGCTGCTTAAACAAGAATGACGACGTTAAAGAGCGTCGAGCACGAGGATGCGTGGCAGGACGTGAAGTAAACAAAAGGTAAAACATCCAATGGGCAGCGAACACGGAGATTTCAAGGCCCAATGGCTTGACACCACGAGACAGCAGTATCTCCAATGAGAACGAGACAAGTGGGCCAGAGCTGAAGCAGGAGCCTGAGCAGACCAGAGCAAGGGGAATTCGAGGCAGGCAGTGCAAGCGGAAGGTCGTCACCGGACCGGGCGCTGAAGATGGGCCGTTGGGTTCCGGACCCGAGCCTACAGGACTTCCACCGGCCGGGGCCTCCTGCTGTCGGGTTCCCGCTCCAAAGGACCGTGGCCATCCGGTCCTGAACTCCTTTCCAGGGCCTGCGGACTTTGGTTCCGGCAGGCGAGCTACAGCCGTCGGGCTCCGGGCCCGAGCTGTGCGCCCAGCTGCTTGACTAGGTCGACCCTGGTTCTCTGACGCGTCACCACCAGCCTGCGTTCTCTCGTCACAGACGGGTCCACACTCCTAAAGCCAGAGCCACCACGTTCCGGCCTGGTCTCTCGACGTGTCGTCAGCAGCCAGCGTTCCTTCATCCCCGTCCTGCCCGCGTCCTGAAGCCGGAATCACCGCGTTCCGGTTTGCTCATCGTCGGCGGAATTCAGCGTGTGGGTGAGACCGAACAGATATCTTGCGCTACTCCCATCACTCAGCCCCTTTCGAACGTTAGGTTTAGTTACTGACTTTGAACGTTTTTGTTGGGTGTTTACAGATGTGTTTCGTCATGTCCAGTCAACTGTTTATTAAGTGTTTTGTTTTGTGAGGAATCTTTGTCTTTTTACTTTTCAATTAAACTTTTTGTGTGTTTCTTGGAAACCGAACGGCTTTGTCCTTATTAACAAAACTCCGTGGTGATCAGCCATTGGCCCTTGTTTGCTTTATGGTCTTGGATGCTTGCGTTCCACGCTCTCACGTGTACCGGTCCTCGGCGTCGTCGTTGTTCAGGCGACCCAGCACGTGCACTCGGTCATCCTTTAATTTCGCGCACTTTTCAATCATTCACAATTACGCGCACCAGTCGCATCACCATCGCATCACAATGGCCCCCTTTCGAAGAAGTTTTTCCCGTTGAAAAACTGTCGTTCGATGCGCACCACACAAGCTATCACAACACACCATTGGTGCTGGTGAAGAAGCCCGATAAGAGTTACCGTACTTGCATCGACTTCCGTCGCATCAATGATGTGTTGGTCTCCGACGCAGAACCAATTCCGAGAACGGATGTATTGTTTACAGAGATCGGCACTAGAAAATTCTTTTCCAAGTTTGACCTTACGAAAGGATACTGGCAGGTGCCCTTGGACAAAGAATCCCGGCTAAAAACGGCATTCTCCACCCAATCGGGACACTACCATTTCCTCTATATGCCATTCGGTATCAAAACAGCGTCCGCAGTGTTTACCCGGCTAATGAGACGTCTCCTTCAGGGCATCCCGAACGTCGTTCATTATATCGATGATGTTCTCGTCGCTACGACAACCTGGGAGGAACACATGCAGACTCTGAGTGAACTGATGAATAGGATTCGAGAAGCAGGACTCAAAATTAAGCCCCAGAAATCGGAGACGGGAGGTAAACAGTCAAAAGACTAGGAGACTCGATAAGCTTATTGAAGCTTATCGACAAAGCCGACTAATAAGGACAAAGCCGTTCGGTTTCCAAGAAACACACAAAAAGTTTAATTGAAAAGTAAAAAGACAAAGATTCCTCACAAAACAAAACACTTAATAAACAGTTGACTGGACATGACGAAACACATCTGTAAACACCCAACAAAAACGTTCAAAGTCAGTAACTAAACCTAACGTTCGAAAGGGGCTGAGTGATGGGAGTAGCGCAAGATATCTGTTCGGTCTCACCCACACGCTGAATTCCGCCGACGATGAGCAAACCGGAACGCGGTGATTCCGGCTTCAGGACGCGGGCAGGACGGGGATGAAGGAACGCTGGCTGCTGACGACACGTCGAGAGACCAGGCCGGAACGTGGTGGCTCTGGCTTTAGGAGTGTGGACCCGTCTGTGACGAGAGAACGCAGGCTGGTGGTGACGCGTCAGAGAACCAGGGTCGACCTAGTCAAGCAGCTGGGCGCACAGCTCGGGCCCGGAGCCCGACGGCTGTAGCTCGCCTGCCGGAACCAAAGTCCGCAGGCCCTGGAAAGGAGTTCAGGACCGGATGGCCACGGTCCTTTGGAGCGGGAACCCGACAGCAGGAGGCCCCGGCCGGTGGAAGTCCTGTAGGCTCGGGTCCGGAACCCAACGGCCCACCTTCAGCGCCCGGTCCGGTGACGACCTTCCGCTTGCACTGCCTGCCTCGAATTCCCCTTGCTCTGGTCTGCTCAGGCTCCTGCTTCAGCTCTGGCCCACTTGTCTCGTTCTCATTGGAGATACTGCTGTCTCGTGGTGTCAAGCCATTGGGCCTTGAAATCTCCGTGTTCGCTGCCCATTGGATGTTTTACCTTTTGTTTACTTCACGTCCTGCCACGCATCCTCGTGCTCGACGCTCTTTAACGTCGTCATTCTTGTTTAAGCAGCCCCGCACGTGCACTCTGGTATTTCTCCTTTTGTTTTTTTTTTTTTTCGTGACGCGCACTTTTCGAAGGCGCGCACTTTGAACGCGCACCACACATCACATACGCCCCCCTTTCATTCAAGTTTTTTTTTTAGAAAAAAAAACTGCCGATGAGTGCGCGTTCTGCACTACGTCACAATTACACCACATATTTGCACCACGCAGTTCAACACATCACACCGATGGCACCACACTGCTTCTTCGTTGACATGTCTCACGTCGAAACACCGAGTCCACAGAACGTAACATTCAACCAACAACAATAAGAAAAGTTTTTTTTTTTTTCGAGAAGAAAAAAAAAACTGCCGTTGAGTGCACGTTTCGCACTGCACCACAATTTACCCACATATGTCCGCCACACAGTTCACTGCATTGCCCAAAGGTCCACATTCACTAACCTCAAAATACGCAAGAAGTGAGAAAAAGTATGGACACATCTAGCGGATTGTGAAAATCCCCAAATTAGTAGTACACCACCCCTTTTTTTTTTTTTATCATATATACCCTATCATCTCAAAAACTATACATCATGTTAATGTTACATTGCATGTAACTTCTTCAAATATTTACAAGCAACACCCTTCCATGGTCCGCAAGCAAGATCCAAAAGAAACCAGCGGGAAATCGAATTTGACGCTTAAGTTATAGCGTCCCATACAAGACGTTTAACTGCTCTAACCATTTGACAAGAGTAAGGAATCGGAAGCCAGTGGAAGAATTCTCGACCGTAAGCTCGTATGAACCTAAAGCTGTGTATCACCAGGTTCCCAACCTCGAAATCACAAGCATACACGCTGGAATGTCTGTATGCCAGTCGGAGGCGTTGCCTCCAGGCGCACCAGTACAACCACGCCTGAATCATTTCATCCTTCCCACGAACGCCTTGCTTGAGCTCGTAAGCCGCTAATCGTTGAGACATCTTAACAGAAGCGACCTCTTCAACCGAAGATGCCAAAGAGCACCAGTCGGCGTCCTTCCTCGTACAATAACCTGCTGGACCATTACTGCCTTCTGGTTCACTTTCCATCCCTTCAGCTTTCTGTATTGCTTGTTCATCAATACTTTCAACCCTTCTGCCTGGGTCATCGTGATTACCCTCATTGTCACATATAGCTGACCTACATTGCAACTCTACTCTCTGTTCTTCAACAAGTGCTTTTGCATTTTGCTCCAATATTCTTCTAAAAGCATCATCTACAATTTCCCGAGAACACAAGCCATCTCTCTGTATGGGCAAGTTATAATCATGGTGAAAAACCATGTCCGTAGCGTCTGTTGCTATCTCCAGTGGCCCAAAACAATAGGTAGCTGCTACATCAGAGCTTTCATTATGGCATTCGCCGGCATTACCTAGGAGACCTTTTATTGCTCCTTCAGCGGAGCTATTCAGAGGCAATCCTACCTCTGAATAAAGTGCGCTTGACCTCTCACAGGTTTCAAAATACCCTTTACTCTGAATGGAACGTTCTTGTTCCATGCTCACGAAGCATTCCTGCGCTTCAATAAGCTTATCGAGTCTCCTAGTCTTTTGACTGTTTACCTCCCTGTCATACTCTTTCAGAGTTTCTTTCTCTAGCGAAAGGTCATGACGAGGTACAGGGTCAGTCTCACGTAAATTCAAATCGCTCCCGATGTAACTGCTTTCAGAGCACACCTCATCCACTGGTTGACTACTCTGGCTCTCAGACCACGTATATTCAGCGTTTTCCCTCTCAAGCCACTGCTGCAAATCCTCATATTCTAGTTCCAACAGTCTCTTCTTTTCGCGCATCTCTATCTCGAGCAGCCTTTTCTTTTCACGCATTTCTAGCTCAAGCTGCTCCTTCTTAGCGCGTGTCTCTCGCTCGAGCTTCTCTCTCCTAGCCCGTGTTTCTCGCTCGAACTCCTCTCTCTTAGCGTGTGTTTGCAATGCAATCTGCTGCTTTTTAGCGTCACATATCGCAGCCCGTTCCTCTTGCGCTTGCGCCATTTGCTTGTCGTACCACTCCTTGAACTCCGCTCCCTTGAGACTTATACTCTCCGCCAGATCTAATAATTCCGAAGTGCTTTTCATGGCTTTCATCGCGTCGAAAAATCTACATGAAAAACAAACGACTTTGTCCTGTCGCGGACGCCAATTTGTGATGCAGGGTTCTTGTTGCTGATTTGTTTTTCTCCCGGGCTGAGCCTCAGAGAGTTTTGTTAATAAGGACAAAGCCGTTCGGTTTCCAAGAAACACACAAAAAGTTTAATTGAAAAGTAAAAAGACAAAGATTCCTCACAAAACAAAACACTTAATAAACAGTTGACTGGACATGACGAAACACATCTGTAAACACCCAACAAAAACGTTCAAAGTCAGTAACTAAACCTAACGTTCGAAAGGGGCTGAGTGATGGGAGTAGCGCAAGATATCTGTTCGGTCTCACCCACACGCTGAATTCCGCCGACGATGAGCAAACCGGAACGCGGTGATTCCGGCTTCAGGACGCGGGCAGGACGGGGATGAAGGAACGCTGGCTGCTGACGACACGTCGAGAGACCAGGCCGGAACGTGGTGGCTCTGGCTTTAGGAGTGTGGACCCGTCTGTGACGAGAGAACGCAGGCTGGTGGTGACGCGTCAGAGAACCAGGGTCGACCTAGTCAAGCAGCTGGGCGCACAGCTCGGGCCCGGAGCCCGACGGCTGTAGCTCGCCTGCCGGAACCAAAGTCCGCAGGCCCTGGAAAGGAGTTCAGGACCGGATGGCCACGGTCCTTTGGAGCGGGAACCCGACAGCAGGAGGCCCCGGCCGGTGGAAGTCCTGTAGGCTCGGGTCCGGAACCCAACGGCCCATCTTCAGCGCCCGGTCCGGTGACGACCTTCCGCTTGCACTGCCTGCCTCGAATTCCCCTTGCTCTGGTCTGCTCAGGCTCCTGCTTCAGCTCTGGCCCACTTGTCTCGTTCTCATTGGAGATACTGCTGTCTCGTGGTGTCAAGCCATTGGGCCTTGAAATCTCCGTGTTCGCTGCCCATTGGATGTTTTACCTTTTGTTTACTTCACGTCCTGCCACGCATCCTCGTGCTCGACGCTCTTTAACGTCGTCATTCTTGTTTAAGCAGCCCCGCACGTGCACTCTGGTATTTCTCCTTTTGTTTTTTTTTTTTTTCGTGACGCGCACTTTTCGAAGGCGCGCACTTTGAACGCGCACCACACATCACAAGCGGATGTAAGGCTTCTCCAAAAAATGACGAAGGATAGCATGGTGAATATTGACCTACTGCACAGAAATTATGAATATTTATGGCGTAGTGGGTACCCAGCTGTGTGTTTGTTTAGGAGTTACTCAAAGAGTGTTTAGAAAAGGCTCTGAGAGGTCGCTCTTCTAGCTTTCGCTGTGACTGTGCTGCGGCTACACCGTGCAGACCTGATGTTTATATAAACGATGCCTTTATAAACATTAACATTTGTGAGCTGGGAAATCATGAAGTTCTTTTGCTCGCCAATCAAGCTGTACCTGGCTGTGACTACTGCACTTTGAGCGTGCACTCGCCCGTTTGTGACGCATTATTGGCAGAATCTCTTACGCAGCCAATTCGTGCCTTTCATTTAGGGGCACTTCAAATGTCTCATCAGACGCAGTTAATGAGGTGCTGCACTATATGCAATTGTTTTAGCACTCTTCCTTTGTTTCACTTTTGTTCATGTTAAACGTGTAAGATAACTTCCTGCTGATTTCCTCAGTGCAGGGTTATAACATTGTGTCTCCTTATCTTTCCTGATTATTTATTGTTAATTTTCCGCTGTGACTGTAACCTGAACCGCTTTGGACACTCAACACTAGATCCATGAGCGCTGTCACGCAAATTTGGCCATGGTGTTTCTGTGCCTGTACGTACACGCTGAAAAACGTAACGGAAATGAAGGGGGGGGGGGGGGTGAGGGTGGCGGTCTATTGCAAATAGCGCATTGTTTTGTTTATCTTGATGACATATTCAGCAAACCACGGTACACTGGCGCGATGTTTCAGGAACAGATATTCAATGCACCGTATATGCCGTTGAAGTTTCAAACAACCGAAAGTTAGGCGAATAGAGGGACCGAGAAAATAAGGCAAGCAAGCGCTGCCACAAGAGAACATTGCAGAATCATGCGACATAAACGCCGCTCACTTATCTTGAGGCTGTGTTTGCCCGCCTGACTTTTTTTTTCATGATCGTTAAAGTTCTCAGGTATGAGTGGCAGGCAGGACAAAGGACGAACGCAGTTATTGCGTCATATCGTACTCCTGAATTCACCATAGCTGTGGACGACGTGGTGCATATATAATGCCATGAGTCATGGCTTCATACGCACGGCACGGCTGCTGTATGAAAAGCTTTTTTGCATCCAGCAGCCGTGCACGCTATTCACAAACCAAAGACCGCGATGGTGGGAGGGTGAAAAATAAATCGCGAGAATGTTGTGTAAGCGAATGCGGAAATCGCAAGTTTTGTATATTCTGCTTCGATGCGACTGACGAATGGTTGGTATAGTTTAGCAACAATCATTCACGTAAGAATACAATCCGCATGTCGTTACGTCTACGGTGTCGGGGAGGCGAAATTCACTCCCATTCTGGTTTCAAAAGGCCTCCGCCATGCGAAAGGTATGGCGCGCGCGCTTTGCCTCCAACCTATAAGCCTAACGACTTTAGTGCACGAAGCCGCGCTAATACAGTGCACGTATTGTACTAAGCGGGGCCAAGGGCAGTGGCCCCCCGTTAGTTCGATTCGTTGCTCGAGGTGACAGAAGCGTTTTTCTTGCAGAGTCGAGCGAGTGGGTCGAGGAGCAGCAGGGAAAAAAGGTGGAACTCTCACGTCATTCTATAATTAAGATGTATGAATATAATTTAAAAAACGATAGTTATCCATAGATTCTACTAATTAGCACCTTTCATGATTATCAGCCCAAGGTTCTATTGCAATAGTGACGGAGACACAGCAAAAGACGAGTAAATCAACCAGATGCAAGTTTCCAGGTTAGGAACTCTAAGTGAAGTTGAGAGCAAAACGAGAAAAAAAGGAGGAAAGAAAAGCGAAGAGATATCATCATTCTAACCATTACGTATAGAGCTTCCCCGATTCTGAAAAAGCGCACCAACTCGAAACAGCGCATTAGCTGAAATTCTCACTGTCTTCTGATGCGAGATACTTATTCACAAACATACGTCCGTCGTCCAACTTTCTTTTGTAGACATGTGAGCATTCGCTCATGTTACAGTTCTGTTTTTGCGATTACATTTGAAGTGCAGCTTTATATGGCTATAGACGAAAGGATAATACAACAATTCAATATCTGCACAAAAAAAAAAAATTGGGTGCACGTTAAAGAACCCCAGATGGTCAAAATTTCCGGAGCCCTCCACTACGGCGTCTCTCATAATCAAATGGTGGTTTTGGGACGTTAAACCCCAGAAATCAATCAATCAATCAACCAAAAAAAGAAAACAAAAAACTGTCATCACGAACTGTGTGTGCCACAAAAATAGGGCCAGGGTCCCTAATCCTCGCTGTTGCACTAGAAACGTAGAAGTATAGCACGCGGAACAAAAACGTATATGCGGAAATTGGGAACATTTGATTACTCGGCACTGGTCTACTAGAAATGAAGAAGGCAATCCCAACAGAATGTGCGACATCATACAAATATTCGGGTATTCGTATTACCAGTAATCTTTCATAAAAAACTCGTTGATCACATAGCCACCAAGACCATGCACTGGCACATTAAAATACTTTCAGCGGAGGTGTCTCACACATGCAACCATCATTGTTAAAACTGCCACTGTACACAACTTTTATTAATCCGAAGCGTGCATCGTCAGTATGTGACACCACATATAAGAACCACATAAAATCACACAAAAAATACAAAATTGCTCAGTCTGTTTCATGCCAGACAATTACCGAATAACTGCGAGTGTTTTCTAACATGAAATACAACACCTTCCACCGCTATCACACCGCGGAAAGCTATCTCGACTACGTCTTTTCTATAAAGCCTACTGCCCCAACTCATATTTACATTCGATATTCATTTCATCTCGCATCGACCATCACCGAAAAATTGAACATCCCAGACAGCGACACCGTCAGTCTTGCAGATTATTATCTCCCCACAACGACCAGCGGTTGGAACAAACTACCTGCATCACTCACAAGCATAAATAATACTAATAACTTCATGATCCCACTTCGCAGTTTAATTCAAAGTGAACATCGTTCAGTGTTTGTTTTACATCTTTGATTGTTCTGCATGTTTTCGCTATGCTTCCTGTGATTTCGTGTTACGAATTAGTTACTTTTTGCGCTATATGCTTTTCCATTGTATCTGTCTTGGCAGTGTATTCAACGATCTCTTTTTCTATCACGTCCGGGACAATTACGTGTTTTGATTGTGTGTATGCTTTTGCCTCCGTTCTTGTAACTAAAATTCGTTAAAAGTAAAATCGTGACATTTTATATGTGTATTTTGTATCTACAATCAAATTGTTATGATGCGTTAACTTTTGCCCTTCCCTTCTTTTCGTTTGTGCGCTGAAGATGTTTGAAATAAATAAATAGATAAATAAATAGTAAATTCAGAAACAATTCAGTTACACCGCCGAGGTTAGCGCAGTGATTAACACTGGTGCCTCATGTTTCAGCTTAACTGATTAACCATCTGATAGAGAGCTTGGGCGATGTTAAACGCGAAGCATTTCTTAGCAAACTTCGGCGACTTTGAGGGTATCTATCTATCTAGCCGCTTACGTTTGGGTGTTCATGTGGTCATCTCCTTAGCTTGGCGTGAACCAAAATTAGCATGGGAGGGTAAGATGGTTTGATAAATATGACGCGCTGGTCAAGACATGAATGTCACAATCCCGTCACGTACGTCGTCAAACACTTCCCGCTACACAGTGGCACATACCCACGGGTGGGCATGTGCCGCTGGTATGCGGGTATGTGCCACAGGTGTTTGACACTTAGCATCTACCCAGGAACGACGAGAACACACATGGGCAATTTTAAAGCGCCAGCGTTAAGGGTCCCACCTAGAATCGAACCCAAGCATTCTGCGTGACAATGAAGCATTTTACCACAGAGCTACGCCAGGTCTCGGTACTACTTTTGAAATACACGCTAATCTTCGTGAAACGTCCATGGTGGTTGCGGTGCTGCCTACCCAATAGGTGACCAGTAAAGGAGTGAGGGATTGTGGCATGCACCACCTGCTGCTGGCTTCCGGTTCGGGAAAGTAAACGACGGCGAACCACTCCACCGTAAAACTCAGATTATTCGCGATGCGCGCACGCGGTGGCCCGCTTATCTGCATCCTGCTAAACCATGGTCGGTTGTTCAGCCGTTGGCTGCTCCGAATTGAGCGTGAAAGGCAAGCGCATGTATCGATTTTCATCAAGTATTCTTCCACCGCAATTCCCACGAAGAAAGAAAAATGAGGTGGGCCGCGGTGGTGAAAAGAGCACAGCGACAGGTAGCCTTTGGGTACCGAACGTTAGCGCAACAGTGTGCGAAGACCATTCTATCACACGTACGTGTGTATTATGCACTACTAAAACGCTTGCGCATGAATTTGCCGCGAATATTATATCGAGAGAGAAATCGCATAGGCGCGCCTAGCAAAGATATTGTGGGAACGCGCGTTCAACATCTACCAGCCATACGAGATGAGCACCGGCCATTGCACCCATATATATGACAAAAAAAAAAAACAGGAAAGATTCACTCAAGAGTAAGTTAACATGAAGCACTGGTGTGCTCAGATTTGGGTGCACACCGCAGGTCGCGGGTTCGAATCCCGGCTGTGGCGGCTGCATTTCCGATGGAGGCGGAAATGTTGTAGGCCCGTGTACTCAGATTTGGGTGCACGTTAAAGAACCCCAGGTGGTCAAAATTTCTGGAGCCCTCCACTACGGCGTCTCTCATAATCATATGGTGGCTTTGGGACGTTAAACCCCACAAATCAATCAGATTTGGGTGCACGTTAAAAAGCCCCAGGTGGTCGAAATTTCCGGAGCCCTCCACTACGGCGTCTCTCATAATCATATGGTGGTTTTGGGAGGTTAAACCCTACATATCAATCAATTAAATGAAGCGCTGGACAAGTCCGTTTGCGTTTGTCTTGGTCAAACTGTGCGCCAGGACGGCACACAAAGAAAGAAGTGGGTTAAACCATAGAGTTTCCCAATATACACTAGAGGGAACTCTGGCGCTAGTGCCTATGGGAGCTGCAACACACGGTGCTACAGCGAGCATGGGAATGATGGGTAGTGCACACATTTGTTTAAACTTCATACTTCTGGCCTGCTTTTGGCTCCATGTGTGTTCGTGTGGCTTGAAGCTGTTTTCTCACGAAACGAAAATTAGCAAATGTTCAGCAATTGTGCTTCACCACCCTATTTTTTTCGAATTACCTTTCCGAATAGGGTCACGAAATTCAAAAGGGTTGAAACTTTCTTTCAAAACAAAATCGAAACAACAATTAACGAAGCTGCAAGTACGATTCGCCGCCCGAAAGTACGAAGACTAGGCATATGTGTGTACTACCCATCATTCCCATGGTCGCTGAACGATAGCAGCGCCAAAATGCGCTCTAGTTAATTTTGAGAAACTCTATGGGTTAAACAAGCGCAGCGTTTGATTATTCAGCGCCGTGTATGTCTGACTGTATTGCTCACGTGGCGCCGTGCCGCTCCGCTTGGTCAAGATTAGCGTTCAAATAAGTATCTGGCTTCGGCTAAGAAACGCATGGTGGCGCTACGATGCGGCAGCCGTCGTAACTGTCGTTTGAGGGATGCCCGTGCAGCCAGCGGTTCAGTCGGTCTTACTTTGATGGTTTGCTGGTGCTTTATATTTTCTTGCTGAAAATTTTTACTAAGGTTATGCTGAATTCGGTAGTGAAATACCGAAGTCGGACAGGTACTGCGAGTTATAGCAGCAATGGTTTACTGTTTATTGTTTGCTCACTGTGAGCTACAGGTAGAAGAATCACGAGATGTGCTGGGTGCCGCTGTGCACATGACGTGTAGTCAGAGACGAGGTTTCCCGCTTTGCACGAGCAGTAACCCTGCAAGAGGGGAAAGAAAAAAAGAAAAGAATTTGTACTCGCGGCATTTCAGTGGAAGCAATGTAAGAGCGCGCAGTGTTCTCCTTCAGGTGGGCACAAAGGCTCGCTGAAGTGTCCCACCCCTTTAGTTTATCACTGTTTATGGGACGCATTCTTGTGCTACTAGGGCCACTTTTGCTTCTGTGCGAGATGCCTCGGACATACTAACCACCGTATTCTAGAACGTCCCTTCACTCAATGCTTCACTTTGACTTAAAAAAGTCGATGGGAGCGCCGTCTTATGGCAGACCAAGTCACTGCATATCGGCAATAGTCTGCAGCGATTCTTTAGAAGCGCAGCGTCAATTTCAGCCGAGTAGCGTCACAGTGCTCAATTCGGTCAAGTGAGGGATGAAATTCGAGTCGAGTAGCGTTTCTGAATACAGGGGTAAGCCTCTGAAGAGCGCAGCCTTCCACTCGCGTGACCTAGAAGAGTGAACGACTGTGTTCGCATATTCTGCGCCACGCGCTTCAGCTGCAAGCGCTTCATTTGTGCGTAGCGTTCAAGCCTAATAAGCAACAGGTGCTTCTGTACTACCTGCGGGTAAAGAAAAAGTAACTGCAATCCCATAGGAGGCGCTCACACACGCAAAGCCGGCGAGAATACCATGTAAAAAAAAGATACCCCCCCCCCCCTCACTAAAGTAAATGAGTCAGTGCAGTACGTGAACTTACTTTCATCGTTTCGTTGCTCCTGAATTCGAACCCCGCGTGGCTCGTGCGTGTATTTCCTTAGCAAAAAATGTGCCCGTCATTCAAAACTTCTTTTCCTTCAATAATATACCGTACACGCATTTCTCAACACCAAGTGTAATACATGCTAGAGTCAATGACCTTTTAAGCAAAGCCACAATGGCAGCAACCGAAAATACTACGCAGCAGTTCGAAGTGCCGGGCACACCGGTGGCGGCCGCCGGCTGCACGAGCCCCCAAACGACAGCCATGTTGAACTTACACTAGCGCCCTCTCTATTCTATGCGGTGAAGTATATATATATATATATATATATATATATATATATATATATATATATATATATATATATATATATATATATATATATATATATATATATATATATATATATATATATATATATATATATATATATATATATATTAATGAGATCTAACAGACCGTAATGCCAAGGAATGTACAGGGGAAGTTATTAGAACCAATAGAATGCTCACGGCTGGTAATTTTTTCATCCACTTTTCTTTCTTCTTTCTTCTTATTTACATTCCATTGGTTCTAATAACTTCCCCTGTACATTCCTTGGCATTACTGTCTGTTAGATCTCATTAATATTGTGTTAAAACACGGAAAAACGGGCCCTTAGGTATACACTTCTTTCCCTTATATATATATATATATATATATATATATATATATATATATATATATATATATATATATATATATATATATATATATATATACATATATATACAGTTTCGGGAGGGGTCCTCCATTCATCAGGGGATCAGTATAACTCATCCCCTGATGAAGGGAGGACGCCTCCGTTGTGCCATATCCCATACCTTCACGAAGACAGACAAACTGGCCCATTGAATTATTACTCCCACTATATATATATATATATATATATATATATATATATATATATATATATATATATATATATATATATATATATATATATATATATATATATATATATATATATATATATATATACAGTTTCGGGAGGGGTCCTCCATTCATCAGGGGATCAGTATAACTCATCCCCTGATGAAGGGAGGACGCCTCCGTTGTGCCATATCCCATACCTTCACGAAGACAGACAAACTGGCCCATTGAATTATTACTCCCACTATATATATATATATATATATATATATATATATATATATATATATATATATATATATATATATATATAGCTTAATAAGTATTGAGCTCAATACGTGCTGCGCTTCATGACGATCAACCGATGATGTCGACCGAAGCAGCGATTCCAAAATGAACTGTTAGCACACTGCTATACAGTCATCCCCATCCCCTGAGAACTTTAAAACTTTTATCTGCAGCAACGTATCATACAATGAAAACTGTCTTCTGTATCGACCGATCAGGCCTGTCAAACTGACAGTACCCCCGAGCAGCATAAAAGCATTGCACACCATTTTGGTGTGATAATAAGTTTCTTTACCATTCATGGCTATCGCAGCTTGTCATCGTCGCAGTCAAGGTAAGCAGAAACAAGAAACCAACTTATAAAGAACTGACATTGCACTAAGAGGCGCTTTTTTCAACGGAGTGGTACAAAAATGCGCGCGTGCCGCTGCTAATCCACGTGGTCGTCGAACCGGAAGCCGTCGTATCCCACAGTTCTGTGCGATTGCCTATATTACTGGTAACCTATTTTATAAACATTACATATGTACTCCTTTGATATAGTCGTCACGTCGGGTTAACGTCAATAGTGGTTAGTTGTCATGCGCTGAAGTTTATTTATGTAGCAGTGTCCAGGGCCAGCATCTTCGTGAGCATCAGGGCTTCATATCAGCTTCTGCTATTACACATGCATGTTCCAGTTAGCACTATTGCGCAAAAGCAAACAATTTCTTATATAAATGTCTACAACTCTTCAACATATCTCTGTGCGTGCAACATTTGTACATATATTTAGCGTGATTTCATGACGTGTCGCCCAATAATAAAATTGCAACACGGTCACCTTCCCTCTGTATGCCTCGCATAACGTCGATTCCAAGGTACGTGGGATCTGCCGAGTTTTTTTTTTTTTCTAAATAGCAATACATTGCATTACATTTACGTTAGTAAAGAAACTTATATTTTATCCATATAAGACACAATTTTCAAAGTCTACTATCGGGATTCAATTATTCATGTAACCACTTGCTTTAATTTGAACACACTGCACAGCATGTTCAAGCTAGGATCTTGAGGAACCACGCAGATAGCGATGCAACGCAGGATTTTCGGCGTATCCTCAAGATGCGAGAGTAGATCGGTGCAGATAGAGCAAAAACAGATGCGGCAAACGCTCAGTAAAAAAAGAGGAAATGGAGCTGGGAAGTCCATGCAGTGCGTAAAGCAGATAAGGGGCGGTCTGTTAAGAGTTACATACAGGGTGGTATCAAAAGAAAGAAAGCGCACTTGAGGATGTCAAGGGGGGATGAAATTGGGAAGCTCGAAAGCAGGAGACTTGGCATCGGCTCGCGCTATAGCGATGTATGTTTGGGCATTGCTGCTAGAAGCATTCGTCCCGCATCGGCGTAATTACAATGAATATGAAGGATGATGCTGACAATGATGTAGATTGTGCCGCGCATACGGACGAGGGCTGCGAAGCGCAACACTTGAAAATGACACTGGTGCGTGTGGGCGCCAAGCGTTGTTCGTTGGGCGAAGTGTGTGAAGCGATAAGACCAACGCAAAACCACGAGTGCTAAATAAGCGTAATCACTACGGGGAAAAGCTCAGTTTGCTCGAACTGGTGCCCTTTTCCTCGTATGCACTCATGAAAAAAAAAAGGGGGGGGGGGGGTAAGGTCAGAGTATGATAACGCCTTTCTAGAATTGCCATCGGCAATGGCGGATGTCACAACCGGAAGCAAATCGTTTTTTTTGTTTTTAATGAGCCGGGAACGGGCGATTAGAAAGTTTGATCGGCGACTTCCATAGGACGATAAACAATATATACATTGGCACTGCATACACGGCTAACGTTGAATGCGTGTTAGAAGCATGCCTACCACCCAGCAGCACGATGAACTTTAGCTTCCTTTCGAATTCAGCCGGCGCCCTGTTGATGCCTGCCGCCTGACGCTTTAGGCAACCCGCAAACTCGGCCCGTGCTGGAAGTGTGTAATCAGAAATTAGGCCGTAGAACAAAAGTTCTCAGACTTAATAAACGTGTTGAAAGTTGCTACGTGTTCATTAGATTTCTATAATCATGCTGTCTATATGAAGAACAGCGAGACAGAGAGAGAGAGAGAGACGCAACGTGACTGAAACAGACTCCGTGTGACGTGTTAACATTAGTTTATTTTGCTTTTCTGTCTTTTCAAGAGCACGAAATTGATGCTTTCTGAGCGCCCCATGAGTACATAGAAAAAATGGCATTATGTCTCATATATAGGACACTATAGGGATTAGTGGATGTAAAGAGAGATATCGTGAATATCGATGCTACCACTTATAAATGCTGCAAAAACAGCACGATAACAGCCATAGATATAAGTGCGTTTGAAAGATTCAAAAGCAAGTTTTAGCATTCATCTAGAGAACGATTTTTTACAATTGAATAGACTATACGTCTACTTATTCAACACCTTGACATAATATCAAAATAGGTTGCTGAAAGCTCGTTAACTGCGCCAAAACTACTTTCGCTCATACCTTCAAGAGCATTGATTTATTGATTTGATATGTTGTATTCAACGTCGCAAAACTACCATATGGTTATGGGAGACGCCGTAGTGGAGGGCTCCGGAAATTTCGAGCACCTGGAGTTCTTTAACGTGCACCTAAATCTGAGCACACCAGCCTACAACATTTCCGCTTCCATCGGAAATGCAGCCACCACAGCCGGGATTTGATCCCGTGACCTGCGGGTCAGCAGCCAAGTGCCTTAGCCACTAGACTACCGAGGCGGGGCTATCTGCAAGGGCAAGCTTGCTTGCTTGCTTGTTCCTATATGTCTTGGCTCATACCCACTGTGGGGGATTGGTCCTTAAATCGACGTTTATTGTGTAATAGAGAAAAGATGAATTTTTAAATTCTTTAATCAAGAAAATAATTATTCAGTCATGTAGGGAATATAACAGTGGATAGTCATAAGGTGACATACGAATAAAGTAGGTAAATAACTAATAATTGAAAGGAATAATTGAATGGTAATTCCAAAGATGAACTAGAATTTCAGTATTAAAAATATTAACAAGCAAACTTTCTTGTGCCTATGAGAAATTCACAAACTGCTTCGCAGATGCTCCTGTTGCTGTGGCCCAGGGAAGAAGCCCTAAGGGAAAAGATACTTTCAGAATCAAGGGCAATGTTTATTTTCTGAATATAGTTTCTGAATCTTTCATCCTGTGGCTTGTGAAACGGCGGCAAGTAAGTAAAAAAAAGTGATCGATGTTTTCTGGCTTTTGACAGTAAAAGCAAAGGAGAGAAAGCACCTGACCAGACCTGACAGAACTGCACTTCAGCGTCATTATCTTCTACATTCCTATTAGTGTCAGAATTCCGACAACCACCGAGCTCTGGTGTCATACAACTATAGGACATAAAGAAGGCGCGTTGCTTCGGCAGACACGTAAAGTAAAAAAAAGGCGTAAATAAACAATTCCAAATTTTGAAAACAACACAAAAATTATGATAGCTACAGAATAAATAGTCAATAAATAAAATTCTTTCAAACATTCGATTGGGGCATTTGTCGTCTTTTTCATCTCCCACCATTTGCTTTGCTTTACACTTTGCAGTGTTCCAAAGAAGACGATGATGAAAACGAAAAAAAAAAAACTGCTACCTGTGTTAGCGCAGGGGTATTGGAGATACCTCTACGACTTCTATGAGTTTAAGGGACGAACATCGATAAGTAGTTTCTGGAATGAGTTTCTTGAGAAATTTCACTCACATAACCTTCTGCACAACCACTTTAGCACAAATTCATCAATGTATACCACCTTCTCCAAGTCCCAGATATCACGTATTAAGCAATAAATTACACCATCTCCCACTAACGGGAACCATGAGTAACTTGCGAAGAAGCGCATGGGTCAACTTAAAGTTCCGTTTATCACGGGTGCCCGATGGTAACGCGTCCTTGCAAGTGGAGCACATCACGAATTCACTGTAGTTTGTATTGCTGCTACTCATCCTGAACTGTTGCTGGAGAACGCCACACGAGGGCACGTGGGTTCATCGCACGTCTGCAGAATCCCGTTCTCCGACGCCATCACGTGATTGCTGAGAGAGCATAAGGGGGAGAGGCCACAGCGGCTTACCCAGCCATTTACGCCGGCCCTGATGCGCTAGCGCGTGACAGTGCATTCTGGCAGTGCTTGGGCTAGCTGTCGCGCATGCACAGTAAGTGTGGTCACGCCGCACACCACCGTATTCATCTCCGCTCCGCCATAAGCTGCTGCGCATCTAATGTATAGCTGAATGCTTTTGCAACTCTAGCACATTTACCCCCGTATTCTAGAACGCCCCTGCACTCCATGCTTCACCTTCACTTGAGAAAGCCGATGGGAGCGTTGCCTCTAAACAGGGCAAGCGACTGCATATCAACGATTACACGTTGCGATTCTTGAGTAGCGCAGCGTTATTTTCAGCTGAGCAGCGGCGCAGTGCTCAACTCTGTCAAGTCAAGGGTGAAAGTCGAGTCGAGGAGCGTTTGTGAATAGAGGGGAGGGGGGGGGGGTTAGATATTCTTTTTTTAATGCTGCTGTGAGAGGGACTGCCATTATGCAATAATATCAAACGTTCAATCACCACGGCGTAGTATCTTAAGCCGTGTCGCTTCGCGGTCCGCACTATTTTCCCGGCATCAGTACTGCCTGAACCAGTGTCAACAGTGATGTGCCACTCTAACAATGGCGTCACTCAGGACGTTTATGCAATCAGAAGTTCCGTGATTGTGCTCTTTAGATATCTCGACGATCGACCAGTCGACCAATCAATTGGTCGAGTGGCACAACCTCGCAATGGGACACGAGGAAGGAAGCCGAACAGAGGCAGAAATAGACGATTGATTTTATTGAAGGCAGTACCATGGTTGTGGCATAATATTAATAAGAACTAACAAACAACAATGCCACGGAAGATATATGATGTCATTAGTAGTAATTGCAATATAAATGTAAAGAAACGGGGCACCTTCATCATTACTTTAGTGTATGTGTAGCCGTTGCATGTCTGGCTCGTTGTTCCAGGGCACTTACTTCTACACCGTAGTTTAGGGGTATGGTTCACGCTTCGGGTGCGAGAGGTCCCGGGTTCAAATCCCGGACGAACCCGTTTTCTTATGCAGCTGTTGGTATGCTTTCACCTTTTTGATGAATTTTTTTTATTCAAGTATGCTAGGATAACTAATGTTTCTGGTATTTCATAGTTATTTGTATTTGTTCCTGTTCGTGCGAGGTTGCTTGAATATGCTACCCACTTTCGTATTGTATGGGTGTATTTCATACGCTTAGTTACATCTTTATTTATTTATTATTTATAAATAAATAAAGAAATCTTTTGGTTATTGTTCTGATTGTGACATTTGCATTAGTTTGATTGTGAAATCTGTGTTAACTCCTACAGAAAACATCGGATGAGTATTAGGCGACTATGTTTTATTGCGATAGCAATTACATGAACTCTTCGGCTTGATTTCGCCGCCGGCGTGGGTGTCGTTGTCGACGTCATGCGCCGTATATGTATACGTATCTATATATATGAAAACGCAAAAAATAAAAAAAAATGCTGAAAAAAAAAACTCCGGTGCGCGGAATCAGATGTGGTACCTCTGCGTCGTGAATTCGAGGCTTTAAACACTGCGCCAACGTGGGGCACCTCCTTTGACGTTCAAACGGCAAGCTATTCATGTCTATTACTACCGCTGTTTGCAGCGATCTCACGGAGGAACAATTGTGCGTTCAGAATTATCAGCAAGATGGCGCAGGGAGCACGCCGCTGCTCTCATCTCTCACGCGTATACTTTGGCCCGCGTAAAGAATAAGCGGGTGTACGCTCGATCACGTGCCCTTATCTGGCAGTGGGGAGGATCGTACGTGTTGGCTAGACTTGGTATTTCGCCGGAACGATTATGTTGTAGTTACCGGGCGCACAGAGGTCAGTGCAATTGTTGCACAGTCTCCGTTCGCGAAAAGGGCTGGCTTTTCCAACAGAGCGAAGTAACGAGACTGAGCCCCTTATTCGCGTTCATCTGTACCTGTGAGTACGTTTCGTGCGTCATTTGTGTGTGAGAAACGTGCGGCACGTTTATATCTGCTTGCTATTTTGCGCGTGACCTTCCAATTTGTTGCTATCGCGTTCATTGCTTCGTTTTTGCGGCAAATTTAAGCTATGACTTTTTTGTTGTTAGGTTAACACAGCCTGTGGCGGGTGTGAATGAAGGTTAGGCATGCGGACGTACATATTCGAAGGGTACGTAGATCATAAATTCGAAGCTTGTGCTGCATAAAACGAGTACAAACACTCATCAAAATAAAAAAAAACAGAATCAATGCGCTAAGTGACGAACTTTTGACATTACTATCTTTTCTATAGAACGATAATTTCGTATTCACAGTGCGAAATGGTAACAAAAAATAATTAGAACATGCGCATTTGACTGAAGCATATTCTAGCTTACGGTGCTATAGACGAGAGCTAGCCTATATCGCCCCCAGGCGCCTTCTGTGGTATACCCTGGTTGCCAGAGACGCCATAGTTTGTTTGCAACTGCCAAGGCGCTTCGCTTGCATGGAATGCAGTGGCTCTGGGAGTTTAAAATGCGAAAAAGCCCCTGTTCGCGTTGCGCCCGCTTATAAAATGCAATCTGGGTATCACTGCGCTGTCACCTGATGCGATAAGAACCAGCGCAAGAGGAAGAGATTGCTGAGCACTGCCTGTGAAGTTCACGGCGCATCGCGGGAATTGTGCCGTGGCGGTGTTTTTCGATTGCACAGATTTTCGTCCACAAATAAAAACGCCGAGCTCCACAACCTTAGGATATAATCGCAATCAGCAGGGAAAACTACGAGCCCAGTGAAGCGTACAAGTAAGTATACTTATTGTGTTTATTCAAGCGCGACTCCAGCTGTTCCTCTTTACAGCAGCGGTTTGCGTGCAGTATGCCTGTAGTATGAGGCACAAAACTATTGACGTACTCTTTCGCAGGCCGCATGTCAATAATGGGATATACGTATTATGACTCACGCATGGATGCACGCACCGCGCATGTTTAGTACAACTGCAACGGCCTATTATCGCGATGCGTGAACACCACGGAAAGCATGACTTTCGACTCAGTCGAACTGCGACATGCCTTGACTGTCACTAGGGGAATTCACGCGTGCTTTCGGCAGGCGTCACCGTAGTATTTTAAAATCTTGTTGTCGTTTAAAATCTTCCTGTCGAGGAACGTCGCCTCGATGTTTCACACGAAATCAGCATAAAATTCCAGCACAGGAACAGTGCAAACATGCTTACAGCCGGACTCGAGTTGTGAAGTTTAGCGTTTGATTTGCAGAGCGTCTGCTCGCCTGGCAGTTGAAGGTGTTGCTTCGCCGCGCTTGCCACAGACGGCGCCACACGCTTTTCAATATGGCAGCAAGCACTGAGCTCACTGTGTTCTGGTGTATAGGCCTCATATGATACCACGCTTTAATTTATGTCAGGAAAGATATCCGTATGTTTGTTTGCTTTCTTGGTTTTATTGATGTTTTTCAAGGTATTCAATAATATTTTTGCCTATTTAAAATAATCAACCATTCATCAAGCCATTAAATTCTTGCAAGACTGACTAACTGCTGTTACGCACTGCTGTATTTTCGTTGGCACTTCATTGATGCTTTCATTTACGCTGTTTGCTTTCTTGTTATCATTATATTATTTCTCGAATAATACTACCGAGTTCGTCGTTTATTTTCCATAGACGCTTTGTGACTCTGCGAAAAAAAAAAGGATCGTCATCAGCAGCATCATCAATATGAACATGCACCCATAGCATGCACGGGGACCAGGCGCGCTCGACTAGTTAACAAACGGGCAACACTTTCACCCCCTCCCTTTTTTTCCCTTTTGTGCTTTCTCTCTGTTTTGAAAATAGAATTGTGCAAGATCGTTGCGATAAAAAAACTCGGGTGATCCCACGTACCTTGGGAATCCACTTTATGCGAAGCTTGCGGGTGGAAGGTGACTGTGTTGTAATTTTTTGTTGAACTAATGTTAGAAAATGGGGTTAAAGGTATCTGATAACTCACGCATAGACATACGTCAAAGAGCCACTTATGTTTTACATAACCATTCGTTCAGTGTCGCGTAACGATGCCAACAGCAACACCAGAAGTGGTAAGCTGGTGGCAGCAAAGCCAAGCTAGAGTTACTGCATATGCTACCTTTAGGTAGCAAAGTTGCGCATAGGTCCGCCATCTTGCTCACTGAGACGTCCATGTCATGCAGGAAAGCCACCCCTTTTGTCAGCAGAACTCGCGTTCACACGGCCGCGTTCACCGGCAGCATCTCGGCGTCCGTAGAAAAAAACGCCACGTGAGCCCAGAGCGCGTCCGTTCGCTCTGTTGTCAGGCGGCGTTCAATCAACGAATATTAAAAAAAGAAGAAAAGTGAGCCGGGAACGCGTAGCAACGCGTCGCCAGAAAGAGGAGAGCGAGCCGAGACACCAGTGGCCTCGGACGCATTCGAGCGAGCTCCTGCACCAAACCACGTTTCCTTCTACGTGTAAAGACCACGGATTCACTTGTAACTTCGGTATAATGTAGTTTACGTTTTTCAATTGAACCTTGCCTCAACCAATCATTTCGGACATTGCTGACGCCTTCCGAATGTAGGAGCCGACTCAGCTCAAGCGGCTCCTTGCGTTTTCTCGCTCCTTCCTACCCTGTCGCTGGTGCAATGACATTCACTTCGAAAAAAAAGGAGAACTCTAATAAATACTGGTCTTAGATATTACTAGTACTACAGCTTGTTTGATGGAAGTCACCATAGGGAGATATTTTTGTTTGAAATAGCCCGCAAGAAAGCCTTGACATATATCGTCAAGAATTGTGTACACGATTTGTGACAACTTAAGTTGTGCAAATCGCTCGTTTCACGTAGTTTTCCGCCACTCTAAACAATTAAGCAGGTGGCTCGATAAAAGAATTGCTAGAACTGTCCTTTCGTGTTTTACAAGTAGCACACGCAAGCAAGAATATTGAGCATACGTAGTTGTGGCATCCCGTGAGCGTGCACGCAACTACGCAGCACTGAGTCACGGCGCTCCGCAGACACGTCTAACACGGACGTCAACTAAAAATGGACAACACAAGACATAATAAAAACACCAACGAACTCGTACTCAGCGGTATCTCTTCGCCGGTCTGCTCGGGCAGCGGTGGGGGTGGTGCCAGGGGTGAGGTGGTCACCCAAACCCACGTGGCCGTAAAGCTGGCTTTCCCTAAAATAGACGCTTTTTGCGCACGTAAACGCGCTGGGCGAATAGGGGTGCGAGCGGCGAGTTCTATCAATGGCGCAACTCTGTTACCTAATCATCATCGTCATCATCATCAGCAGCAGCAGCAGCCTGACTACCTCTACTGCAGGACAAAGGCCTCTCCCGTGTTCCGCCAGTCAACTCGGTCCTGTGCTTGCTGCTGCCAATTTATACCTGCAAACTTCTAAATCTCATCTGCCCACCCAAACTTCTGTCTCTCCCTAACCCGCTTGCCTTCTCTAGAAATCCAGTTAGTTACCCTTAATGACCAGCGGTTATATTGCATACGTGCTACATGCCCGGCCCATATCCATTTCCTCTTCTTGATTTCAACTGCGATATCCTTAACCCTGGTGTGTTCCCTAATACACTCTGCTCTCTTCTTGTCTCTTAAGGTTACACCTACCATTTTCCTTTCCATTACTCGCTGCGTCATCCTCAATTTAAGCTGAACCCTCTTTGTAAGTGTCCAGGTGTCTGCTCCGTAGCTAAGTACCGGCAAGATGCAGCTGTTATATACCTTTCTCTTGACGGATAGGTGCGATCCACCTGTCATGATTTGAGAGAGCTTGCCGAATGTACTTCAGCTCATTCTTATTCTTCTACTTACTTCAGTCTCGTGGTTCGGCTCCGCGGTTATTACCTGTCATAAGTAGACATAGTCTTTTACAACTTCAAGAGCACTATTACCTATCTCAAAGCGCTGTTCTCTTCCGAGTTTGTTGTACATTCCTTTCGTTTTCTGTAGATTAATTTTAAGAACTACTTTTCTGCTCTCCTTGTGTAACTCCGTAATCATGAGTTGCAATTCGTCGCTGAGTTACTCAGCAATGCAATGTCATCGGCGAAGCGCAGATTACTAAAGTTCTCTCCATTAACTCTTATATATCCCTAACTGTTGCCATTCTAGGCCACTGAAAACCTCCTATAAGCACGCGGTAAATAGTATTGGGGAAATTGTATCCCCCCTGCCTTACACCCTTCTTGATTGGTATTGTGTTGCTTTCTTTATGAAGCACCATGGTAGCAGTTGATCTCCTGTAGAAGTTTATTCCAGGATGTTTATATATGCTTCGTCAACGCCCTGATTCCGTAGTGCCTGCATGGCTGCTGATATTCTGCTGAATCAAACGCTTTCTTGTAATCTATGAAAGCTATGTATAGTGGTTGGCTATATTCTGAGGATTTCTCTATTACCTGATTGATAGTATGAATGTGGTCGATTGTGGAGCAGCCTGTTCGAAATCCTGCCTTTTCCTTTGGTTGATTGAATTCTGATGGTGTGTTAATTCTGTTAGCAATTACCTTTGTAAATAGCTTGTGTACTACGGAGAGAAAGCTGATCAGCCTGTAATTCTTCAAGTCAAAATGTTATCTCCTTTCTTATGTATTAAGATGATGTTAGCATTCTTCCAAGATTCCGGTACTCTTCTCGCCAGGAGATACCTCGTAAATAGGATCGCTAGTTTTTCTAACACAATGTGTCCTCCATCTTTCAACAGATCTGATATTACCTGATCCTCACCACCAACTCTGCCTCTTTGCATGCTCTCCAAGGCTTTTCTGACTTCTTCTATCATTACTGGTGGGATCTCATCTGGGTTACTGTTAGTTATTATATTAAGGTCGTGGTTGTGCTGGCTACTGTACAGATCTCTGTAAAACTACTCCGCTAATTTTACTATCCTATACATATTGGTAGTTACTTTGCCTTTCTTGTCCCTTAGAGCATACATCTGGTTTTTGCCTGTCCCAAGTTTTCTCTTCGCTGCTTTGACGCTTCCTCCGTTCTTCAGAGCGTGTTCAATTCTATTAATGTTATACCCATTTACATCGGATAGCTTACGCTTGTTAATCAACTTCGAAAGCTCTACCACCTCTATTTTGTCTGTTGTACTTGAGGCCTTCATGCTTTGGCGCTTCTTAATGAGATTCTTCGTTTCTTGGGACGGCTTGCCAGTGTCCTGTGCAACTACAGCACCTCCAAATTTCACTGCACACTACGCGATGATACTCGTCAGATCATCATTCATTGCGTCACCGCTAAGGCTGTTTTCCTCAATAAGAGCCGAGTACCTGTTCTGAAGCGAGACTCTGATTTAAGAGGCTTGGGGTGCGGCCGCACCGTTGACCACCGCCGGTAACACACTCCCTCACCAGAGAAGGATATGCCACCCTGGTGCAGTATCTGGCCCCTACCTCCCACATTCATATGTCAATTGACTGCTACCTAAATGTAGCATATAAAGTAACTCTACGCCAAGCCGCCAGGCAGCGCCACCTTCCGCTGCTCTCCAGAACTTCCGGAGAAACCGAAAAAAAAAAACGGTTGATGTTTGGGATCCACGCCGCGCGGTCGTGTCTGCTTCTCCCACGCGTTCACACGTCCAAACAGTGGTGCCTTTTTTCTTGCGATATCAATTTTAAACCGTTTCGTTGTTTGTAAACAAACTGGCTCACGTTGAACGGCCTACCCCAGTAGACTTCTGGTGTGGCACTTCCGGCAATGCTTTTTCAATGATTAAAGCAGTGTTTCATGGTTTGTTTGAGTTTGCTGCTCTGTTATTTCTGGCGCATTCCTTAAGATGTGTTTGGAGCAACGTCTAGCGGCTAAATGAAGGGGCTCGACGTAGCACACGGCAGGTGCAGGCGCGGCAACTGCTGCAGGTAACACGGCTTGCGTGGTCGACGGGGGCTGCTCAAAATATCCGTCGTGGCGTTCCGATGAGCGCGGTTTCTTTGCTACTTCTGATAGTGGTCGATTCTATGTAACCAGAATATGGATGAATTGCACGAGAAGTTTGTCAGTGAACTTAATTGGGCCAGCTGGTTCTGCATGTCGACTATGTTGATGCATTTTCAAGATTCGGACCAGGAATTGACAGCGTACACCTGTTTTTCTTTTTCCTGTCCGCGTCTTCTAAGCACACCCACTTCCTCGACATGCAGGAGAAAAGTAGATCGATTCATAGTGAAGTTGTTCTATTCAGCTTTTCGACTAGAACTGAAAACCTTCCTTCTGTGAAACTGCGAACATATTTGTGTTTTCGTCTAAGCACACAACCTTTTTAAGGGCATTTTTTAAAGAAATCAGCAGTAGTTGGAATCTCTCGCGATCCGAAGTACTAGAATAAGAAATTATAAAACTTACTGATTTTACGACGTCAACTGCGGCTGCAGGCTCACGCGAACTATTGCGGTTTACTCTCGAGCAAGCTATTCACGAATCAAACTTTCAAGTTGAGCCTACTTAAACCTACAGGCCCTGTTCACACTCTGAAGATAAGTTAGCTAGAAGGCGGCGACGTTCATTAGTGGCAGAAAGACTGGCGTTGAGTCATTTGCTCGCAAAGACGAAAGCCACTTGCCGGCGTCACTTTAAAAAAAATCAAATGCAACGACTTGGAAATGTGGACACCACGACGTACACTGTGTGGAGATTCATGTTAAGCGCGGCTACATTGTGTCCCGTGTTTTTTGAACTGTACACATCATTGATATCGCCCAAACTATAAAAGAAAACACCTTCAAGATGGATTTTCAGTGTTAGCTTTCACGTTTTGCTACCTATTTCAGGCGTCATTACACTTATCTGCCACGGATGGAAGACGACAGTGACTGATATGTTCCCGGTAACTGGGGACCTTCGACTAGTCTAACGTCTGAGTATTGCCTCTGTGCCCCTTTGATGAACAAACCTACGCGCTCTTAGGGGGAATCCAGTTCAATCGAGTGATCGCTGCCGCGCCGGCGTCTTTCTATTGTCATCGGTCAGAAAACGGAACGTTTTGATTAGCATATCCACGTTTAGCATATCCACGAAATCTGGATATTAGCATATCCAGATTTCGTTTGATTAGCATATAAAATAATTCAAGCATGTGGACTGTATACTCGCTTGACACGGCTGTGCTCGAGTTGCCAGCGCTTCATCAGAATAATTTTATTCGCATGAAGCATCCGAACACAAGCAGCCGTGGCTAGCAACAAACGCTAAAAGCACGCAAAAACAAGCTAAACCGGAAGTTTTCAGGGGTGATTTTCTGATGAACGCCAATGTTGCCAGAGAGCGGCAGGCTTCGGCGAAACCGTCTGTATGGACACTCTCGGCTGGATTTTGTCACCGGCGTCGGGGTGGGGGGAGTGATTTTAAATGAAAAGAAGAGAAAAGTGAGTCCCGTAACTGTATCTCAAGGGGAGGACCACTGAACACTAGCTCACGAGGGATGGGGGGGGGGGGGGGGGTAGAGAAGAGATTAAAAGAATACAACTAAAAGGTAGAAAAATAGAGATATAGGAAGGAGAGAGCGAGGCGGAGGGACAGCGAACGACGGAAGTAACGAGAAAACAGGAAAGATGGACATGGTTGCAGGAGTCCGAGGACGGGGCACCACTGTTGAGAGCTCTTTTCGGCAACAGGAGATGGCGTAGGGCTAATCCAGTCGGCCAGAGCTACGCTGTCATCGTCGTCGAGGACCAGCGTCAGGAGGTGGCGTAGGACCAACCCAGTCGGCCAGAGCTGCACTGTCGTCGGAGATCACGAGGGCACAACCAGTCGGCGTTCTCATCAACCACGCGTACTTTGCCTCGCGGAGAGGAGGTGGTTATTCGCTCACTCACACGCCCTTATATCACGGTGGGGAGAAATATACGTCAGGGCTGGCTTTGGACTTTTACAGGAACGATTCTGTTGTAGTTACCAGGCGCACAATGGTCAGTGCAATCGTTGCACAGTCTTAGTTTGCGAAAAGGACGCTTTTCAGACACAGGGAAGAAACAACTGAGACTCTTATTCACGCTCATCTTTACCTGCGCAACGGTACAAAAGTGCTCAGTGCAACGCTGGCCCAAGGTCGTTGGCCAACCTGGCTGACGATGGCCATAGGTCAGCTGTCGAGGTCTGCCAACGCATCGGGATTAACACTGACCTCACGTTGGCCGACGTTATGACCACCGGCGTAGGGCCGACCACATTGGCCGACCTGGCCGAGTGCCAACCTCCGTAGAGCCACGTCTGGCCCCGTGAAAATTGGCACGTGGCTAGCTGACGGCCACTAGGGCGTAGCCCGGGGGAGGGAGTTAATCCCTTCTTGATTTTTTTAATTTGCATCTGCACTGTATTGTATACATACACATGCAAGCCTACAAAACCACTCACGAACTTACATAAAGTATTATTGCACCCCACCACCCTTCACAAAAAAAAAAAATTCAGGTCACGCCAGTAGCAGGCACTGTAGTTCATAGATACTATGAACTATAGGAGCATCAATGACGCTCACATCACAAGTACAGGGGCCTAAAATCTTTTTATATACAGAAATTATTCGCGCAAACACTTACGGCGAATCGTGGATAGTGTCTCCGTGACGCCTGCACGATCAGCCGCCTTCCTTGTCTTGGGTTTCAACCAAGCATTTTTGACGACATTGCAGACGTCCTGTATTGATGCACCAACAGGATTTACCATGAAAGAGCCGGCAAATACAAAAAAAGTTAATATATACGAGAAAAGTCCTTGATGATATAAGCCAAGAAGGCTTTGAAGCTCCACTCCAAGCATTCTTGGAAAAGAATTTGACATGCTTCCAAGCTATAAGTACGACAGAAGGTGAATAGTATTTTGAGAGACTCATTTCTTTCCTGAAACAAATTAAACCAACAGACAATTTAACCAAGCAAAACATAGGTGAAACTATTTACTTTTTTTTAAAAAACAGTAGTGTGAACACTATGACTTACGCTGAAAGGAGCTGAATTGGTTGAAAAAATGAGCGCTTTCCGTCAGTATGCTCTACTCGCTATAAGAAACAAAGCTCTTAGTTTAGTGACACGGCACAGCAATATTTTCAACCTCATCAAAGTGTAGTGTTCAAATTTAGCTTTGCGTGCAGTTGTACAAGTTTCGCAAACCATGGCATGCTATTGCTATAGCTCGAATAGTGTAGCAATGTACTCAGATACTGCGACACAAATACTGTGCTTCTCTTCAGAGCACCCCACGACGTTGGTGTCAGGGTGTCGATAATCAAACTGCGCAGTTCTCTATTCAGTGAGAGCATTATAGGACCAAACTTGCACCACTCATTAGCAGCAAATAGAACAAAAATATGGGCGGAATATTGTAACCTTTCTTGTTAACAAATATTTTGCTACATTCCATTCTTTAAGCCTTACACCTCTAAGCCTCACATTATTACTGCACGGGAGGCGGAAGAGCTTCTTAGGGGGTTATGGATGTATAACACCGTTCAAAGGACACGACATGGCGCTTTCTCAGTCATCCTAATAGTCATTTTACGAAGAATCGGGGCATATATACTCACTGAACTTGGAACCACGCTGTTCGCACGTTGACGGTTGTCTCCTGTCAAATGAGCTGTCCAAGTGATTGCAGCCGCAAGTGCTATTCCACAGATGCGTATCTTCATCTAGGCCGTCATAGCGTATTTTAGAAATGTGAAAAAATAAATACAATTATGTGGAACAATTCTGTTACCTTTTCTTGGTACACGTGTTTGAAATTTATGTGTAAGAACGAATTTTTAGCTACAATATTGCACCATAGACGGCCTTAATGTGTCACTTACACTTCAATTACACCAAAATTAAAGAAATGTCACTGCCCAAATTGAAAAAAAACGTAGAATTGACCTGTGTTCCTGCTTACACGACGGGCAAATTGACAAGCGTGACCACCTGCGCTTGTAATTGCGACAGACCTAAAAAAGAGGTCGGCCCAAGGTAAACCTGCGACGTTGGGCCAAGCACATTGACCGAACTACTGCCGACCTGACCAAATGGCGTTGGCTGATGGTAAATCTACGACGTCGAGCCAATCACGGTGGCCGATCTACTGCCTACCTGGCTAAGTGGCGTCGGCAAATGCTGAACCTACGACGTCGGGCCAAGCACACTGGCCGACCTACTGCCGACCTGGTCAATGACCACTCACGGGCCGACCACTTTTTTTGGTTGTCTCGTCGACTAACCTGGCCACCGACTGGTTGCCGAGCCTTAACCGACCGTTGGCTACTGGCCATGCCCCCTTGGGTGTCAGTGCGTTTTGTCTGTCATTTGTGCGTGAGAACCGCGGGGCACGTTTCGATCTGCTTGCCAGTCTGCGCGTGATTTTTCTATTTGTTGCTATCGCATTCATAGCTTTGCCTTTCCTGAGAAGCTGTGACTTTTTTCAAGTGATCAACCCCATGGAGATTTCGTTTGACGCGCCGACAATCTGCGCCGTCGACATCAGGCTCCCACTGTTTTAGACAGCGGACCCACAGCTATGGTCTTCCGCCTCCTGCAGATGGAGTCCCAATTCACCACTCGTCGTATTGCCGCTGAGCTACAAAGTACCACCACGTGGTCGCTAGCTTCCCACCGGAAATGGTGAGTGAAATACGCGATTTGCTGGTCACTCCACCTGCAGAGAACGCGTACACAACGCTCAGACAGCTGCTCATCAGCCACCTCACGCCGTCGGAGCCTCAGCGACTGCAGCAGCTACTGCAGCAGCTACTACACGACACCGAGATCGGGAACTGGACGTCATGTTGCGCCACATGAGGCTGCTGTTGCACACGACCGGCGCAACCACCGCTGATGCCGACAGCAGACTGCTTCGCGAGCTGTTCATACAGCAACTTTCGGTGAACGTGCGCGTGGTCCACGCCTCGGCGGCCGACAAACGTCTCCCTCGACTCGCTGAGCTCACGGACTCAGTGCTGGCGGTTGCTCCGTCATCCGTTGCGACGCTACAGCCTGACATCGCCGGCCGCACGCCTATGACCGTATTGTATGCCATCTGGGAGCAGATACTCCGCCTCGCCGATACCTAATGCAGCGATGCAGACCCGCAGCACTCCCCGAAGAGCACCAGCGCCCAGAGGCGCAACAGAGAATCTGCCGGTATGACAGGAAGCATGGCAATATGCTGCTCGCAAATGCATTCCTCCTTGCGACTATGTGCGGAAACGGGAGCGGCCGGCACTGCGGATGACCAGTGTCTCATACGCCCCCGAACGTACGTCGTCC